>NW_005358857.1:727096-750262 GCF_000412655.1 Myotis brandtii | reverse complement strand
AAGATCTACAGGAAATGAATGGTATGTTGATCTTCTTGCTTTCTTGATCCAAATGTGACCAAGAGTATATGGGTAAATCTTTAAGACTGACACCCACGGCAGCTAAATGACCCTCAAATCCTGGATCCCTCATAAGCTATGCCTTTTCCCCCCAGAAAAATCTTACTTACTGGTTGGCTTCTGAATGCTTCTCTGGGTCTTTGCCTATAGTAATAAGGTAATAAATGAATATAAATACAACTAATACTTTTAGAGGGGATAGAGAGGACCTAGTTGAGCACTCGGGTTTGAGCATTAACATTTTTATTGGTGTTTATATTTATAGTTTGTTCTTTTCAAATCATTTTATGTCATCATTTAATTCACCACAGACAGAAGACAAATAGGGGAAATGGATGGAGAACTAACATCCCCCAGTGCCTCCTAGGAGCTGGGTTTCAGGACGAAGTGCCCTTACATAATCTCATTTAATCCTCAGATTAATTCTAGAGATAATATTATCACTATTTTATATATAGAAGAGGAAACTGAGGTTGAAAGGGTTTTGTAATTTGTCCATGGGAACCTGATTACAAAGTCTAGAATAGCAGGTAGTTCTAGCTCTGAAAGCAAAGCCCAACCAAAATCTAATCCTGGTTTTAAAAAATCATTCCTTTCTTCTGTGGTTCAGTTTCTGTAATTACAGATTTCTCATCTAGAAAAAAATGGGGGTGGGGGGTGGGGAGGGTAGTATATACTGATAATCCACCCTGAAAAGAACCACATGGGATTACAAATTGTCAGTCTGAAAACACAGAGTCCTTGAACTCTCATTCTTGCTATTATTTCATGGTCCTCTTATGTTTAACATTAGGTAGGATCTAATTATTATGCATGGTTATGTTTACCTGTGTTGTTTGAATTTTAAAATTTTAGTTACCAACTCTTGCAAGTAAATGGTTAATTTGACCAACCTAGAGTTTTTTGTCATTTCTGTCTCTGTAATTCATTGGATCAGGGTTGTTGTTCAGAAACCTCTAAGTCTTTAATCATGTTTAGTCACAGTAGCTTTTATTGGTTGAAGCACTCCTCTTCTCACTAGATTTTTCTTTCCCGCTGAACTGTAAACTTCATGAGGGCAAGAACCACGTTTGCTTTGTTCATCATTATCCCTCAACATCTAACAGTGTCGATCTTAGTTGAATAAATAAATGAGGATATAAAAGTAAAATGAACAGCCCAACCGGCATGGCTCAGTGATTGAGCCTCAACCTGTAAACCAGAAGGTCACAGTTTGATTCCCTGTCAGGGCACATGCCTAGGTTTCAGGCTCGAACCCCAGAAGGGAGCAAGCAGATGCTAGCCAATCAATGATTCTCTTTCATCATTGATGCTTCTCTCTCTCTCTCTCTCTCTCTCTCTCTCCCCCCCCTCCCTTCCTCTCTGAAATCAATTTTTTTAAAATGTATATTTTTAAAAAGTAAAATGAACAAATAAAATTTCTGTCCCCAAAGAGTTCACCATCTAGTAGAAAAGACTAGAGTTAGAAAACAATTTGATGACTGCTATAATTTAGCGTGACCATGTTGTTCATTGGTCTGAGACAAGCTTGACAGTGAAAAGAAGCACTGTTAATAATTATGCTGGAGTGGCAGGTGTGAAGAGGGAACATCCTGAGCAAAGAAGGTTGACTAGTCACTCTAGCTACATAATGTGTTTCATTCATTCATTTAACAAGAATTTATTGCGAACTCTCTTGTGTGATGTGTTAAAGGAACTAATAAACCACTTGATTTCCCTAGAAATGAAAGTATGAGTCACTGAGTAGCAAGACATAGTTAGGAGAAGTGGGGCAAATCACAAAAGGCTATGTATACTAAGCTAAGGAAAGTGGACTTTATCCTATAGATGATGAGAAATCCCTTGAGGGTTTCTCAGGGGTGTGACATGGTAGGATTTCTGTTTTAAAAAGAGCACTAGTTACTGGGTAAGCAGGGTGGAGTTCAGACAGGAGGCAGGGAGAATAATTAAGAAGTCTATTATAGGTAATTCAGTTGAGACATACCAGTAGTAGAGCCTAATCCAAGCTACTGGGGCAGTGGGAATGAAAAAGAGGGGACACATTACAGTGAGATCTAAAATGTGGAATCAACAGGAATTAGCTACTTATTATGGCAGATGAAGGCAGAAGAGAGACTCCATGTAAATCCTAAATAGGTTTTTATTATTTATAGGGACAAGATGCTGTTAGTACTTTAATGTTCATTCGTAGAAAAGGCTTCCTCAGACCAGCTTATAGAGTTCCCATAAATCCAGTGGACACCTCACAGGTAGATGATATAGTAAGAAGCCCTATGTCAATCATCAAGCCAAATATTTTTAACTGTTACTATATGCAACAGTCAGCACTATGATCCAAGCACTTTGGAATTAGAAAAAATAATCACTGTCTATACAAATAATCTAAATGAAAAATTAAGTGCAACCCCCCCCCCACAAAACCATAGCAAAAATTATATAATGCAAAATTGAATATGTAATACCTCACTAATTCATAGGTCATGTGTCCAGCAACAACCTCAGCTATCCAAAACACAGTGAACCAGGAAATAAGCAAAAGGAGTCCCAGAATAGCCAAAATAAACATTACAAAGTCCATGAACTAAAGTTAACACATTTTACTCCTAGGAGGATTCCTCAAACCTTCACTCAGAGCCGATTTACTCTTTCTTAGGTACAATTCTAATAAGCTTGATTATTTGGCTTTCCCATTCACAGCTGATTAAGATTGTCAAATTAAAAGGGGGCAGCCATTAAAAAGAATGAGATAGACTTGGATGTACTTACATGCAAGGATACCTATAGGATATTGTCGAGTGGGAAGAAAGCAAGTCATATAATAGTATGCATAGCATGATTTGATATTAGTATACTCACAAGTAGATGCACACATTGACAGAAAATGACCTGAAGGAATATACACTAAACTGATAGCAATGGCTCTGCCTAGAGAGTGAGGGTGTGGATGTGCGTGAGTGTTGGGGTAGGAAGCCAGGAATGAAGGGAGGACTTTGATTTTTCACTTCAAATGCTTCTGTTTGTGTTTCAGTGAACATATATTAGTTTTGTAATTTTTATATCCATTTAAAAGCATATAAAAGGAGCAAAGGACAGTGTCTTAGAGAGAACACACAGACAGCAAGAAGTGGTGATCAAAATACAAGAAGTGAGCATGAGAACTCAAAACCAGGTCATAGAGTTACTTTGTGTGGAGTTACAAAGGCCGATTCCATCAGTGGTAACAGAGGGTGTCACAAATTCCAAACCCGATGCTTTCAGGGATAAGTCATCAAGTAACACATTATGTTTAGTATAGTTTACTTAAGAGAGCAAGCAAGTGTGTATAAACATGGAAAAATCGATTCCCACCAAAAGCAGATTTTGATACTTTAGGAGAGGTAAATTTCAGTTGTCTGGAAAATATGTTTTTGTGGAACACATCATTCCCTGAAGATGAAAAGTAAAGGAGACAGTACTTTCTGTAAGAGCAGAGGTCATGCAGAGGAAGGAATGGCCCATAAATTCAACATTCAACAAACATCTATTGAGTGTCTATCAAGTGCTAGTCACTAAGGACACAGAGATAAGTTTAAAAATAGTCCCTGCCCTAGAGAAGCTTACAGTCCAGCAGCAGAGACAGGTAAGGAAACAGTCAGCAGGGCTGTACCATGTGCGCAGGGCTGCAATGGAAATTCTGAGTAAAGGGTGGTGGAAACACAAAATGGGGAGGTGCCCTCAAAGCTATTAGGAAAGGAGGCAGAGACATGAGTGGTGTTCAAAAATTAACTGGGAAGACATTTAAACTGTGTAAAAATGACTGTTATGGGCTGACACTTAGGTTGGGCTTTGAAGAGTACGTAGAGTTTACCTCTGGAGGAGGGTGGGAAGAGCGCTCCAGGGTGAGGAAATACCACATGCTAAGGCACAGAGACATCAAAGTTCTTGGCACATTCAGATCGTGCATTTCAGACTTTCCCACCAGACAGAGGTAGTGGCAGATGATGCTAAGGGCGAGCCTGAAATGACTTGCCACTAGCTTGGAGTTTATCCTCTTTTATCTTGGGGGAAAAAAATCAACGGAAATTTTGCCTTCAACTCCACAAATACTGTATATTATACTTTAATGTAAAATGATGTTTTGAATTATTTTTCATCTGGTAAAACTGATGCTCCAGAAAGATGTGCCACATTTTCCAGTACTTTCTCATATCCCATGTGTAACGTTAAAAAAAAATCCAGGGGTTCTTGTTTCTAATTTGAAAAACAAAGGTATAGAAGATATAAGGGTGCACTGGAAAAGTAGACCAAGGGGCTGTGAAGGGTGTTGTTTGTTGCAGTAAAAAACGAGAAATTCCATTGTCTATCTAACGCCTACTCATACTTCAAGACTCTTCCCTAAAGCGGTGCTGCCCACCTGTCTCCTCCTCTCCTCTTCTCCTTAACTCTTGTTACCATAGCATCCTATGCATTTACTATCCACATTATGCTAGATTTACTGCATTAAGTTTTCTGGCTCCTCCAATAGACTTTGGCCTAGCACAATAGACACTGGTATCTGTTGGACTTAATTGACTTAAATTTAAGGATAAAACTCAAGAAAGATTACCAGACTTCCCAAGACAGGATAAGGTGCTCCTGTGTATACTCCTACAGAATCATGTGCTTACCTGTCAAAGCTAGTATTAAACTATACTGAAACAGTCTGCTTACTTGTCTGTCTGTGGGGTGTAGACTTTAGGTTTCTTTTTTTCTAATTAGCAATCATCGTGTTTTGGATGAACCTCATTGGCTAGAATACGGCCACTGCGCAAAGCTAGACTCTAGGCTTCTTAAAGGGAGGAACTGTTTCCTCAGCATTGCATCCCAAACACTTAACACTAGCCTGAAATACTTCAGTGGGTGATGGATGAGTATGTAGAACAAATGAATGAGTAGCCATTAAAAACTCTTAAGACAGGAATAACACGATCAGATCAGTGTTTAGAAATAACTTTGGAGGCAATTTTAAATGTAGACTGGAGAGGGATAAGACTGAAGATAAATAAATTAGGGGGGGGGACTGCAAAAGAAACATTACGACATATTGGTAAAAGACTGTCTTTTCTTAATAAATGTCTTTTTAGTTGGCTAATTTGATTAGATGTTTCTATTTCTTTTACAAGGCTTATCTCTTTATTCGCGCAGAATTCCTTAACGGAGGATATTCAGTTACCTCGTTCAGGAAGCCTTCCCTGACCCCAGCCCCCATCAAGCTGGTGCCTTCATGTACATCTGGAGGTCATTGAGGGCAGCGACTACGTCTTATTCATCTTAGTATCTCCAATGCCTAGGACATGCCTGCTCAATAAATGTTTGCTGAATGAATGAACACATAAATTGATCTATTAGTATACTGTACTCAGGCTCCGACCAAGACACAGAGGACCTAATGATCCCCAGTGTGCAGGTTTCAGGATACAGGAAACAGAACAAATAAAGCAAGACTGGATACAGAGGTACACCTATTCCACAGGTAACACAGGGTAAATTTCTCTCTCTGACCCCTCCATCCTCATTCTGAAGAATAACTCTCATTGAATGAAAATCAATAAAAGTCATTTTAAGGGAAGTAGGTTTAGAAAAAGCCTCTGAAGGAAGAGAAAGGAGGAGGGGAACTTCAAGTTCAACCAATTTGGACTTTTTTTTTTTTTTATGAGAACTTGTATGCTTCAAAAACCTTTACAAAATAAAGTCTGCGTTCCCACACTCACTTTCTAAAGAAATCCCACTGCACACATATATAAACCAATGGTCTTTTTGTGATTCTCAGTTTTATAACCAAAAAAGAAATCTGCAGCAGAAATAATAACACCCCCATTTCTCAAACTGACATCAACAAGAAACTTTCTGAAGTAATTACAGACAGCTCTCAGAAATAGTCAACCAATATGGATGATAAGAATATTCAGCAATTTATCGACAAATATTTATTCACTGCATACTATGGACAAGGCATTAGGAAAAAGTTTTAAAAGGTGTTAGAAAAAAAAAGACATAAAATGCACTTTCTATCTTCTATGAAGCTTGTGGATTTGTGGTATTATGTCATAATCAAAAGAAAAGTAAAGAATATCCAACTAAATTATAATGCAGATAAAACATATCAAATGAGTAACACAGACAACCTGTTGTGGGATTTTAAAGGCCAGAGAGACCATCAGGGTTTGAGGTGTCCTGAAGTGTTTTGGGAGAAGGTAGGATTCAAACAGGGCATTGAAGGTGACAAAATTTGAACAATGAAGAATGGAACATATCACAAGAATAATGCCCATAGCACGTCAGGGCACAATTTACTCATGATTACACCGTTAAGAGTATTTGCAATAGCAGGAGTTATTAAATTTGAGATGGAGCCCAGCTGGTGTGGCTCAGTGGTTGAGCGTCGACCTATGAACCAGGAGGTTACGGTTCAATTCCGGTCAGGGCTGAATCCCCAGTGTGGGGCATGCAGAAGGCCGATCAATGATTCTCTCTCATTATTGATGTTTCTAGCTCTCTCTAAAGGGCTGGGGATCGAGCCTGCAGGGGCTCATGTGGGAGGGAACCAGTCAATATGTCTCTCTCACATCGATGTTTCTCTGTCTCTCCTCCTCCCTTCCACTCTCTCTAAAAACCAATGGGAAAAATATCCTTGGGTGAGGACTAACAAAGAAAAGAAGTCACAAGGAGCTGCAGGTGGTGAGGGAAGTGCCCCATGTATGATACTGGCCTAGTTCTGCTAATGTATTTTCTATTGATTCTATAAGGCACTGGCAAGAAAAGAACAAATTAAAAATGAAGCTTTATATTTTTCCTCCTTAAATTGACAACTTTAAGTTTTGTTAGGACTTCTGAATTCTATCATTATACCAATCCAAAGCCATAATTTCTCTTGTGTTGGATTTTAACTTAACAAAAAACAATTATGAAAATTAAAAATTAAGCAAATATATGATGCACTAAAATTAGAATGAAATTTGGGGAAAATGGCTGAAACTATTTAAAAACTGAGCCTGAAAAAAAAACAATATTTTGAAATAATAGTTTAGGCATCATTTCTATGCTTGGGGAGTGAAAATAAAAACTGTGCCCCAATGGAAGTTTTAAACTATATTTGCACCTCTAGATCTAGGCTCCAGTCCTAGGCCACCTTCCTTACACCTGACCTCAAGCTACATGCACCAAGACCTCCAATCCCTGATTAAGCAGGACACCAGTGGATGCAGAGCCTACGAATCTAATCTCTTAGGACCACTCTTCATCCTTCCCCTCAAAGAACCTTAAACTTCAAGCTTCTTTGCTCCCTACTGTCCTCTGTTGTAGATACTGTGACTAATCATACTTCTGCATGAAAAGAAATACTTTCAGTACCTTCCAGATGACTTTTATTAGCCCCTGTCCACTGTTCTCCAAGGGTCAGTTGGAACTAAGCCTTTCAAGTTTCATTCCTATTTTCATAGGTTAAAGTTCCAAATATAAATACCTGCTCCCTTCCCATATTTGTCCTCTAGGAGCTGTCATTCCTAAAATCCCCCAAATTCCTTAGACTTAATCTAATCCCCTTCTCTCCCGGCCAAAACCGTCCATTTACCCTCTGGAAATCCACCTCCTCTATGCCCTCAATCACTTCTCTGGAATGTTCCTTCCACTTCTTTCCTTAATCAAGCCTGGCTCTCTCTATACTATTTCCCTGCAGCACTCTCGAGTGAAGTCTGCTCAAGTTCTCACACCAATGAAGTGTAGGAGATAAAGCTATTCCTCAGTGCTACTCAGAGTCCTCTGCTCCCCCATCCCCCTTTTAAAAAAACCCCTGCCACTCCCACCCTGATTGGTCATTGTAATTTAACTACCTCCTTAGTGCTCATGGTTCACAGAAGGCACTGGAATGGGGCTTCCTGTTTCACTTGTACCACAAGTCCTGCCTTCATCCTAAGTGACTTCAGAGAAAGACCCATCCAATCTTCAATGTCCTCCTACAATGCTAATGCTACCTGGCTACTGAAATACTCCTGAAAGTATTCCTTTTCATGCAGAAGTATGATTAGTTACAGTATATACAACAGTCACTCCCTGAGCCTTGTTATCACCACCTGAAACGCCTCCAATTTCTCTACTTTTAAAATCACTAATTCTGCCCAGCTAGCATGGCTCAGTATTTGGGTGTTGACCTATGAACCAGAAGGTCACAGTTCAATTCCAGGTCAGGGCAAATGCCTAGGTTGTGGGCCCGATCCCCAGTGGTGGGTGTGTAGGAGGCAGCCCATCAATGATTTTCTCTCATCATTGATGTTTCTATTTCTCTCTCCCTCTCAGAAATCAATAAAAATATATAATTTTTTAAATCACTAATTCCAATAGTCCACTCTCTGACCACAATCACCTATCCTTTGAGCTTGCTTATTAAACTAGCCCAATTGCAATTGTTATTCCCTTTCATTTGAATATCAGGATATTGATCCCTTCACCTTGTTTCTATTACTCCCTTCCTGTCTTCACTTCCCTTTTCTCTAGCTTAGCATTTATGCTCCATCATTTCATTCATTCTCTAAGGATTACCTTGAACTCTCTCCTTGAATACACTCTTTCCTTGTCTTCTAAGACTCCACATTCTCCCCATTTCTCTTACTTCTCCGGCAGCCCTTTCACAGACATTTTTTACTGGCTCCTACCTCTCTGCTACTAAGCTTTTAAATATCCGAGTGTTTCAAGGATCTGCCCTAGGAGCTCTTGTTATTCAATACTTTCCTTAAGTAATCTCAACTCTTCCCATGGCTTTAATTACTACCAGTATACATTTACTCCTCAAATTCATACTTTGAGTTAGAATTATTTGAGCTCCAGAAGGATGTATCTACCTGCTTACCTGACATCTTCAAATGAATATCTCCAAGGTACATCCAACTCAGCACGTTCAAAAGTAAACTAATCACTTTCCCATTAAATCTGTTCCTTCTGGAAATCTGAGTCATCTCTGACATCTCCCTCTCTATCTTCCCTCTCTCGTATCATCCTATATAACAGTGGTTCTCAACCTTGGCTGCACATTAGAATCACCTGGGAATCTTTTTAAAATCCTGATTTCTGGGCCTCATCCTCTGGAAATTCTGTTTCTTTGTTACTAATGTTGTGGCCCCACCCCATAACAAAGAAACAGAATTTCCAGAAGAAGAGGCCCAGAAATCAGGATTTTAAAAAAGATTCCTAGGTGATTCTAATGTGCAGCCAAGGTTGAGAACCACTGCTATATAATAAAAGGCTAATATGCAAATAGACTGAACGGCGGAACAACCAGAACAACCGAACAACCGAACAATCGGTCTCTATGATGTGTGCTGAACATGGCGGGTGTTGGCTGCAGTGGGATGGTGGAGCAAGTGAGCGGGGGCACCAGACCAGGGCGGGGCGCTGGTTACTGTCATCCGGGTGAGCCTCTGGTGGTTACTGAAAATTCTTTGCTCCCGCACGCCACGGTCCTGCCTGGCACTTGCACCTGCTGCCAGCACTGGCCCCACTCGCACCCACAGCTGGCACCGGAGCCGCCACTCGCACCCGATGCCAGTGCCTAGTGCTGGTCCCAATCACTCGGTGCCATCAGCGGGTGTGAGCGGTGGCTGCCAGCCCTGATCGCCCCTGAGGGCTTCTCCACCTCCCCCTGCTCCTGAGGGGCGATCGTGGCAGCAGCCGCCACTTGCACCCACTGACAGAGCCAGCCCCGCTTGCACCCGCTGCTGGCGCCGGCCCCAATCACTCCGCGCATGCGAGCAGGAGGTCCAGCGCCATCAGCACATGGGAGTGGTGGCGGCGGGAGCAGGGCTGCTGGCCAACAGGGGACAGGGGGCTGTCACCCCCACTGATGGCGCTGGCCCTGCTTGCACCCACTGCTGGCACGGGCCCCAATTGCTCTGCGCCATCAGCACATGGGAGTGGTGGCGGCGGGAGCAGGGCTGCTGGCCAACAGGGGACAGGGGGCTGCAGCAGGAGGGGCCAGGCAGGGTTGCGGAGGATGGGCGGAGACCCGCCCCTGTGCCTACTGCAGCCTCTCGGCCCACAGTTCCTTTCAAGGTGCACGAATTCGTGCACTGGGCTCCTAGTATTTAAATAATCACTAAAACCTGTTCATTTTATTTCCAAACTATTTCTCAAAAATGGTATACTTTTCTCTACCTCTACTGCCACCTCTCTGGTTCAAGTCACTATCAGTTTTCACTTACCAAGTTTTACACACTATCTACCATGTGCAATAACCTGTAAGTACTAGAATATAGACCTTCGAAGGAACCTCTTGCCTGCATCACTTAAATAACTGATCTTCTTGCAATCATTCTTTTCCCCCTCCAATCTATTTTCCACATTGAAGATAGACTGTGTGGGTTTTTTTTTTTTTTTGTAAATGCAAATCTAATTATGCTACCTCTGATGTAAGGATTAAACTCAATTGTGTATGTAAGAGATTTAGTAAGTGTCAGGCACATGATACATAGTTAATACATGCTAATCAGTGCAAATATGTTGAATAATTCAGTAATTTGAAATAACTGGCTAGCTATTTAGTAAAAAAAATAAAGCTTTATCCCTACCTCACTCCTTAGACTCAAAGGGGGGAAATGAAACCATAAAAATACTTGATGAAAACATGGGGAAATATTTGTATAATCTTGGAGGTGAAGAAAGCCTTTCAAGACATTTCCCAGCCCTCGCTGTTTTGGCTCAGTGGATAGAGCATGGGCCTTTGGACTGAAGGATCCTGGGCTCGATTTGGGTCAAGGGCACATGCCCAGGTTGCAGGCTCGATCTCCATTAGGGGGCATGCAGGAGGCAGCTGATCAGTGGTTCTCTCTTATCATTGATGTTTCTATCTCCCTCTCCCTCTCCCTTCTTCTCTGGAATCAATCTATATATATAAAAGCCTAAGCGACCTTTACAACCCCACAACTGGCTAGTAGCTATGATGCACACTGACCACCAGGGGGCAGATACTCAATGCAGGAGCTACTCCCTGGTGGTCAGTGTGCTCCCACAGCCAACCTCCCTCTGCTGGCCAACCTCCCATGGTCCCTCCCTCTTCCCACCCCACCCCCCCAGCCAGCTGGCCCTGATTGCCCTGAACAGGACTGGGTGAGATGGCCCTGATAAGCCCAATCGCTGGCCAGGCCGAGGGATCCCACCTGTGCACAAATTTGTGCACCAGGTCGCTACTAAAAATATATATATATAAATTCCCAAAAGCCATAAAGGAAAAATATTAACTGGATACAAATGTAAAGATTTTACATAATAAGAAAGGCTGAAAAATATATAACAAGAAGACTGAAAGACAAAAAACAATAGAGAAAAAGTTATACTTCATTAAAAAGAGCTAATAACAAATATCTAACTAGCTCTTATAAATCAACAAGAAAATATTAGCAACCCAATAGAAAAAGGTCACACTGCATGATTAGATAATTTACAAAGTAAGAAATACAAATGTCTAAAAGAAAATGTGAATAAAACAATGAGCTAGTATATTTTACCTATAGGTTGGCAAAGATTAGGAAGATTGACTAAACTCACTAAAGGTAAGGATAATGGGCACTCACCTGCACTTTTGTCGGGAGTATAAATTTGAATAACCTTTCTGGAAACAATTTGTCAATGACTAACATAATATAACATGTGTATACCTCCTGATATAGTAATCCTCAAAGAATGCAATAAATTAAAAAGAAAAGGTGTTTAAAAATATAACAGAAGAAATTCTTATGGAAAAGGTGTATCACTGCTGTTTTAATTTAATTTCCTTATTTAAAAGTGAACTTGAGCCCAGGCTGGTGTTGCTCAGTTGTTGGAGCATCGGCCTGTGCACAGAAGGGTCATAGGTTCGATTCCCCGACAGGGGTGCGTGCCTGGGTTGCAGATTTCATCCAGATCCCTGGCCCAATTGGGGACAACTACGGGAGGCAACCAATTGATGCATCTCCTTCACATGGATGTTTCTCTCTCTCTGTCTCTCTCTCTCCCCCCTCTCTCTTCCACTCTCTCCAAAAATCAATGAAAAAATATCCTTGGGTGAGGATTAACAACAACAAAAAAGTGAACTTGAACCATTTTTCAAATGTTTATTAGACATTAGTATTGGACACACTTTCTGTGACTTTCCTAATTCATATCCTCTGCCCATTTTTCTATTGGGCTGTCCTTTCCTTATCATCATTCGGTTCTCTTAATACGTTGAGGATAGTAATCCTTTATTATATATGTTACAAATATGGGATCCAAGTCTGTGATGTCTTTCAAATTTGTTTATAGTGTTTTTCATTATACAGAAGTTTAAATTTTTTACTTTGTTAATTTTTTTCCTCTACAGCTTCTAGATTATATGCCTTACTTAAAAGAAGTATTTTAAACACAAGATTTTAAAAATATTCTGCTATATTTTCTCCTGATTTGTAAGTTCCATCTTTTTCACTTAATCTTTACTTATCAGATTTACATAAACGAATATTATCTGACTTTGACTATCAGACTCACATAAACAAAGGAGATGTAACTTTCCATTGTCTAATATGCTTGGGACGCTAGTAGAGGTACCCCATCTCAATCTGTAGGTACCTGGGAAGCAGAATTAGTAAACCAGTAGTACCCTGATGGTATTTCCAGAACTAGTCATTAATGGAGGGGCATATTTCATCCAGGAGATCAAAATGAGAAGAATGCTGGCTATCTTAACTAGAGATGTATAATGTACAATGGAGCAGGACCTCCCCTAGCCAGAGGAAATACCAGTAAATAGCCCCGAAGACTAATGATTGGCATGCTCAGATTCTCTTGTTTCCAGGATCTTTCTCTCATAGAAAGTGCTGGATGCATTGAGCCAAAGTTTCTCTCTCTGGCTTTCCTCTATTTCGAGCTATTGCAGACCACACTGGCTTTCTTTCCTTAGATGTGTTAATGCCACTGATTAGTAGTCAAGTAACGGGTCCCAAGGGCCTGGAAGACATTGGGTTCCTTTCATCACCTGCTGATTAAGTTAAATTCTCTCTAGGGCGACCTTATTTTCCTTATTTGTAAGTTCTAAGTACTAACTACAATAGTTTATCTGGGAAGAGAAGTCTAAATTGAAGAAAAATTGCTGAACAATACAAGGCAGTATATAACAGATACAGAATTGTATAGTACAAGAGAGTTACTGAAGGTTTTTAGGCATGGAAATGAGTGATGAACGTGATGAGGAAGACTGGTTTATCAGTCACATGAAGTTGGAGCTAGAGAACAGAGGGGCCATGAAGGCAGAGAGACTAGTCAGGAAACTGTTGTGGTAATGTAGACAAGGCCAGCTCCAAATTCTAGACTGAGGGATCGATACCAAATTCATCTTTGTATATTCCTCCCTTACCCCAAAGTGAATTGGAACTTTTAGGTAATTTAAACGATGCTGTGCTAAGATATTGTTTATCCTGTTAATTTACTCATAATTTGGCTCAGCAATACCTTTCTTTGTAATATCAACCATTGATCAAGGGCCTAAATGTAGCAAACATTTAAACATTTTTATATAATCCTTAAAAAAACTCTATAACAATTTGCAGATAAGCAAGACAAAGTTTAGAGAGCCCTGGCAGGTTTGGCTCAGTGGATAGAGCGTTGGCCTGCGGACTGAAAGGTCCTGGGTTCGAATCCAGTCAAGGGCATGTACCTTGGTTGCAGGCACATCCCCAGTGGGGGGTATGCAGGAGGCAGCTGATCAATGTTTATCTCTCATAGATGTTTCTAACTCTCTATCCCTCTCCCTTCCTCTCTGTAAAAAAAAATCAATAAAATATATATTTTTAAAAAGTTCAGAGAGTTGTAAGACATGTGACTAAAAGTTCCTATTAGGGGTAGTGGCGATTGCATTTTTTGTGTATTATTTAAAAGTCATGTTTTCTTTGCAGAAATCTCTTAAAATCATCTGTCTATTCTATGAAGATTTTTAGCTCAAACTTGTTAATATAATCAGTAAGTCCCTTAATTAGGCACATACTAATTGCAACATGTCATAAACACCACTGTAAACCCCCATGTTGTTGAATTCCTTGTCTCACCTCAGCATGCATTATGTCCCCTACATGACAGGTGACCAAGTGACTTACCAAGTGAGGTGTCTTTCTATGTATGTCAAATAAACCAAATTTCTTTCTTTTTTATATTAAAAAGTACTTACAAATTATAGTTCAATTATTATCTTCCTGACCTAAGGAATCATCTCTGAAGGCCCCTAGACTAGATTGCTTCAAGTAGCAAGGTCAGAACTTTTCTAGTTGGCTTTCTAATTTCTAATCTAGAGTCTCCCTGAAAATGCTGTTCCAAGGAAGAAGCGTGCACATCTCTTTGTCCACTTGCATAGTGGGTGAGCCTGCTCTGCCCCTGAAGCATGGGGAGGAGCTAGGGCTTGGCCTGGTCATTTCAATTTTAATGATCCAGGGCCTAGAAGAGTCACAGCAAAACTCTAGAACTCAGCTCTGGTCCTTCATATTCCTGGTGGCAATCATAAGAAGAGACAGAACCTCAAATAGGCTTGTTGATTAAAAAGGCTTTAGAAAAGGTTCTCAACCTTCCTAATGCAGCGACCCTTTAATACAGTTCCTCATGTTGTGGTGACCCCCAATTTCATTGTTACAAATTGAACATAATTAAAGCATAGTGATTAATCACAAAACAATATGTAATTATATATGTGTTTTCTGATGGTCTTAGGCAACCCCTGTGAAAGGGTCATTCGACCCCCAAAGGGGTCGCGACCCACAGGTTGAGAACCGCTGCTTTAGGAAAACCTTGTCAACGTCCCTTGTCTCACTGAAGAAGGAGATGTGGGGCGAGGTGCCCCAGGCCTTCCCAAGTCTCTTCCAAGTAATCGTAGCTAACCCTTAATGAGCACTTACTATATTCTGAACATTTATATGGATTAACTCAATCCTCATAGCAAGTCTGACGTACATAGTGATCCACATTTTACGGTGAGGAAACTGAAACACAGAGAAGCTAAGGTCCTTGCCTGAGGTCACCTAGCTGATTAATGGTAAAGATGGAATTTGCACCCAAGCAATCCAGCTCTAGAGTTCTGTTTCTCACCACTATACTATGCATTAAGATAGACTTTATACAGCCAATTGATGTTTCCTCAACTTTTGTAAAGTATGACTAAAACATGCTAAAAAATGTTATTGTTCAGTATTATACAAGCTCCACAAATGCAACTTTAAGGTAAGTCCTCCCAGCTGCCTTCTAGTCAAACTGCTGCTGCCTTAAAGACCTTCCTCATAGAAATTCTGGAACTGTTGCTACCAACGCCCTTCATTTTGCTCCTCCTTGAGACCCTTGATATCCCCGTGGACACCTTCCTTGGTGGTCTTGTCTGCTCTCAATGACATTTCTTTCTACTCCTCAAGGGAACACCTGCAGTGCTCACTAGCTGAAATGTTTACTCCTCTTTCTGGAAGGAAGATGAAAGCAAGCAAGAAGAGCTGGGTACACAGACATCCATCAATTGGGCTTTTGATCTCTCTGTCTGGGAAGCAGATTTCACACCCAAGCCAACTGCAACAAGTTTTACTAGTAACGTTTCCTGTGATATCCCATCCAGTCTGGATTGAATCTTTGCAGTGGTGAGTCCCCTCAATGCCATGCCACCCCAAGAGGCATGCAGTCAATTCCTGTGGAGTTTGAACAACATCAGGCCCCAAACTCAGAGTTTCTAATGTGTGCAGAGCTCATCGTGTATCCACAGTTACTGCCACAGCCAGCAGAAAAGGTGAGAGACTTGCTGGACACCATGGCCACCTCTGCCCAGGGCTGCTGCCCTTGACCCCTTTAATTCTTATGCAGGATCAGGTAGATAACCTGGGCACAGTAAAGAAACTGTCCTATGGCTCTGAAGTAAAGGGGACTCGGTGAGCAGATGAGGGAGATGCCAGGAGGAGATGCCAGGTGGTAGCTGGAGAAGAAGAAAAGCAGTCAGTGAAGGCAAGAAGGGCAGGCGACCAGCTGTGGCAGAGGCCAGACAGCTGGCTGGCCAGAAGAAACCCTTTAGGATGTCGTTCGGGGACTGAAATACACCCTCAGCAGGGAAAGTTATTGCAACGCCCTTGCAAATATAAAGTGCTGTACAAACACTAAATCTAGAATGGCTAATAATTTTGTTATGTTAAAGCATTCATGTCAGGTAATTAATGTACTCATTGTGATCATTTAATTTTATGGCAGGTAGTGTAAGGCTGGACAGAAATAGGGCTCTTTGGCCCAGTCCTCTCATTTCTCTTTAGATAAACCAGCACCACATTCTCCCTGATCTGCTGCGCCAAGTTCCTGCTGGAGGGAGCTGCTACAAGGAGCTCAGCACCTGGATCTGGGCCCTCCACGCTTGGGGATTTCATTTCCTTGACCCCTGGTGCCTAGAGGTCCTAGTGCCCCCTGGTGGTGTCTGGGACACCACCATTTCCTCAAAGGAAATTCATAGCTGAATTAGTGGGGAAATGAGAAATAGGAACCTCTCCCTTGACAAGTGTTCCTCAAAGCCACCAGGTGTTTGCACAGTAAAGGGGCAGTTGGCATTGCTGTGTGGTGCTCCTTGGGGGATCAGCACAGCAAAGGCTTTGTAGCAGCTGGAACACTTGGAGGGAGAGGCCCAGCTATATTGCCCCAGAAAGCCCTGAAGGGGGGCTATTCAGATTCCTGTCCAGAGCACAGGTCACTATGATGCTCTTGTGGAGAAAGGAGTTCTCCTTGTTCTTTGCCCAGTCTACTGATGGTCAAGCTTGCAGAAGTCACTCCATCTTCCCTCTGTGCTCTTTCTTTTTTCTCCCTGCCCATCTCCCCTTTGCCCCCTCAACATATCCCAAGCCAAGGCAACTACTTTCATTCCTTTTCCAAAACCTTTGCCCAATCCTTTCCATGGAGCCCTTCCTGGTTAAGTAGGTCCCAGAGAAGAACCTCACTTTCTATTAGCTCTCAGGCCCAGTCTGTATGCCAGTCTGGAGCAGGGCTTAATAGGGTGCAAGGCTAGGCAGGCCTTGCTATGCCCTGAATGAGCCTCCAATCTCAAACATGCCTATATTCACATAAATGTAGAGACAGCTACCTTCATATTGACCTTCTTATTTATCCTTGTGTGGCTAGAGGTGGTGACCAAAAGGCTTCTTTGTGCTAGATATATTAAGATTAGCTTGGCTAAAGGGTTAAAGACAGAGAATCTTAAAAGCAGCGAGAAAAAAGCAGTTACCTACAAAGAGAGCTCCCATAAGACTGTCAGCTGATTTCTCAACAGAAACTTTGCATGCCAGAAAGGATTGGCATGAAATATTCAAAGTGATGAAAAGCAAGTACCTAAAACCAAGATTACTCTACCCAGCAAGGCTATTATTTAAAACTAGAGGCCCGGTGCATGAATTTGTGCACAGGTGGGGTCTGGCTGGCCCACCCAATGGGGGCCCATAGGGCCGGGCTGGGATGGGGGCGTGGCCCACGGGCAGTTGGCCAGCCAGCCCCACCCCCAATTGGGGGGGTGGGGGCCGATCGGGGGTGGGGCCAGCCAGAGGGAGGGGCCGCAGGCAGTTGGCCAGCAGGCCCTGCCCCTGATCAGGGTATTGCGGGCCCATCAAGGCAATAAGGCTGGTTGGCTGCTGCAGTGCATGTCATAGCTACCAGTTGTTCTGCCATTCCAGTTGTTGGGCTTTTATATATATAAATAGGACAGACAAAGAGTTTCCCAGACAAGAATAAGCTAAAGGAGTTCATCACCACCAAACCAGTATTATAAGAAATATTAAAGGGTCTTCTTTAAGAAGAGCATGGCCGGTGTGGGTCAGTGGTTGAGCATTGACCTAAGAACCAGGAGGTTATGGTTTGATTCCTAGTCAGGGCACACACCTGGGTTATGGGCTCAATTCCCAGTAGGGGGCATGCAGGAGGCAGCCGATCAATGATTCTCTCTCATCATTGATATTTCTATCTCCCTTTCCCTTCCTTTTTGAAATTAATAAAAATATTTTTTAAAAGAAGAAATATTAAAAATATGAATAAAATAGCAATAAATACATATCTATAAACATTATTTTAAATGCAAATGAATTAAATGCTTCAATCAAAAGACATAGTGTAGCTGAGTGGATAAGAAAACAAGACCCTTACATATGCTGTCTACAAAATACTTCATTTAGAAAGACACAAAACCTGAAAGTAAAGGAATGGAAAAAGATATTTCATTAAAATGAAATAACATTAAAAAGCTAGGATAACAATACTTATACCAGAAAAAACAGACTTTTAAACAAAACCTATAACAATAGATAAAGAAGCAATTCCACTTCTGGGTATTTATCTAAAGAAACTCAAAACACTAAATGGAAAAGACATATGCATCCATATGTTCATCACAGCATTATTAAAAATAGCCAAGATGTTGAAGTAACCTAAGTGTCCATCAATAGATGAATGGATAAAGAAGTGGTGCATATATTCAATGGAATATGACTCAGCCATAAAAGAGAATGAAATCTTATCATCTGCAACAACATGAATGGACCTAGAGGGTATTCTGCTGAGTGAAATAAGTGAGACAGAGAAAGACAAATACCATATGAGTTCACTTATATGTGGAATCTAAAAAAGAAAACAAATGAAAAAGCAAAACAGAAACAGACTCATAGATACAGAAAACAATTTTGGCAGTTGCCAGATGGGCGTAGGGTTGAGGAGATGGGTGAAAAAGGCGAAGAGATTAAGAAGTACTAATTGGTAGTTACAGAATAGTGATGGGGGTGCAAAGTACAGCATAGGGAAGATAGTCAATAATATTGTAGTAACTATGTATGGTGTCAGTGCACACTGGATTGATTGGGGTGATCACTTTGTAAGTTACACAATCACTATGTTGTACACCAAAGACTATGGGGGGAAAAATTAGCTTGGCTAGATATTGAGTTATAACATATAGAATCTTTGGCTATGGTCATTGTGCTCTTACTCTTTTCCTCTCCCCATCCGTTTTCTGTTGGACTTCCTCATGCCAGGAAATTGAGGGTATAGCAGCCTGCTTGCCCAGTAACTAATATATTATTGACCCAGAAGGGTTTTGGAGGCACACCCTTTATAGTGACTTTCTTTGCTAACATTAGCAACAGCTGCCTGGATGACCCATAAACTCCAGTTTACTTGTAACCTGGTGGGTGAGGGCACAGGGAAGGTAGTGGGTCCAGTCTGTTGACCAGGGCCCTGCCAGTCTCAAAATCAGTGTGTGTTTAGGAAGCTCTCTGCATGGTAGAACCCTACCTTACTCAGTTGATGGCAGGACATGACTACTGCCTTCCAGATCAGTATTTAGCCTACAGTTACATGCTCACTGGTATGAGTCTCACAAAGGAAAATAATACTACTAGTTATTGGACATCACCTTATGTCAGGGACTATAGAAAATTACTTTATGTATATTGTCTCATTTAATGCACCCAGCAATCATATTAGGGCCATCTGTAGCCTCATTTTCCAGATGTAAAAACTAAGTCTCAGAGAGGTTAAATAGTTTGCTTAAGGACACATGGTTGCTGGATGACAGAGCAAGGATTTGAACTCAAGCAGTCTATGGCAAGAATTCATGTGCAAATCCACTATACTGCTTTCTTCTGTGCTGTGTGGATATACTGGCCTTCCATTTAAAATAATTATTCTTGTTTATATTATGCCATGCACTGTGCCAGGCCCTTGGGAGGGGTAGGCTTTATACAAGATTGATTGGCTTACTCATCTTTCCCATTTGCCAGTCACTATTTTAAGCTGGAAAGGAATCTGCACTGGAGAGTTAATAACTGCCACACCCACAGCTTCTTCTCATGAGAAGGGTCTCTGGGTGCTTTCTTATGCATAAATGATCATGCTTTGTATCAAGCAACTTTAGTACTCTGCCTGCAGCTAACTGGATCAGGGATGAACACTTGACCCAAAGGCAGACATCCTATTGGCTGGCCAGGAGTCCATGAAGCTCTGCTCAACAGTTATTGGCTGGGGTGTGGCCAAACCAATTAGGTCTTTTTTTCTTGGGAAATATAAACTTGTGTTAGTTGGAAGTGTTAGGTATTGTAGAAGCAAGGACAGAGTACTAAGTGACTATAATGGTAACTACAAGAGTGGAGATCAATGAAGCAATGAAAACACCTGATTTTTAGAACTATGCTGTCGCCTGAATAACCTTCCAGTTCTCAGAGTTTCTATGGCCTCTGTGAAGTCTCACTGTATTTACCTATATATCTTGACTTCCTTATTTCCATCCATAGCCTCACAACGATCCCCTTGACAAATGCAATCTCAGTGTGTTGTCATTGAGTTCACGATTAAGTGGGTAACACAGACAATGAGGCAATTATAATGAAGTGTAATAAATGCAACCATGGTGGAAACCCAGGAGGCTGTGAGCACGAAGGAGGCACCAGAGAGAGTGCATCTCGCTAGAGAGAATCAGGGAGGGCTTGCTGAAGGACGATGAATAAGACTCAGTCCCCATTTTCCTCAATGCAAAGCCATCATCTTTAAAATGGCCCTGAATAATCTAACTCTCTATCCCCACATTACTTCTCCAATTTCTATTTCTGTCACTGTATTCCCTTGCTCACCCTACTCTACCTGAAACACGTTGGCTCCTACCTTAAGATCTTTGCTCTTACTATTCTCTTTACTTAGAATGTCCCCAGATATCCACTTGTTCAACTCTCATCTCCTTTAAATTTTTCTCAAATCTCATCTTCTTGATAAGGCCTACTTTAATACCTGATTTAATACTGCATCCTGTCTGCCAGCTCCTGCATCCAGGACCTACTGATCACCCCAGTGTGCTCTATTTTTTCTTTATTCCTTAGAACTTATCATACTTACCATACCCCAACATACTTAATGATTTACTTATGTTTATTGGTTTTTGCCTGCTTCCCCCACTAGAATGTAATGTCAACATGAATAGAGATCTTCTTTTGTTTATTGACTGTCATAGGTCGTATTCCCCAGAAAGCAGATCTGAGACAAAGATTAGCATGCAGGATGTTTATTAGAGAGTGATCTTGGGATCAACATCAGTGGAGGGAAGCAGATTAGGCAGAGGGGGAAGGTGAGTTATAATGCAGTCCCAACAAAGGCCTCAGCCAGTCCTATAGGAGCTCTGGAGCTGAGATGGTCTTTCAAAATTTTTGGAGTTGCGACAAATGGGCTGGAACTTTATGTCCCAGTGTTGATCAGTCATTGATGCGAATTGTCCCTGAAAGAGATGGGACCTTGGACAAAGAAGTTTTCTTCAGCTGCAGCAACAAGGTAAATATTTGAGGGCTATCTGCTAGCAGCTCTCCTAGCAAATGAGTCCTTCACTCCCGAAGGAAGATCTAGGCAACAGATGACAGCATCCCCTGCTATCTACCCCGGTAGCACCTGGATTCACTTTCCAATTAGATTCTGAGAGCATCTTCTCCAGGATTTCAGTGGGTCTCTCTTCCTAGGGGAAACTTAGGAAAGGAAGGTTTGCAGAATGAACTATAGGCCCCACTGTTGCAGGTGGTCTTGGGGACACAACTTATCTCCACTATATTCATTTTCTACTCACAATTCTAATTCCTTTTCCCTCAGCGAGTAGATCTGCTGGTCTTGGTAGCTGATCTGGTGTCATGATCCAGACTCTTATCCCTGAGGGATTTCAGGCTGGGGTTGTTGCTCTTGTCCTTATACCATTAAATTAGGGGAAGGGAGTGCCAATAAGTACCCAAGTGTCAAGTGGATCATTTGGCTGCTCCCACTATGTAACAGCAGCCCTACTGTCTCCTGGTGATCAGAGTCAACTACCTCTGCCAAGATATGTGACTTTCTTCTTGTCTCTTGCTCCCTTGGCATGAAGAACCTGAAGAAGCAGCAGCCATAAAATAAAGTTCAATGGGACTCTTGCTGTCTTCTAACAGAAGTGTTTCCCCTTTGAAATCAGCTCCTCTAAATTTGCAAAGCACAGAGTGGCACATATTCCACAAGTGGATTGCTAGGAGTAATCTTAGTGGAAGCTTGGTTTCTGGACCCAGCTGGGTACATGTTCCATATGAGGGTCTCTGATTTAAAATGTATACTGTGGCTCTGGCCAGTATGGCTCAGTTAGTTGGAGTATTATCCTTTACACCAAAAGGAACAACCAATCAATGTTTCTCACTCACATTCATGTTTTTCTTCTCTCTCTCATCAGTTTTAAAATAAATAAATAAAATGTATACTGTGTCCTAGAACAAAGTTTCTCAACCCTCAATAATAATTGTTTATTATTCAGTCAAGTGAATTTTTTATTATTCAGAAAATGAATATAGTAGATGTAAGTTATGTGTGTGTGTGGGTGGGGGGGAGTGCTGTCCTGTGCATTGCAGGATGCATACCCAGCTTCCACCTACTAAATGCCAGCAGCAGTACCTCTTCGTCCCCCTCCCCAGCTGTGAAATGAGAAATGTCTCCAGACATTACCAAATGTCCATTATGGGGCAAAACTGTCTCCAACTGAGAGACGGTATCCAAGAAATGTGGTCCATTCTCATAAAATATCACCTCTTAACTGGTGTTCCAGCTGTGCTTTCAAAAGGCCATTCCATTGCTCAATTAGGCTGACAGCGTCTGTGTGTTATAGCATGTGATACAACCAATGGGTCCCATGTTATGGGTTTATACTGTTGTACCTCCTTTGCTGTAAAGTGGGTCCCTTGGCTTGACATGGGGGGTATCACATGGGATCCTAAGCTGGTGGATCAAGCACTCTGTAAGACTTCATTCGGTGATGCTGCCTAAAGACCAGTAGGCAGAAAAGGCAAACTCATAGCAGAATATGTGTCTATTCTGTCAAAGTGAATTTCTGTTCCTTCCAGAATGGAAAGGGCCCAAAAAAGCCAACTTGCTATCAACTGGCCAGTTGATCTCCTCAATGGATAGTGCCATACTGGAGACTTAGCATTTAAAGGCAGTATATAGTCCTAGCTGGTTTGGCTCAGAGGATAGAGCGTCGGCCTGCGGACTGAAGGGTCCTGGGTTTGATTCAGGTCAAGGGCACATGCCTGGGTTGCTGGCTTGATCCCCAGTAGGGAGCATGCAGGAGACAGC
>NW_005358857.1:720611-726939 GCF_000412655.1 Myotis brandtii | reverse complement strand
TTTTTTTTTTAAGGCAGTATATAGATCAGCCTTGGTAAGTAGGAACCCATGGTAAGTGGGGCCTGTGCATAACTTCCATCCACCTCTGCCATCATAGCTACTTCATTCGTGCATTCACTGTGATGACATTGGAATAGCCAATGATATAGGTTGGCTAATGGCAATGGGCTGAGTCATTTTGTTTACTTGATGGTTTGGTGCCCCTTCCATGATGGCACTCTCTGGTGGGCATTAACACGTGATACAAAGATCTTTACACTTTGTGCCCGTTCTCTTGTGTCCAATAACCAGTCTCCTTGTCTGTGATCTTCAAATATTGCTCTTTCTGGGTCCATGACCAGTTGGCCCAGTCATTAACCACTGCTCATGAGTTTATATATATTCTATCTTTGAATCATTTTTCTTTCTACAGAAAGTGGATGACTGGTGCAATTTTCCTCACTATTGTCTTTCAGTGTAGCCACTGTCAATTTTCAGCTTGTACCCACATATGTTAACTCATCCATGAACCAAAGTAGGGCTTTCCCTCCTATTCCCTGGTCATAAGGAATCCTTCCATGCAAACCAGGTGTGAGCAGAGGAGAGGCACTAGTGCACCAGTGGTAGATGACCTGGGAGTCTGGGATACCTGCTCTGCAGCTTGCTTCTGCTCTCCAGTCCTGCTCATGCTCAGCCTCACATGTATCTCTTCCATCTCAGAATGGATTGTTACTGGGCTTGCCTAACCTTATGACTTGTGTCTCAGAATCCAATTTATATTAAAGAATAAAGTTACAGAACCTGCCTAAAAACCATGCAACAGTAGTAAAGTAAGTACAGGCCCACAGATAAAGTTTGAACGGATACAAAGTAGAAGTGAAGAGAATTAAGATGTTTTTTCTACTGTTTTTTTCTCTCTACTGTTTTAATTTTACTCCATCTGTATAGGTTCTTTCTGTGTACCAGGCACTGTACTAAGCTTTTTACATGAACTATTATGAATTATTAATTTAATCCATGCAACCTATGAAGTAGGTGGTATCATTATTATTATTCCCATTTTACAGAGGAGGAAACTGACTGGGGGAGGTTAAGTAACTTTCTAAGGAGCACAGAGTTGGTGAGTAGTATAGCAAAGTGTGAATCACAGGACTATCTTAATCCAAAGACTATTCTTTAAATAGCCATACTATTAGCCATTTTCTTCATGCTAGTGTCCATGAGGCAGAATGAGGAAAAAGGGGTGTGTGTGTGTGTGTGTGTGTGTGTGTACGCAAGGGAGGGGAGACTTTTCTAGCTATGGCTATGCTATGCTATGCTGAAGAACTTTATGATTTTTGCTAGTTCATTCAGTTCTTTGTTCAACAAACATCCTCTGAATACCTAGTTAATATAAAAAGTAGCGAAACAGATGTCTTGCCACTATACCCTTGGCACTTCCCCTAGGGAAGGCTCTCTAAGAAGGGAAGGATTGCTGCTCAAGACAGGAGGAGAGAAGGTAGGGCCTATATGGGGAAAGGCTGTACGCATCTGCCCAGGACCACTCTAAGGGTTGGAGGAAGGATAAGATGGCTTAACTATTTGGCCCTAAGATGCAAAATGCTCTCCTCTGCTCCCAAGAGCTGCCCCTGTGGAGTCTGGGTAGAGGTGTTGACAGTCTGGTCCTCCAAGTTCCATTTGATATAGCCTCTGTGTCAGTCATCCCCTTCTCAGGGATCTCCCTGATGTCTCAGTAAGCACCCTGCCCCACTTCATCATTAGAGCGATTGATTACTTTCTACCTCGTGGGCCCAAGTTTCTACTTACCAAGTGGCCATTTCCCTACTGGTTCCTGGGTGCATCTTGGAGCTGCAGGACCCTATGACTGGCCCATTTTTTTTTAGTTAAGCCTGGAAATGTTAACAATCATAATAATAATAACATATTTAGTTAACACTGTGTGCCAGCCCTTGTGCCAAAAGCTCTACGGATGATTACATTTAATCCTGTGATGGAGGTCCAGGTACTGTTACAATTGGCATGCATAAGCCGCTCTCTTGGCCAGGGTTCTGCTGCCCCGTGCCTGCCCTGCACATTCAGACCACTCTAGGACCCTGGCCTGCCACTCTGGCCTCACATGGCACAGACCACCCCCCTGCTGAGCCCAGGGGCAGCCAGGGAGGGCGTTGGTCAGTTTCCCCTTGCCCATTCTTTTCCCTGAACAGGCAGGCATCTCTGCCAGGTCAGCTCCCTTCCCCTCAGCTTCCCTTGTGTTTTTCCTGGCCTTGGCTCATGCTGTTCCTTCTGCCCAGAATTCCTCTTTTCCCTCTTCTGTCTGGTAAAATGCTTATATTTCAAGCCTTGCTTTAATGTCATCCTGACCTCCTGCCCTCCCCTGTCAGAATTAATTGCTCTCTCCTTTGTGTTGCTCAGCAGCACTTATCACTGTGAACTGTAGTTACTTGTTTCTCCGCTCAGCCCGAGGGAAGAGCCAGCAGAGGCCCCGTCTGATTCACCTCCTTGTCTAGGGGCTCAAGGGCCGCCCCGTAAGCGGTTGCTGAAGCCAGTTGGGATTGAGGCAGGAGGCTGTGAAGCTTGACTGGGGACGTGCCTGGGATAGGACCTGAGTTCTCCCTGCATCCCTGCTATCTGTCCAATCTCTTCCTCCCTGACTGGCCAAAACCAGATTTCAGGGACTATGACAGGATTCCCCTCAGCAGGAATATGTCCATCTTCCCTCCCCTCTAGACGAACCTCCTTCTTCAGTGCCCGCCTCCCTCCTGGTATCCTCTCTAGCACAGTGCTACCAGCTCTCCCCATTTAGCAGCATCTGCGGATTTCATTAACTTGCTACTTAACCCCTTTCACTCAGATCAGCTCTGAAGATGATAAATCAGGCCTGGGGCTCATCCCTGCAGCGGCCATCCTCTCCACACCCCCCTCTAACGAGGCTCTGGTTGCCCCTATTCATCACTGGCTGCCCTCTCTTTCTCCTGCAGTTTCATTGCCAGGACCCCCACACCAACACTCACACAGTGTCAGTGTTGTTATAGCCCAGACACTCTGGGCTGAATCCTGGATCCATATTTCAGACAGATCCTGAAGCTGGTGGGCTTCCTAACCCAGATCACCTCTGCCCTAGGGGACTGTGGGCCTTGGCTTCCCTGGGCAGTGGGGTTAGGCCAAAGGCAGCAGGGGAGGGTGGATCCTGGCCTGGGAAAGGATGGAGAGAAGTAAGGGAGCACAGGACTCCATTCTACCCATAAGACTATGTTCATTTATGCATAAGAGGGGTGTGGGAGGAAGCTATAGTAATCTGTATTCTTTGTTTTTTTTTTTATCCTCACCTGAGGATATTTTTTCATTGATTTTTTTCAGAAGGAGTTAAAGGGAGTCAAGGAAGGAAAGGAGGGAGAGAGAAAAACATCGATGTGAGAGAGACACATCGAGCAGCTGCCTCCCACATGCACCCCAACCGGGCTGGGGAGTGAACTCACAACCCAGGTATGTGCCCTTGACTGGGAATCGAACTGGTGACCCTTTTGGTTCTTGGGGCCATGCTCTAACCACTTAGAAACACTGGTCAGGGCTGGATCTGTATTCTTACTCCCTTACTTTCTTCCTCCAGATCTCCAACCCCACCTCAGATCTTCCCAAGAGCCAGCTTTTAAATCTCTGTGACCTTGATAGTCCCACAGGCATCCACCGTGTCCCCAGCTCCTCAGAGAGAGTGGGTGGGATGATATTGCTGTCCCAGTGACCCCGGGTAGGGGGTATGCAGAATAGCATCCAGATTCCCCTTCCATTACCCTGCTCTTTTTCTCTGGGACTTCTTTCCCACCCTCATCTTTCTAGCTCACCCTTTTATTTCTCAAAGCTCCCCTGCTACAGTCAACCTGGGACCCCCTCTTTCCTATTGCCACATGTCACTGTGGCTGCCATTCTGCTCACAGGGTGGGTCACCTGGGCCTCAGTGTAGTGTTAGAGCTGGCACACAGGGTGGTTTCCCCCCAACTTAGCAGAATGGCCCTTTTCCCTCCCACTCTCCTTGCTGGCTCCTTCCTTAAGCCCTGCCCAAATACCATCGCTAATTCTCCTTCCTCCATGTAAGTACCTTGCCCTCTCTCCTTCAGGCCCCAGATCTCTCCTCTTGACTTCTTTCTCTGTCCCTCCCATGCCTCCTCTTCTGTTACCTTCTCGTATTTACAGACATAGACATCCTCAAAGGGACCACCCCAATGTCAGGGGCCCAGCCTTTTTGTAGTTCTAAACAGGGTCCTTTTGGTTTTTCTCTGCCCTTAGCAATCTTTTCTCTCGGGCTCTCTTATATCACCTCCATCTGCCCTCATTCTGTCTCTCCCTTTACCCCCACCCAATTCTCACCTTCATTCCATCATTCTAGTCAGCTCTTGAAAAATATCCATTAGGCTCAAATTGGAGTCTCCCCATCCTAGTTCTTTTCCTACCCTTCTCAGGCCCTGTAATGATTCCCTGGTCTCCTCTCCATTGGCACCCTTCCTCTGGGGCAGGGATAGAGAAAGGGTTGAGGCCATTGGTATTCACTCAGTGCCCCCCCCCCAACCACCACCACCAATGTGTGTTTTTGTCAGACGTTATTTCTACAATGTCTTCATTACCTCCTAATTGGCCAAATCTCTTTTCTTTATTTTTTCTTGTTAAAGACAGATTTAAAGAACGAGTTCAGTAGCTCAGCCATTTTCAGACCATCATTAATTTCCCGCCTTCTTATTTATTAATGGGGCAACTTCCTTGCTGGTATTTCTTGCTCCCTGGATGTCTCTGTAAAAGCCTGCCTGGCTCATGCAGCCCCTGGGACCAGCGCTAACTCACTCTGACTTTGTGCTGCCCTCAGCTGCTCTGGCATACCCTCCACAGCCCTCCCCCCGCCCCCTGCCCCTGCTCTCACAGCCCTCCCTGGTCAAGGCCCCTCCACCCAAGACCTACAGGGAGGAGAGGAGGGTACACCTCCTGCATTCTAGGCACAGAGGACTGAGGTCCCCACTTTTCTCTTCCATCCCATCTCTCCTTCCACTGTATTCCAGGTCCTACACTAAGCTGGACACATGCTGTCACGCTGACTCCTCAAGGCCTTTAGGAACAAAAGAGGAAACTGAAGTTTAGGGAGCAGCAATGATTTGCCCAGGACCACTTTGCTTAGAAGGGGCCAGGCTGTGGCTCTAGTTCTATCAACTCCATATCTTGAGCTTTTTCCTTTATGCCAGCCAGCCCGAGGGAAGCCTATGCAGAAAGGTCATGTTTAGGGTAAGTCTTGATTCAGAGGGAGAAACCAGGACCAGAGAGAAGGCAGCAGCACAGTGGGAAACCGAAGTCAGAGGCCTGAGGGTTAGCAGGACTGTGATTAGCAAACTGTGTTGGGTGACCCGTCTCTCCCTTCCAAATCTTGACCTCTTTGTGTTCCATGTTTGTTTTTTTTTTAATATATTTTATTGATTTTTCACAGAGAGGAGGGGAGAGGGATAGAGAGAAACATCGATGAGAGAGAAACATCGATCAGCTGCCTCCTGCACACTCCCTACTGGGGATGTGCCCGCAACCAAGGTACATGCCCTTGATCGAAATCGAACCTGGGACCCTTCAGTCTGCAGGCCGACGCTCTATCCACTGAGCCAAACCGGTTAGGGCTGTGTTCCATGCTCTTATCCTCCCAAGCCGGTGACTCATGTTCTAATGGTGGCCTTACTAACATGTGGGAAGTTAGTTATCTGAGGACCCTTTCCATGCCTCACGGGTGCTCCCTTTGAGGCCTTCTGAATGTGTTCTGTGTTGATGTCTTTTGACACTGGTTCTTCAGGAACCCTAGCCTTTCTTTCCAGGTGAAGGGGTGGGCCCTGCTGCTGCCCCAAATTGCTGGCCCATGAATAGGTATAGGTAAGAGTTAGTAAGCCTTGGGCTACTTGAGCCAACAGCTACTGCCCCATAGCCCAGGCTTGGGTCTAAGCATATGCTCATTCCCCTGATGACTCCCAAACCTCTGAGCGATGGGGACTTGTTTAGGTATGGTCTTGTTAGGATCCTCCTTGAGCTTTGCCCTGCTGCTGCCCCAAATTGCTGGCCCATGAATAGGAATAGTAAGCCTTAGGCTATTTGAGCCAACAGCTACTGCCCCATAGCCCAGGCCTAGGTCTAAGCATATGCTCATTCCACTGATGACTCCAAAACCTCTGAGCGATGGGGACTTGTGGTATGGTCTTGTTAGGATCCTCCTTGAACTTGCCATAATCAGGAATACTGTTATGCCCTAGGCTCTAGGGCAGCCGTGGGCAAACTACGGCCCGCGGGCCGGATCCGGCCCGTTTGAAAAGAAAAAAACTAAAAAAAAAAAAAAGAC
>NW_005358857.1:711572-720293 GCF_000412655.1 Myotis brandtii | reverse complement strand
GGGGATGGGTTGAGGTAGGAAGGGATCACAAAGCATCCCCCTCCAACACGGAGCCTCAAGCTTTGGCTGGCTGGAACCTCCTGCCCCAAAGGCTGCCTCATCCAGCTGAGCTTGTCTATGTTGACCAGCATTAGGGAGGCGGGGGTAATGCAGGCAGGAAAAGCTATCAAACGTGGACAAAGGATGACAGGGACTTTTACTTATGCAGGCTTTCAAAGGGCTTTGATAAGCTTCTATGTACACAGGTTTTCATATTTATAAAAACAATAGCTAACAATTATTGGGTGCTCCTGTGTGTGTCATGGGCTGTGCTTTATATGTATTGTCACAGCTGACTCTCACAACAGCCTCATGATATAGGAAGAATTATTATTCCCAGTTTACAGATGATAAAGCTGAAATTTAGAGAAGTTACGCCACTTGTCCAAGGTCACCTAGCTAATGAGTAGTGGAGCTGGACTAAGAACCCAGGCAGTCTGACTTCAGAGCCTGTGCTGGTAACTCATCATCATATGCTGCCTCCAGTTTTACAAACTGACATAGCCTGGAATTGGGAGGATGGTTGGGGAGGACTATGGTTTTTGTATCAGAATGGGAATTGATTTAGAGATCAGAGACAACTGTTACGGATAACCAGGCTCATCTCTGGATGGGGCTGCAGAAGCGGTGGGGCCCCAGGGAACACCACTGACACAGGTCTCATTTACCATGTTTATGACAGGTCTGGCAGAGGGCAGCTCAGGGAAAGCTGCCCCTTCATAGATGACATGAACACTTAGGGCAGGAAAAGGTCTTGTTTTTTTGTCTTTCCCCAAATCATCCCAACCCCTGAGAGGGCAGCTCAGGGAAAGCTGCCCCTTCATAGATGATGTGAACACTTAGGGCAGGAAAATATCTTGTTTTTTGTCTTTCCCCAAATCATCCCAACCCCTACACCTGGTACTTTGCTGGGCATGGAGCAAATATTCAATAAACAGTTTCTAAAATATAGATGCTACAGCAGCCTTGAACCATTTCAGCAGAAAGCAGAATGCTCGTGCCTGCAGATGTGAGTGGACACAATTGGGGAAGGTGGGCCAGAGATTGCATTACCTAAAACCTTGCTCCTCCAGGTGTAGTGTGAGGACCACCAGGGAACTTGTTAGAAATGCAGGATCTGAGGCCTTTCCCAGACCCACAGAATAACAATTTGCATTTTAACGAGGTCCCCATGTGTTTGGAAGGCACATGAAAGTTTGAGTAGCATTGCTGTAACGCAGAACTAACCTAGTCACTGCCCTGTTTAAACCTTTCAGTGGCTCTTTACTGCCCTTAAAACAAGTCCAAACATATTATGAAGTCTTGCTTATAAGACTATGCATGCTTTAACTCTTGCCTACTTCTTCAAACTCCTCTTTCACCATTTGCTTTGCTATACTTTTCTGCTCTAATAGTACTCAGTTGCTTCCCATCAACACGTGAGCCATTTCTTTACTTGGTACCTTTGCTCATGTTATTCCCTTCGCCTGGAATGCCCTTTCCTTTTAACTCTTTTCTTCCACTCCTTAGACGTGAGAAATTCCTACTCAACCCTTAAGATGACTTAAATGTCACCTGTGTTGGGAAAACCTTTTTAGCTATGACCAGTGCCTCATCTTCAACCCTTCATTGCAGGTGGTCTCTGTGGTCACAGTTATCCTCTCAGTGACACTGAGTTCTTTACCAGTTTGTCTCCCTCGTTAGACTGTAAGTTTTGTGAGGGCAGGAGTTGTGTCTATTGTTCATGTTTCTGTCTAGTACTTTTAGGAGCTCAGCAGAACGTAGGTATTCAAAGAATGTTTAAGTCTTTAAAAAGTATAGAGTTGGAGAAGGAGGGGGTGAAGCTCTTAGTTACAACCAGGAAAAGTGAGTGTGGAAGCGATCCCCTGAAGGCTTTGGATGCCCTCCTAAAAGCCCTACAGCATTCTCAGGTCCTGGGGCTGCGGTCAGGCACTGCCTGGAGACTAAGAATGTTGAGTGAGCCCCTACCCTGTGCACTAGCGAGTGCTGCAGTTCAGGGCTTGGGGCTCAGAGGAGAAAAAGGGACCGGAAATGCTTCCTGGAGGAGGGCACATTGCTCCAGGAGTTCCACAGGTGGAGAGGGGAATGGGAAGGGCATCGCAGTTTAAAGACCACCACCAGCAAAGGCATGGAGGCAGAAAAGTGCAAAGCACTGTGATGAGTAACAATTAGTCTCTTTGGCCTGGAAGAGAGGGGGAGTTAAAGAACTACTAGGAAATAAAGCTGGAAGCATAGGTTGGAGCCCGAGTATAGCGGACTTGAATGTCAAGCCAAGACCAGGAAGGAGTCCTGTGTGAGGAAAAGGCCCTACTAGTCAGAAAAGGCAGTAAAAGGAGTTTATTTACTAAATCCTGAGGGGGGAAAGGTGTAATGGAGGACCCCAGTGGGTTTGGAGCTGACACTTGGCTACATCCAGTGTGGGGCATTAGGCAACATCCCCTGTCCCAAATATCTATTCAACCCACTGTTGTACACGGGGCTGAAAAGCCTCTTAGAGAAAAACAAGTAAATGTGAGCAAAGCCCATAACTGGATCAGGAATATACCACGATGACTAGAGTAGAGGTATATGGACAACCCAAAGGACACCACATTGCTGGAAGGGCCAGCAGAGATTCAGAGAGAGACCTAACGATAGAGGAGGAAAGAGCCTGGCAGGTGTCGGCCAGATTCCACAACAGGACTAAGGATTGAAGAGGGATCATGGCTCTGGTTGAGTACGACAGTTCTCACATAAACTCACGTCTGGTGGTAGTAGGTGTACACAACGAGAATAAAATGGGCTGGTTGAATAAGTGGAACGAGCTGTCTCTGAAACACTTAAGAGCTGAAACAACCCTGCTGAGGAGCTCCATGCCCCCCTAGCTGAATGTGCTATGGAGAGAGTCTTCTTACTTTTGAGAGTGTGCCATGCTCTCGCACTGGCATCATGAGAATTGAGCACATCAAACAGAGACATTTAAGGCCAGTATCCACAGTGCACTTAGTGACACAAGCCCTTGGAACATGGTAGCTTGCATTGATCCATGGGCACAACTGAGGATTTTTTTTTAAGGAACATTGTTAGAAACTGGCATTTCTCTAGGAGCAGGCAGGGGCCTAGAATTAGCAAGACTAGCACAGTAATTAATGTTAATGTAAACTCACTGGTACCACCAGCTGGTACAGATGGTAGGGTACATCTGCATTGCTACAGACAGACTACAAGGCAGTCCAGGGAATAGATAGAGAGCCAGAAGCTTGTGAGTGGATTTGAAAAAAATGAAGGAGTCTGGCTTTGAAGAGAGAAGCTGGCACTACTCCAAAGGGGCAAAGGTGAATGCTGGCATCTAATCAGTGATGGGAAAGCTCCAGTAGACAATAGGAGAGAACTGAACTTGAGGGTGAGATGGGAACAGGCAAAAGGTGGGAGTGCTGGTGGCTGATGACCAACCTCAAGAGAAAAAGGATGAAGGAAACTTTACTCATTGAGCACCTACCTTACATGGTGGGCACTGTGGTAGATCCCTTCTTCACTTTATTGGTTATACAGGTATTATCTCCATTTGATAGTGGAGGAAACAAGCCCAGAGAAGGTGACTTTCCTTATTCATCAAATATATGTTCTTAGAATATAAAGATGATTAAGACACGGTCCTCTTCTTTAAGGATCTCAGATTATTTCAGAAGAGAGCTATAGAGGCAAATCATTTTATTTTATTTTTAAAAATATTTTTATTGCTTTCAGAGAGGAAGGGAGAGGGAGAGAGAGATAGAAACATCAATGATGAGAGAGAATCATTGATTGGCTATCTCCTGCATGCCCCCCACTGGGGATCTAGCCCGAAACCTGGGCATGTGCCCTGACTGAGAATTGAACCATGACCTCCTGGTTCATAGATTGATGCTCAACCACTGAGTCACACCGGCTGGGCTAGAGGCAAATCATTTGATTATGGAGTAATCCTTAGACAAGAGAAGATGTAAGCACAAGGTGCAATGAAACCACAAAGAGGTTCCCCAAGCCACAGGATCAGTAAGTATCAGAGCCGGGATTCAAATCCTGGACTATTGGAATCCAAAGCTCAGCTCCTGCCACCACTCCAGCTGCACAGCTACAGCTGTCAGGACCCTTAGTTATAGTCTGAGTTCTGAGGAAGGGCAGTAGCCCTTGCTACTGGCAGCGAGTTTTTAAAAACAAGGAGAAATTAGAAATTAAGATGCAGCATGTACAAGTGACCCAGTAGCCCCTCAGGCCCAGAAGAGGAGATGATGGTGCCCTCGTGGTTACCAGGAGACCTTCCCTGAGACAGGACTGATTGCAGAGCCTACAGGTGGCAGTGAGTGGTTCTAGCTATGGAAGCTATTGGAGGCAGGAAACCAGGCTGGTTCTTAGAGAGGCAGATTGGGACCAGAGAATGAAGGGTCTCAAAAATCAAGTTAGGTTTGAGAGGAGAGGCACTGAGAATATGAGAATGAAATCAGACAATTCTTGGGCTGGAAGAACTTGCCCAATCTCTAGGATCATCAACTCCTTTTTGCTTCCACTGCATTCAATAGATCCTGACAGGATTGTCTGCCTTTTTGAAAATAACTCTTTTTCTTAAATAACATCCCCTTCTTAGGACCGGGTCTGAAGAGGCCTGGGCCCCCAATCTTTTCTAAGGATGCTTTCCTCTGACTAGTGGTTGGACAGCCCAAGCCAACCTTCCACAGTTGGGAAAGGGCTGTGAGCTGGGGCATGTGAATGACAACTCTCTCTGGAACAGTGGGTGAGGCAGGGTGAAGTCAAAGAATCAGAGTTGGGAGGCGAGAACTAGAGAGGGGACAGAGAAGGCAGAGAGTGAAGCAGCTTGGGGAAGAAAGCCTCCCTGGCAGGTGGCTCCATTTGATTTCTGATTTAAAGGGGGAGGCTTAGATAGCCAAGAAGAAAAAGGCTAATAAGAAAAATATTAAACTGCAGTGTGTGTTTCCCCAGGGACTTCCTGTTGCCATGACTGACCTCCTGGAGAGCGCCATTCGTTCCCGAGCATGGCAGCTTTATAGGCACTTGTAGGCCTGCAAAGAACACCAATTTGCTGCTGCAGTTTGTTTTGATAACTGAAACTTTCAATAAATCTATATTAAAATCAAAGGGAAAATTAACTAGGCCCTAGTGAGGGGCACAGAGATAAGGGAGCACATTACCACCCTGGCCTCAGCCACCCCACATCCGTCTCTTAGTTCAGATTCAGGTCACTAGGGAGATGAATGGCTCAGGCTCATGGGGAACAGCCCTGGGGAGAGCAGGGCGAAGAAGGCATGGCCAGGTCCAGCCCTCACTGCTCCTGGAGAAGCAGAGAAATCTGTGGGAATAGGATGGGGGGTGAGGAGGTGGGGTGAGGGTGGGAAGAACTGGAGAGAGGGATGGGAGAGGGGCAAAAATAACAGAAATAGCCAATATTTACTGAACTCCAGATACTGTGCTAAGCACCTTGGTATTTAATTCTAACTACAAGTAGGTACTAGTATTATCTCTACTCTATAGATGAAGAAACTGAGCCTCAGAGAGGCATATGACTCACCTAAGGTCACAGACTGAGCCAGGACTCAAACCTGAACAGGCTCTCTCTGGGCTCACATTCCTGGTAACTGCACTATGCTATCTTTTGTAGCTAACAGAGACTGTGAATGGCAGAAGCCGTTTTTTCCAGTTCTCAGGTAAGAACGGTTCAGAACTAGTTTAGGTTCTCCCGGCTGTGTCAAGTTTGGGGGCTGCCATGTGCTGTCACTGGGTCCTGGGTTCTCTGCCCTTTGATTGCTGATTAAGGTCCCAGCTTTGATGGTCATCTTGCTGTTCTTCCTGGTGGTTTGAAAGGGCAGTAGAAGAACCAACTTGGTCCTCTTTTTGGTCCCTGTTCTCAGTGTTTACTTTAGCTCAGTCACTTAAACCAGCAGCCAAGAGGCTGCCCAGGGTATAACTATGTTTGGGTATTGGGTTCAGCTCATCTGCCTCCAAAAATTCACTTGCCCTCTCTCCACCCCCAACCTTGGGTCTTGGCCACTTACTCTTTGGATAGCCCAGCTGCCACTACTGTCACTCATTTATTAACACATCTGGTTGTCTTAGCCTCCTCTGGGAGGAGGATTAGGTTTTGACAGAGCCTCCAATGTACCCACTGTGGTAGGACTACAATGAAGCTCATTTGACCAGAGGCTGTGTATGACTCCTCTCACCATTTCTAGCCGCAGATGAACCACTGTGTTTTAGGGTGTGGGATCTGACACCCCCTGCGGCTACCTGAGTGGTGGGATGATACAACCCTCTCTCTCTGTCTGAGAAGTGATGGTTCTACATGGCCTGAATGACAAGGCAACTACCTGTGTCTTCTTTGAAGCTCTGGTCAACTTTATACTACCTATATTTTCTTTCCCTCCTTCCCTGCCTCACTTCCCTTTTCCCTCTCACTCTTGCTGCCCTGAGGTTATACTTCCTAATGAAGTCTTAACACATAAGCTTCGCTTCAGGCTCTGCTTTCTAGAAAACCAGAAAACAGAGAAAATCACAACAGTGTCAAAGGCTTGATGGAGCCAAATGCTGGGTTAGCGGCAATATAAGGCACCAAGCGTAGAGTGAGCTTTTAAACTGTTCTATTATTTGAATGTATGTCGCCTGGTCTTTGTCTAAAAAGAGCTTACAGTCTGCTGAAGTCCTAGAAGCTATACAATTGAGCTCTAGAGCACAAAGGAGGAAAAAGCACATTCTGGGGGAAATCAAGGTGGTCATGGAAAGTTCCATGGAGAAAACTGGGACTGGGCTTTAAAGAGAATCTCCAACCCAGATAGTGCAGGTTTACTTCATTCTTACAGACAAGAAGGTTGGCTGTGCCCTATTCTCAGGCCAGACTCAGGATATAATAAAGCCAGAGACAGGAGAGGCTATCTCAGGGCCTTTTATTTGTCTAATTTTATTTATCTACGTACTTACTTATTTATTGTCTGTTTTTCCTCATCCTTCTCCTCTCCAATATAAAAGTTTCACGAGGATACAGGTTTTATATGTATTATTCACCAATTAATCCTCAGCAACAGAAACAGTGCCTGAAACTTAGGAGAGGCCCTATAAATATACTAGTATGTTGACTTACCGATCAACTGGGATTAATATTTAGATGACATTAATGGAGGAGGAAGACCCAATTCCAGCTCCAAGAATCAGGGAATATAGGCAGATGTGCTTCCACTTTACTGACCTAGAGTTAAGTGACATCTATCCCTGCGGATGTCTATTCACCTCATTTGTCCACAAACATTTATTGAGTGCCTGCTTCTGCCTGGCACTGTGCTGGATATTACTGATACAGCTTGAATAATATGGAAATAATGCTTACCTTAAGGGAGTTTACAGTCCTGGGGAGAGACAAAAAGGAGATAGACAATTACAAAACAATGTGATGAACTGAATAGGTGCAGAGCAGAATAACCTAAGCCATTACATGGGATTAAGAAAGGTATTCCCAGCCCTAACTGGTTTGGCTCAGTGGATAGAGCCTCAGCCTTCTGACTGAAGGGTCCCAGGTTCGATTCCGGTCAGGGGCATGTACCTTGGTTGTGGGCACATCCCAGGGCATGTACCTGGGTTGCGGGCATATCCCCAGTGGGAGATGTGCAGGAGGCGGCTGATCAATGTTTCTCTCTCTTGATGTTTCTAACTCTCTATCTCTCTCCCTTCCTCTCTGTAAAAAATCAATAAAATATATTTTAAAAAAAATAAAAAAGAAAGGTATTCCCAGCTCAAGTGGCAACCATTATGTTAAGGTCAGATCTGAGGTGGCAGGGCCCATAAATGACATGATTTCTCCTTAGTGAAAATATGCAGACAGCAGTCACAGGGCCTGGTGACTGAAGCCTGTGTGGGCGGCTGTCAAAGCCATCACTGGCTTGGTCCAGGCGGGGGTCGCCCAGCTCAGACCTGGTCCCTCGACCGCCCAGGGAGCCATAATCCGGATGGAGAAACACAGCTCTGGCTTTGGCCAGCCTTCTCTCCAGCTGACGGAAGAGCCTGGCAGAGGCTGACTATGGAAACTCTTCACTGTTGCGGCCGGGATCCTTTTAACCTGTAAGTTCCCTCTGGAGCCCACCTGAACGAGTTACTGCCCTCTTCCTTAGAAAGGCCCTTGAGAAATCTTACAAAAAAAAAAACTAAGCATTTTCTTCTTAGCCTAAACACCCCTCTTCTTGGCTCTCCCTCCGCCCCCGGCCCACCACAGAGAGCGAATGCTAAGGACCTGTGGAATGAACAAATCATGAGAAGTTGTCACCTAAATACAACGTCACCTTATGAGCCTCTACTCACCTTGTAGAATATGGTTTAAGTTGGGAAAACGAAAGTGGACCTTGGGTCGCTCTAGGCCTTAGAAAGTTTTTGTGTTTTTTTGTGTGTGTTTTTAAATTTCTTTCACAGTTGAAAACGAGCCCCCCTTCACTGTCTTATGAGTACTTGCCACCTCAAAACTACAAGTCCCATAAAGCCGGCCTCCGGGAATCTCCATCTTGACATCCCTTAGCGCGCATGTCGGCGGGAGAGTTAACATTTGGGGAGAAGAAGCCCCGCCCACCTGCACCCCATTGGTCGAAGGAGCCGGTGGCGGGCTCAGCGATTGGCCACTGCGCCCGCCCGTCCACCACGTCGGCCGGGGTCAGAGTGCGCGGAGGTGAGTCGGTG
>NW_005358857.1:687495-711466 GCF_000412655.1 Myotis brandtii | reverse complement strand
CCGAGGGAGAGGGCGGGGCCTGCACCTGGAGGGAGCCTGCCGCGCTGGCCCCAAGGAGCGGGCGTTGCCATGGCGACAGCCTCTCCTGCTGCTGACGGGGGGCGGGGGCGGCCCTGGGAAGGAGGACTGGTCTCCTGGCCCCCTGCCCCTCCCCTTACTCTCCCCTGGACTTGGATGGGCCCGAGTTGGGGGCAACACCCTGGGGTGGGTGATGCGGAGAGGCTCCCCAGAGTGGGCCCTGGTTGGTGCATGCGGGGTGAGGGTCGCGGCGCGCACAGTTTGTGCAGCTTGGGTGCTGGCCCATGTGCTCACCCTGGATGCGTGATCTACTGAGTAATGGTCAGGCGGAGAGGGCGTGGGGCAGGGCTCTGCCAGACAGACGGGTGGGGTGACTAAGGGTACTGACTTCTTACATGGGATTACCAGGGAGGAGGAAGAGGTTTGATCAGAGAGGATAGAAATCCAGCAAGGGGATAGCATATAGAACATCTCCTTCCCCCCTTCCCAACACCTACACAGACACATAAGGTTAGTTTACCTCTTTGTAAATCTGTAGCGGTGGTAGTAGTGATGGTGGAAGGAGTGAATAAGGGGCCTAACTGGGCTAGCTTTCTGTTTGTTTTTCCTGCAAATGTTATAGCAACAGGTGCTGTCTTAAAACAAAAAAGCGTGAACTAGGATTGGGGCTTGACTTCGAGTTCTTGCAAAATATAACTGCTCCTGTTGACTTGGAAGATGCTGAATGTGGCCCCTCATTGGGAGAGGAGGGTTGGATTCTGTCCTTTGGGCTGGATTTTGCAGATTGATGGTGTCTATCATTGCCTCTACTATAGTTGTCTGGCATTAGCTCTTGTCAGACATTTTACCAGTCTCCCAGCCGAAGGGCAAAAAAACACGAATCCCATTGGCCAAAGACTATGCACTATTTGAACTATAGTAGGTTGTGATTGGCTGAATGATTTTTGATTGTAGAGTTTGCACCAGAAATTGGCTTCATCAAATTCTGCTTTATTCTGACTTTATCATACACACAGGCCTTGTTTTAGTGGGTTCGTGCCTGGAGCTTAAGTATATTATACCTGAATCCCCTACCATTTAAAAGCCCATTTATAAACAGGGACTTGGAGTGTGACTCCACTAATGTGTGTGTCTGTGATGTTGGTTAGAAACTCACTTGGCTGCCTTTCCTCAGAGAGGTGGGGGGTGGGGGAAGGGAGCTGCCGGGAAGTGATTGATAAGGTTTCCTTTATGGATTCTGTGGTGCTTCACTGGAGCTCAGAGCACTTTGGCAACTTAAGCACTCCAAATTAAAAGCTCATTAACAATTCCCGCCCAAAGATCCTGTAAATAATCGGCTAGCTAGGTCATAGAGCTTGGCTGAGAGCTCTCCTCCCAACTTATAATTCCAAATAAAAGTGCTTTTATTCCTTTTCATCTTGAAAAGTGTTTTGTTTGTGGTGGGCTAAGTTGATGAGTGACATTTTCTCAGAGAATCTGAGTAGAATAACGTCTTAAATGTGTATAGAGTGGTAGACAGGAATAGATTGATTCCAAACCTAGGTGTTTCTCTGTGCAAAGGGCATTTTGCTAGCTTATAAGGGCGCCTCTGCAACTTCTAGTCCTTCGGAAGATCTGAACTAGGTGATAAATAATGATAGGTGTCCATCGATGATTTGATTTGGAATTTGGTTACCTTGATTTTCTAAGAACTTGAGGCAGACCTGGAAGTATCCTGCAAGTGTTTCCTAGTTTATGTGGGCATTTGCAATATGGCTTGTGTGTTTGTGGCAACCCCTCCTCTAATCCTGGCCCTTAGGGGAAAATTTAGACTAGGTCAGCAAACTTTTCCTGTAAAAGACCTGAGTTCTGAATATTGGCATCCTTACTAGTGTCCTCTCCTTGACTAGACCAGGATTCTGGGATTATCCAGAGAGCATACAACTTTATGGCCTCTTTCTCAGTCCAAGCTTAGATATTGTAAATGTTTAGTGTTCCTAGGAGGTAACTCTCTTAGGAAGAAAAATATGCTACTAGAGAACATAAAATTCCTCATTCCAAAAATATATACTACCAGTAGCTTCTGAAACCTCTATACAGGCACTGTCCTTCCACATAGATGGCTGTTATCCCAAAGTAGTTTGAGTTTAGGAGTTTGAAGTATACTGGTGGTCTTTAAATTTTTTCATATAGCAGCCCCATGAGGATTTGATCCTTTGTATTGAAATAGACTTGTTGCAGAGATGTGTATTTATCCACAGCATTGGGGCTTTCCAGCTTTCACAGAACCTTCAGCATCCCCAGCTACCAGCCTTGGCATCTTCGAAGTAAGGAGAGGTGAGAATTCTGCTGCATGGTCAAGTTTGGCTTGACTTCTTCCTTATGAGTGTTTTGAGCTTGGAGGGTGAGGGGCCGGGGCGGGTGCAGATTGTATTTGTGTGTAGCTTTTTCTAATAAGACACCATATGCTCAAAGACCACTGAAACTTACCCAGAGTCTATATGTGTGAGAGTTGGAGGTAGGGTATCCAGACTCTCAAGTTCTGTCATGATTTCTTTGTGGGCATTTCATAAACACCTTTAGGTTCAGAAAGGTTTAATAAGCTGGAATAGTTCTTTATTCTGAGAAATAAACATCTTTAGACAGTAGGAAGGAACACATTCATTTGACTTTTGTTAATACATTTGACCAAGGCCTTTGGGATCGTGGTTTAATTTGGGTTGTGAGTCACCTTTGGGTGGATGGTTAATCCCAGCCTGTCTCCATTTTACACGGATTGGGGCTAGCTAAAAAGGTAGACTCCGATGATTGATATCCAGGATTTCAGAGGCTGTTTCTTTCATAACTAAGGGCCAGACACTTTGCTAGGCCCTGGGATTGTGGTGCTAAATAAGATAGCTACTTCCCCTGACCAAAGAGCTTACAAATTCATGGGAAAGACAGATAGTAAAGTAGCAATTATAATACACTCTGTGAGTGCTATAATAAGGTAAGTATAGGTGCTTTGGGAGTACTCAGAAGGGTCCTCACCCAGACCAATGGACTTAGGGAAGGCTACGCAGGAAGTAACCTCTTCATCTGGAATTAGATGAAAACATGAGGGACCAAGTGTGAAGGTCAGAGCTTTATTGAATTTGAGAAACTGAAGTTTAGTGTGATTGAAAGAGTACTCTGTGGGCAAAGGGTAGGAAAATGGTGAGAAAGGAAACAGGAAAGGTAAACAGAGGCCAGGACCTTAAGGAACTTAGAAGCAGATAGTGGGCAGGGGAAAAATTAGACTAGGTCAGCAAACTTTTTCTGTAAAAGACCAGTACATATTAAGGCTTTGTGGGTCTCTGTCACAATTATTCGACTCTACTCAACTCTACTGTAACAACATGAAAGCAGACATAGTACGAAAATGAATGACATGGCTGTGTTCCAGTAAAATTTATAAAAACAATGGCAGCTGGATTTGGCCTGTGGACCACAGTTTGCCAGCCCCTGGAGCAGACTCTCATAAGAGCAGTAAGAATTCATGAAAAGGTATTAAGCAGTGGACTGATAATATATGTTTTGGAAAGTTTGCTCTGATTTCAATGTTAAGAATGGGTCGAAGGAGACAATATTGGAGCAGAGAGACCAGTAAGGAGACTGTGGCAGTTACATGGGTAGCATTTTATATTTCCCTCTTTGAGGCAGTATTTTGACACTTAAAGATTGAGTATAACTGAATCTTTGCATATATGTATATACTTGTTCTCTTTACTGATTTCCAGGCCATCTACTGGAGCTTAAAAGATGTCTACCAAAGAATTTGTTGGTGATACCAGCTCCTATTTCACAGACTAGAAAAGATGTAGGAAGGGAAAGTTTGTGTCAAATGATTGAAAAGACTTTGGGAACTCGTTCCTATTTAAAGAAATAGGAAATACATGGAGCCCTGGTAGAGATCTTGGTCTTACGGCTTATAGCTCAATGACAATTGCTTTGAACTTCTTGAACTGTACACACAGAGAACCACCCATTTTCCTAAACTTTCCAGGAATTGCCCTCATTATTGTCCTACTCAGTCTCTCCTTGCTTGTGGCAAAATGATGCCTTTTTTCCTGGTTTTGGGAATGTTGCTTAGGCACAGGGACCAAATGAAGTTGAGTGTCTGATGAATTGTTTCCTCCTCCTACAAGCCCCAGTGTACTTGCATTGCTGAAGGGAAGCCTGTAGGTTTCTGATACGGTGTTATGTGACCATGGTTAAGTGACTTACCTCGCTGAATTTAGCTTTCCTACCTGTAAAATGGATAATGGAACTTGGTAGGGTTGGTTAAAGGATTTAATGAGATACTATATGTAAAGCTCTTAGCACAGTGTATTTAACTTTTGTTACTAATAGTATTGTACACAATAATTTCTTACAAAGCAGCCAGCAATTGGGTGAGTTGGCCTGTGGCTTAGTATGTTTTGGGTCCTCACAATTGTATTTGTGGCCATATGGTAGAAACATGGACCCTGGCAGAGGCGAGGCAGTCAGCAGACAGGAGGAAGTTACAACTAAACCAAGGCACTGCTCTTCATAATGGAACATTTTCAGAGGGCAGGGATCCCATTTAGAATCCCAGAACTTTGTTCAGTGTGGACCTTAGTCCCCATACCATCAGTGAAGCGAACTGAGAGAGCAGCTACCCAAAAAAATACACCGAAGTGTGACCAGTCATCTCTCCCCATCCGTCTGGGTCATTTATTAGTATTGCCACCCTTGTGGCCTCACATCTTTGTAGCGCCTCTCGGATGTCTTTTATTACTTTTCACAACTCTAGGAAGTGGGTCAGGTGGTCAGCATTGTTATCCCTGCTACCCATTGGGGAAACTGAGGCCCAGTAAGGTTAAGTGTGTTGCCCAAGGTCATGCTGTAAGGTATCGTGAGAGCTAGTGCAGATTTGCCTCCAGATGAAATTGTTAGTTTATTGCTGTGATTTCTCTTCCCCTGAGTCAGAGATGTGTAGCCACTGCAGAAATGTGTTCTGATGCATGCCTTATCCAGATATGCTGGGCTTAATTTGGGGCCCACTTTATCCTCTTGGTCCTGTTGGATTTTAATTGATGGCTGCTAGGAACAGGCCTGTTGAGAAGCAGATTCCCTTTGGGTCATTGTTTTTAGCCCGTCCTCCTTTGGGGACATTCTTGGGGGAGCCTTGGGTTACAAGAGATTGCTTTGATATGTTCAAAATTGTGCCTTGTGCCCCACAGCTACAGGTAAAATCAAAAGGCGGATAATTTATGGGAGTGTCAGAGCTGGCCGCTGGCACCTCAGGAGGCCATTAGTATGCCTGTTCAGACCCTCTGTGTCCTTGCAATTGATTCCTCTTTGCATGAGCTTGATTTGGGAAGCTGTAGATCTGTGGTAGTGATTGGATGTGACAGTCCAAACACTGGTCCCTAAATTAATCCTTTTAATAGTATTCTGGCACCAAGGCAATGTTTCTCCCCTTTCTCTTTAACTGAGAGGACAGAATGGGATGGCTTAGGAAGAAGGGAGGAAGGGAGAGAGAGAGAGAGAGGAAAAGAAGCTTTGATTGGTACTTAGACCCTGCTCTGCTCTAACATGTTCTGTTTCCAGCCCAGTTGACTTTATGACTTTGGGCATATACATTCATTCAGCAAACATTGACTCACACTTGCTTGTGCCTGGCTCTGGACTGGGAATACAGAAATGAATAAGATGTGGTCCTTGCCCTTAAGGATCTATGTCTAGCTCAGTGTTTCTCATACTTTTTAAACTCATGCAATATTTAGATGGAGAAAACTAATTTTATGCTTTTCTTTAATGCTGCTTGAAATTTTAAAATGCAGCAAAGAGTCTGACCAAAGACAAGTCAAAGAAATTATCATGTCAGATATTATTTTTAAACACACACACACACACACACACACACACACACACACACACACACACACAACTATACCTACTATCTTCCAACCTCACCTTCTCCTGAAAATGGCTGGTAGGAGGAGAAACAGATAACTAAAATCTTACAATCTAGTGAGATAAAAGTTATCGAATGAGGTTAAACTGTGCTATTGGATCAATTAACTTTATGATGGTGTCAGAGAAAGCTCCCCAAAAGGGGAGATTTGAGTTGGATTTTGAGGAAGGAGCAATAATTTGCCTGGTGAAAACAGAAGTATGTTTTAAAACAGAGGAAGGAGCATTTGCCAAGGCACAGATTTGTAAAAGAAAACATCTAATTTGGGGAACTGAGCAAGAGCTGATTGTCACCTTGCCTCCTGCCAGTTTCTCTGCTCTGTGAGATGGGAGGATTTGCTCCCCTGGAATTGTTGTAGAAGAGGCTTTGTGTTCCTTGTGCTGCAGTTGTTTTAGTCCAGGGTACCCCTTCCTGTTTCTGCTTTTTGTACCCAGGACTGCAATGTGTTTTTCTTGTTAGAATATATTTAAAAATGGTTTCGAAAACAAATTTGGATGAATTGGACAAACTTAATTATTGCTTGTGGTTGAGTTAGTTTGAGTTAAAGTCACACCTTATCACCCCCCAAAAAAACACACCACACTGAAGTGGATATGCATTGTTATTAGCCTTATGGCTGGCTGATGGGGGAATGAGTCCAGTGGGGAAACATGGGCCGTCAAGCATGGGAGAGGAGAACAGGACCCAAAGTGCCTCCGAGCCTTAGTTTTCTCATGTGTAAAGTGGTAATACTGTTACCCATTTTGCTGGATAGTTGAAAGGATTAAATGGGATGAAATATGTAAATTCCTAATAATGAGCCTGTCTTATAGTAGATTTTCAGAAAATGTTTTCCTTTCCTCTTTATCTTGTTAACAGCAATAGCTCCCTTTTATTGAGCACTTACTGTTGTGCAAAGCACTTTATATATGTTGTGTGTCTACATCAAACCCCGAAGAGATAAATATTTCTATAGCTGTCATTACAAAGAATATGTATTAGAGTTAGGATTAAAACCTAAGCTTGGCTAATACCAGCCTTTTGACAACTAGCTATATGACTCCTTGTTTCTCTATCAGTTCTCCGTCTCATAAGTAGAAGGTTTTGGGACCAGATGCTGTCTACGAGTGTAGGAGGTGCTTAACAGGGTGAGAGTACCATACCCTGCCCTTCATCCATTTCTATCTTATTTATGATGTGTTAGGAAATAAGCCTTTGCCCCTACTTGTATGCAATGGGGTCAGAATTGACTTGTAGGGTTTTGCAAAGAGATATTTCTCAGCTTTGGCCCCTCTATGGAATTTGCCAAACTACTGGATGTGGCTGATGGATTGGCAGACAGCAGGCAAATCACAGTCACTTCTTTTTAGTTTTATTTTTGTTTATTTTATTTTTAATACATTTTTATTTATTTTAGGGAGGGAGAGAGAGATAGAAACATCAATGATGAGAGAGAATCATTGATAGACTGCCTCCTGCACAGCCCATACTGGGGATTGAGCCCGCAACCTGGCCATGTTCCCTGACCAGGAATGGAACCGTGACCTCCTGGTTTGTAGGTCAACGCTCAACCACTGAGCCACTCCGGCTGAGCACAGTCACTTCTTCTTTGTGCTGCCTTGCCCTGTGGAAACAGTCATGGGGAGAGTGAACCTCCAATGGCCTGTGATGCTGCCACCAGAATTTGAAGTTCCTGGAGGTCTTTGGTGACTTTTGCTCTGCTGATAGTTTGGGATTAGCAACTGCTTCTGACGTTGGGTGAGCTTTCCCTAGCCCTGTGTTGGAGCCAAAGCAGCTGTAGCTACAGGCCAAGAAGTGACAGGTTCTAGAGAGGAGAAAGTTTTGTTGAATTGAGAACCCAGCTTTAGAGTTCCTTCTTCATTCCATTTTGGGACCATCAGGAAGTTGTGTAGAGGATCCAGTGCATGTCAACCTTTGTTGTCTCAGCTTCTACCTTTCAGCATATTAGACCTAGCTCTCAGGCCCTTGGCCTCCACTTGGGGTTCAGGTGATGAGGCCTTGTGTTGGGGCAGTGGCCCAAGTCCCTGAACTGGGAGTTGGGAGCTCTGGGTTCTATTCCTCTTTCTTGCTTTGTGAACCTTGTGCAATCGTTTCTTTTTCTGGAGCTCGTTTTCACTGGCTGGCTGGACTGTGTCACCTCTTAAGTTTTCTTTCCCCTTTGATAGTCTAATTTTCATCAAAGTGGTCTGACAGTAAGGATGCACTCATTAGATTGAAGATTATTACTTTTTAAGGCATACAGTTTATTTGTATTTTCCCCAGGCTATTTTTAGCTGCCTAAGATAGAGCCTGTGACTGAGTAAGTTCCAGACAGGTATTACTGTATTGTCTGTTGATACTTTTGTGACTCAGATGCCTGAGCAGTTGTGGTACTACTGGTCAGATTGGGACAGAGGCTTGCCCCAGGTCTGGGACCTGGGGAAACTGCAGCTGACCCAGTTGCTTCCAGTCAGCTGGACTCAGAACCTGCCTCTGGTGCCTTGGAGTTTCTCTGGAATCTTCTGCCACCAGTCTGTCTTTTAATGGAATGGATTGAATCCAGGGGTGTACAAACCTTCCTGCCTCCCTCCATCCCCCCCGCCACCCCCCATTTCAAGTATATATGGTTGGGGAGATAGGGTGGGAGTAGATCCCGTGTTTCATGATGGGCTTTTCTTCTTTTCCATCCCCCAGGCTCCCCTGGCCTGTGCATGTGGATGTTAAAGGATGGCCCCCCTCCCTTTGCCCTCCCTTCCCCCCTCTAGTAATGGAAGGCTATAAAATGTCTATTTACCCAAGACACCAGAATGACTCCTCTGTGGTTCCACTAATCTGGTGATTTGGTGCTCCTCTGGTCTCTCAGGTAAATACAGATTGAGGCTTTTTATAAAGGCATATTATTTCCCTCATTAAATGTGTGTTTTGGCACATGCGTTATTTACCTGACCGACAGTAATGGCTGCAGAGGAGCCATTGGTGTCTGTTGTGTAAATACTCTGCACAGAGACCATCCTCCAGGGGCTGTGGCTCAGGCCTGTTTCTCCAAATCTGACTAGCCCTGTGGCAGTCCTGTTTACCCCTCCCCTGCCCCTAGGGGGCTGGTCCCTTCATTTTGAGAAGGGAATCATTCGTTTTCCTCCTTGCCATAAGCTACTTACTACTGTTAATTTACTAGGAGAAATAAAAGGGTATCTGAGAATAAATGGTATAAATCTTGGTCTCTGATGAAAGATTGTGTGCAGAAAAACACAGAATCATAAACTATTTCTTTTGCGTTTTGCCCCTCAACTTGATACTCAAAGTCCCAGTTGATAATATAAGTTCTAGACTTATATTCTGCAAACTTATGACTAAAGTATAAAGACATCAATAGAAAAGAGAAACCCCTAGAAGCCAGAGAAAACGAGGGCAGGTGAAGCTCCACTGCACTTAGGGCTCTAATGGTGGCAGGAGTGCCCAGTGAGGGGCACCAACTGGGGGCTCTGATGGAGACTCGCCAGCTCCCCTGCTAGAGGAGAGCATGCAACCTACCTTCTATGGACAGTATGGGGAGATTGCTCCCTTACATACTGTCTGTTCTTGGTTTCTTTTTTAAAACAACATTGCATATGGATTAAAAGATAAATTTTAAAAAGTTTGAAATAGACCAAATTTACATAAAAGTTGGAAATTTAATACAAAGAAATTTTTTGAACCATTTGAGAGTTATGTTGTTGATCTAACGCCCCATCACCCTGAATACTTTGCATGTATTTCCTAATGCAAGGACGTTTTCCCACCTAAACAAAATGCAATCATGAAAACCAGGAAATTGACATTGATAACATTACCTCCATCTAATCCTCAAACCCCATTCAAGTTTTGCCTGTTGTCCCAATAATGTTCTTTGTAGCAAAATGATCCAGTTCAGAATTGTGCATTGCCTTTAGTCATCGAGTCTCTTTAACTATACCTTGACCTTTATGACCTTGATTTAAAAAAAATATATGTATTTTTTATTGATTTCAGAGAGGAAAAGAGAGGGGGAGAGAGATAGAAACATCAGTGACGAGAGAGAATCATCGATTGGCTGCCTCCTACATACCCACACTGGGATCGGGCCCGCAACCTGGACATGTGCCCTGACCAGGAATCGAACCGTGACCTTCTGGTTCATAGGTCGATGCTCAACCACTGAGCCACGCCAACTGGGCCATGACCTTGATACTTTTGGACATTATAGGCTATCCTTCAATTAGGGTTTGTCTGATATTTTCTGATGATTATATTTAGGTTATACATCTTTGAATATCACAGAAATGTTTTGTTCTTCTCATTGCATCTTATATCTTGTGGTACATGATTTTGATTTATCCCATTATTAATGATGTTCATTTTGTTCAGTGGATTAAGGTGATATCTGCCAGGCTTCCCCATTGTAAGCTTACTTCCTGTTATAATAAACATTCTGTGGGGAGGCACTTTCAAACTATGTGAATATCCCTTATCAGACTTGAATTTTATTTATTTACTTATATCTTTATGAAGTCATAGTTTCCTTTTTATTTAGCTCATTATAATCTATTAATATCATTATTTATTTTGCCAGATCCCCTTGAAGCTGACTTCTGCATCTTTTTGATATGTTACTATCATTGAGAATTTCCTTGCTTTTTGGCATAAGATATTCCAGGTTCATCTTGTCCCTTTCTCTACCATAGCCCTGGAATCAGCCATTTCTCAAAGAGCTCTGTAGAGTATTATTTAGAAGGCAACTGGGTGCTATGTGTACTCATTGTTATTGGAGTGTTGCTGCTCCTTGGCCCTTCAGCAAACAGAGCTAGGAAATATATATGCATGTATTTATATATTTGTATATGTACCTGTGTGTGTATATTCATACTCACATTTGTATCTAGCTTTATTTTTATTATGTATCAGAAATTTATCTTTTCCTTTTTCCATATTTTAATTCTATACTCGAATAGTGAGAAATGGGGTTTCCATTACCCTTAATATATGCCCTTCTTTAATTAATTCCTCTTTATATAAGTAATCTCCCATCATTGCCACTGCTCTTTCCCCCTCTTGGATGCCTTTTTTACCCTGCCCATGACTCACCACATTGGACTCCTCCACCACTCCCCTGTGGATGCCCTCCACACTCCACATGGGCTCTGACATGCTACATCACACCTCCCTGCATCTGTGTGGATGCCCTCCTCACCTACATGGACTCTCATTCTAACCTCCAGACCCTTCTGCTTCCCCCATTCCAATTGTTGTTGTCACCTGCCTAAAGCCATTAGATTTGAATTTTTCAGTAAGGAAAGAGGAAGAGGTGCCCTCTGTTTCTTGACTTGAGTTGAACTTGGTTTGTAGAAGTAAGGGAAGTATAGAACCCAGTGACTGCTGACATGTGGAGGCCTGGTCTACTAATGTCTGCTCTCAAGACTTCCTACAAGAGAAACTATTTGATGTGGGTGAAATCAGGTGAGAAAAGCAAGACCTGCCGGAAAGAGGAACTCTGGCCATTAATATATTGTCCATGGAAGGGGATGGGCATATATATAGTATGGTATATGAGAGATCTAGAGATCCTAGGATGTAGGAGACATTAATGTTACTCTCTGAGGGTGCGTTATGCATTCAGTGGGTTTATAGGCCCAAAGTATGGGGATGTAGGTTTGACCAGGTGGGCATAGCCCAGTAAGGTAGTAGTAATAACAGTAAGCTAATATTGATCTATAATTTAGTTGTAATCCAGTTTGGTGCTGGGAGGAGGTGAGTGTAGCTTCCATCTATTCTGCAGCCATCTTGGATTATCCCAATAGTAAGGTAATATTTATTGAGCCCTTATGTGCCAGACACTGCTCTTAGTGCTTTACGTGTGTCCTCTCATTTCACTCTCACTTAAGGAGTAGGAGCTGTTATTGTCATTTTACAGGTGAGGAATCGAAGAACGGAGTTTGCCCATTGTGCCATGGTAAATAACTGGTAAAGCCAGGATGCAAACCTGAAGCCCTCCTTAATCATGACATTTAATTGCCTGTAGCATCTGGCAGATGAGGTCTGGTTGATTGTACATACACTTTATATACTGTATTTACATACTGGAGAATATTAAGACTTTCAAAAATCCTTATGCATGGCCTGACCTTGAGCGGTTAGAGAAGTATTCTAAGGCCCTGAAGAACTTTAGACCAAACTAGAAAGCATAATGTGAGCGGACTGGTATCTCCTATCTCATCAAGGCTTCAGTACTGTTCAGGAGTGGGTGATATAAAGAGTTATTTTGGATTCCGGCTTTCAAAGGGTTATTGGCCCATTTGCCTTTCCAAGAGATTCCCTAATGAAACTCAAGCCAGCTTTTGTCTACTCCGGGCTGAGTTTTGGCTGCATTTTTGGAGAGGCTGGGAAGCTATGGTGAAAACAAGCACTGTGCATATGCAGGAACCATGAAGAATTTAAAATAATTTTCGGTCTTAGTTCTATTGAATCTACATGGAATCTCACTATAGGGATAGGAAAATTGAGAATGCACACTAGCATATCTATAATAATAAAAGTGTAATATGCTAATTAGACCGGATGACCTTCCCGGATGGGGGACTGAGGCAGAGGCAGCCACGGAGGTGGCAGGGACTGAGACCCTTGCATGAATTTCGTACATTGGGCCTCTAGTATCCTAATAAATGTGCAGGCAAATAATTGTAGCTCATTCAGTGAGTTGGGAGAGCCAGGATGAGAAGTGATACTTGGTATTGTCCCATGTCCACTCAGGTAGTAGTGATCTTGTTGCCTCTGAATATGCTCTGGACTTCACTGACTGCTGTCCCCCTCCACTCTATGTGAGGGAGCAAGCGCCCATTTGCAGTCTTTCAGAGACAAGCTTTTGGCTCCGCAAGCATGGGGTTCCAAAAGGCATAAACTATGGCCATTTCTGTATAGGCAGTGAAATTTCTTGTCTGACTTTGAGGGAATTTGAGTATTTGGTATGAAAGAGGGGAAAACACCAAATTTCTGCTTTGTTCCTTTTTTTTTTTTTTTTCAAGGAAGCTTGAGTTATTTAAAACTTAGGCTTTGATTTTTATATTTCGTTAGCCCTCTAAAGAGCAGACATTCTGCAAATTTAAAGGGAAAACTTGAAAAGTCATTTGGATTTTTTTTTTTCTTGCACATGTTCACTCAGAAACTTTACTAGATTTTTAGCAATGCTCCCATTACTGCCACATCTGGGTTTTCTCTTTTTCTTCCCTATTTAAAAAAAGTCCTGCAGTCATTCAAGGCCTCTAGTAGAAAGAGTGATTCTAAAGGCAGCAAATGGGAAGGCCTGAGGCTGTTGCCAGCTGTGCTCTGCAGGCGTTTTCATTCTCCCAGGGTGCCACTTACTGGTGTGGGGGCTGGGGAATCAGCAGAATATCATGAGCAAACTCCCCTGTGATTGGCTCTGTTTGCTTTCACGTTGGAGAAGGGAGAAAGCTATGTAGAGATGTCAAAATACAGGCAGGAAAGCTAGGGGCAAATGGCTCGCAATGGAACTGAGGAGAGAATATTGGGTGTTCTCAGCTGTCCCTCTGAGTCTACTTGGCTGATTGTGCAACTGGGTCCCTTCATGTTACTTTGGGAACCTTAGCTTTAATGTTAGCTGTCACCACCTGAGAAGTGAGCACAGAATTTTTCTCTCCTCTCTTTTGAACGTGAGAGCTCCATGTAAAGATGAAGGCCAATGTTGTTTTGAGAATGATCTGGGAAACTCCAAGCTGTCATAATGCGGCAGGGACCAGTATTAGGGTCTTGAACTTCAGTAATGAATACAGTGATTAAGAAAAGGGGCTCAGAAGCAAACGGGAGTGGTTCATATTGTGTGACTATCCCTGAAGACTAGATGGAACAGGGCCACAGTGGGAGGGGAGTAACCCAGGCTCTCTGTTTTTTTGTTTTTGTTTTTTTGTTTTGTTTTTAATTTTTCCTCCCCTAAGTTTTAGATGCTTCTGGATGTTCAATGCTAGCACCTTTGCAGACTGGAGCAGCTCGATTTTCTTCATATTTACTTTCAAGAGCAAGAAAAGTGCTGGGCTCCCACTTATTTTCTCCCTGTGGTGTTCCGGAGTTCTGCTCCATATCCACCAGAAAGCTGGCGGCCCACGGCTTTGGCGCATCCATGGCAGCAATGGTGTCCTTCCCTCCCCAGAGGTATCACTACTTTTTAGTGCTGGACTTTGAGGCCACGTGTGACAAGCCACAGATTCAACCTCAGGTAACTGTTGCATCGTTGCTTCAGAAAAGGTGGGGTGGAAAGGAGGGGGCGGGGAGGATAGTCTTGCTTCCTGGGACCCAGAGGAACTTTCTCATGTCTTCTGGCTTTTAGCTACTAATCTGGAGTTCCTGCCTAGGAAGCAAGACATGGTTCAGGCATGCTAGGGTAAGGCAGTCTCTGGAGAAAACCGGGTACATTATTTCTCTCGGCCTCACCCTTTGGGAATCAAAATATTTCCTTTGTCCCACCCTTCCTCTCTCCTTTCCCTCCTCTCCTTTCCTCTTCCATTACTACTGCATGTTCTTGGAGGAATACTGTGGTAGTCAGCCTCCAAGATGGTCCCCAGCAATTCTTGCCTCTTAATATTCATATCCTTGGTTGTTCCCCGCCCACACTGAATCCGCTAGCCCTGTATAACCAATACAATATAGTGGAAGCCACATTCTGTGGCTGACTCATAAAAAGCATTGCAGTCCACTTGCTCTTTTGGATCACTTGTTCTCGGAAGCCAGCCACCATGCTATGAGGACATTCAAGCAGCCCTTTGGGTAGGCACGTGTATATAGGAACTAAGGCTCTTAGCTAAAAGCCAGTACCAACTTGCCAGTCATGTTTCTTGGTGCTATCTTGGAAGTGAATCCGACAGCCCCAATCAAGCCTTTAGATAACTCCAGCCCCAGTGGACATCTTACTTCAACCTCAGGAAAGACCGTGAGCCAGACTGGCTAACTGAGCCACTCCTGAATTCCTGGCTTACAGAATTGTGAGAGATAATAAATGATTATTGATGTTTTAAGCCACTAAACTTTGGGATGATTTGTTATGCAGCATTAGATAACCTGAACAAGTACCATTGTTGGTCTGTTGGAAAGGAACATTTTTTTTGCTTGTTTTTTTTTTTTTCCTTAGCTACTGACTGTATCAAGAGACCTTTTAAGGTAGTGCTACTAGGAAGCTTGGATTAGCAGCAGAGGGGCACCTATGCTATGTGATCTTGGAGTGCTTGGTGTTTGCTTTGGGGGAATGATTGGGAGCTGATAGGAAGTTCATTGTATTGTGGAGACCTTGGGTATGCCTGGCTCTAGGACTGTAATTCCTCCCTCTGAGCCTGGGTTATTAGGTGTATAGTTCTGGGATGCATAGACATGTTCATCCTGGGAATAGTAAGAAGGGGGAAAGGAGGACTGGCATCAGGCACTTGGGAGACAGGGAGGAATGGGGTCCATTCAAAGATAAACTGGGTTCATTTCTCATGATTAATATTTCCCTCCCCCCAGGAAGGTGTTCTTTCTTTAGAATAATATATTGTTTTCCATAAAGCAGATATCAGAACCCTTTTTCCTTCCCATTTCTCCTTTTCTTTTTCCTATTCTCCCTTAAAGTAGTGTCTGCCTTTGGGGCATTGGACTCAGACCTATTTAAGCTTGGGAAGACAGGAGCAGATTGAGGAGCATGTGCTAAGGGAAGGAACTTTGTACAAAAGGAAATATAGCTGGGAAGCTACCTGAGCCACATTCACTTTCCCAGTCCATGCTCTAGGGTCTTCTCCTCTGCCTCCCAGAACTATTGGTGATTCTGGGGTTGGTGTGCCTGGATGGTGTGTGGGGATTTTGGTTATGTAGATTCTCTTAGGCTAGAATCAGGGATCCATATTCTAATATACCATATTATGTCCCTTACTGGTATAGAGTCTGAAACCCAACACATCCCTATTGCATGTGAGTTTATCCCTCATGATTGCTTGGTACCTCCCTTATGGCCTTTACTGCTTTCTACCTCCTGGCACATGCCAATGAATGTTTGTTTCTGAACTTTTCAGTTAGATTATAAGCTCGGATAATTATGTAGCTCTGTTCCCTTGTTCTACAGAGGGTCCTACCAATGTTGATGAAGGTGAAGCCTGATTCATGTCTCAGTTTGGTCTGTCAGTATCACCTTTCATCTCTCTTTCAAGGGCACTGTTCTTTTTATTTTTAGTTCTTTTTATTCATTTATTACAATGCTGAAGACATAATGCAGTACACATTTAAATCACCTGTATCACCAGCTTCCTTCCTAGACTTAGGTACCAAGGCCTTTCAGATCTAGGCTGAGCTAGGGCTTCATGCTGTTTACCAGGATCTGGGCCTGATTAAAGATTATCTACAGAATCAATGAACCCTGATGATGTGATTCCAAGGGCACTTAAGGAATTGGCTGCCCTGCTTCATTATTAGCAAAGCATTAGCTGTTGCTTTAGAGAACTCAGGAAGAAGCATTTGCTGTCTTGCTTATCTTTAAAAGGGGAATACGAATGATCTTGGAAATTATAGACCCGTTAGTTTACTGTGATTCCAGAGAAGATACTTGACCTGATCGTCAGATAATCAATCAACAAACAGCTAGAAGAGCAGAGGGTACTGAGTAATAACTTACATGGGTTTGTGAAAAAGAGCAAATCCTGTCAGATCAATCTAACTTCTTGCTGTGACATAGTGATGGATTTGAGTGGATCTAGGGCAAGTGATAAATGTAATGCATCTCTACTTCATTAAGCTTTACAATGCTGTGATCAACAGGTAGGAAAGTGAGTTTGGGGCCAGGCAGCTCTGCTGGACTACCCATTGAACCAGTCTCGGGAAAGGGATGGGCAGCTCAGGAAAGACTTGAGACTTATTGTTAACTAGAGGCCCGGTGCACTACATTTGTGCACTGTGGTGGGGTGAGGGGGGTTGTCCCTCAGCCCAGCCTGCACCCTTTCACAGTCTGGGAGCCCACAGGGAGCGGGCCTAAGCCACAGTCAGACATCCTTAGCACTGCCATGGAGAAGGCGGGAAAGGCTCCTGCCCCTGCCGCTGCGCTCGCCAGCCATCAGCCCAGCTTGTGGCTGAGTGGCGCTCCCCCTGTGAGAGCACACTGACCACCAGGGGGCAGCTCCTGCATTGACCGTCTGCCCCCTGGTGGTCAGTGCGCGTCATACCGACCAGTCGTTCCGCTGTTTGGTCGATTTGCATATTACCCTTTTATTATACAGGATGGCAACTTACAGCCCCCATCTTACTCTAAAAAACAAAAAAAATCTTCCCTAAAGTTTGCAGGAAACAAGATTCTGAAAGGATTCAGAGAAGTTTAGAAGATGGACTGGAGAAGCTGTCAGTCCCTGATATGACAGCATCCTTCCACTGAGGTCATCATAGGTCAGGTTCTCATTAGAGCCTCTGTGGTATTTTGGTCTACTGGTCAAGAAGGGCAGTGGAGAAATTGGTAAAGCTCAGGATAAGAGGAACAAAAATCATCACAGGCACAAAGATAAGACTTAGGAAGAAAAGAAATTGAATATGGTTTTAGTGACTGATTTCTTGTTCAGACTAAATAAATTCATCATATGGGAATTAATTGTTCCAAGGAGGATGATAATAACTTGCTCCTCATTTTAATAAGGACAAAAAAAGAGAAATGATTTAAATGGAAGCAGAGCCCTGACTGGTTTGGCTCAGTGGATAGAGCATAGGCCTGCGGATTGGTAGGTCCCTGGTTCGATTCTGGTCAAGGGCATGTACCTTGGTTGTGGGCACATCCCCAGTAGGAGGTGTGCTGGAGGCAGCTGATCAATGTTTCTCTCTCATCGATGAGAGAGAACTATCTCTAACTATCTCTCTCCCTTCCTCTGTAAAAAATCAATAAAATATATTTTTAAAAAAATAAATGGAAGCAGAAAGATTGAGACTTGGGATGAGAATGCACTTCTAGTAGAGACAGTAAAAGCACTAGGAAATGGTGTGCCAGTTAGAACAGCCTTCCCTAGTGTTCTCTCAGAATGGCTTGATGGCTGTCCACTTGACAGAGAGACTTTATGGGCAGGTCTGCATGCCTCCTGGAATGGGCTTGGGACTGAATCAGAACCCACCCAGCTCCCCTCCTTCCTGGCTCCCACGAGCTTTCAATACTTAAGGCCTCTGCATAGTACACTTCTGATTCTTATGGGAGTGTGTGTCATAAACAAATTTTGGGCCAGAGCCTATCTGGAGGCTTGGCATTGGGTTCATTCTCTCATCTGTCTCTGGTTTTCAGAAGTCTCTGAATCAACTTATTGGGACTATCCTAAAGGAATGCCACTATGAAAAATTAACAGTTGTAAACTCTGTTGTACTTGGGTGAGTAACAATATTATTTATAAACATAGTAAAGCATGTTTTTCCATTTGTCATCATTTTTGTTGTTTATTTTTGTACTTTGTTCAGTTTGGTGAAACTGGAGTGGTCAGTTTGCCAGTAGTAGGCTTTCACTTTCTGTTTTTTTTCCACTCATTTTGTTTTACATGCTTTCATTCAGATTAACATAATAGGTATTGGTTGAATATGAGACTTTTTCTATTTGAAGACATTTTTCCACTTTATTTTTAATTCAGATGGTTTAAAATGCTACATAGACTCTAAATTTGAGGAACACTATTACTTTCTTGCTTTAAGAATTGTTTCTTGGTATGGAAGTAGGTTTGGGAGAATCGTGGTCCCTTTATTCTGCTTGCAGAGGTTCATGTTGCTCATTTTGGTGTGGATGTGCATGGAATGGTGGTGGTTGTGACTCCCAGGCCCAGGGAGCAGCCTGAAAGCTTTGGTGGGATTTTAAATTGTGCATCTTTAACTTGAGGCCACTTCTCTCACCACCTTGGTGTTCAGAAAAGACAAAGCAAATGTAAGTGAGGAAAACAAGGTATAGTCCACCGCAAGAGGAGAGGAGGAAGTAACCTGAGCTGTCCTGATGGCCAGGGATGGGGCAGCCCAGCTCTCCTGCTCTGGGGATCAGACGTCCTGGCTGCTGTCTACCCTCCTTCCCTGAGTTCCGTCTGGCCATCCAACAGCCTCCTGGGTGTAGTTTTTTTCTCACTGCTCTTTAGCAGCCTTGCTGACTGTTGTCCTTCTCATCTGTATTCAAATGCCTGTAACTTTGGAGAAAGATGACCTTTGGGGTTAGGGTTTTTCTAGTGTTTGGTCTTTGTCCACAGGGGCTTTTTTTTTTTAGGAAACCTTAACGAGATTCCATCTGCTTTTTTTTTTTTTTTTTTTTTTTTTTTTAAGGAAACCTTAACGAGATTCCATCTGTATTTCGAGTTAGAACTATGAGCAAAGGAGTTTCTTTTTTATAGAAAATTGTCCAGGTGCTGGGTTATTTTGGGAGGGCAGGGTGGGGGAGGGTTGATGGTGACACAAGAATGAATAATATAGAAGAGAGGCATTTGGGGAATTTCAGTATGACTTAGAGCTGGCATATCATTATTAGTCTTTTGTGCGAGAGACATTTTGGAAAACTTTATAGGAAATTGATTGAGATTCCTACAAATTAAACTATATTGATTCCCTTCTCCTCCATTCAAGGCTAAAAGGCAGGATCCTCCGCCCTCTAACCCCCACCCCAATACACACATATTGCTCTTGCTCCTTCACACACCAAATAGACGGAAAGGCATGTCCCCCCCAAAAGAACACTCCTTCCCTCCCCACTCACTTGTCCTGGCTGCAGCTCCTCCAAGTGGGAGGGGTAGGGCCAGGCTTTTTAGCAGGAAAGCCCAATTGTTGGGTTGTGGTCTGTCTGCCTGTGGCCCCAGGCAGCCTGCACTTTTTTCTGTACAGACAGGCGAAGGCGCTGACGCTATTCTTCTAAACTGGGAAATGAAATGCAAAACCGACGTTAATGTAACATTATGGTTGAGATTAAATGCACCAAAATCAGGAAATTCAAAGTTATGCTTCCCACAGCAACTATAACTCAGCCTCATCTGGCGTGTGTAGTATTTTGTGTTAGTGTGGATGGTGTTATATGTTAAGACATTAAAGTTAACACCATAAGCAGAGCACAAAATGCTTGAGGGCGCTGAATTATGACGACTATGTGAGCCGTAAGTGTTCTTGCACAGGCTCCCGACTCCTGGAATAATTTTTCCCCTGCCCATCAGACCAATTATTGCCTTTCTTTTTAGTTATATCTTTGCTTTAACACATCTCTTTTTCCAGGGTCACTATAAATGAATTCCCTATTGGTGGCCTGTGATGGTGGTGGGAAGGGGACAGCTCACTAGCCCCTTTTGTCCTTTTTGTTGTTGCCTCCATAAATGTGGTGCTTTCTCCTGCCCCTCTTAAAGCCCCTTCCTCCACCTGCTGTTTCCTGGTGGTCCCTCATCGAATTGGGCCTCCCCCTGATTACCACTGTGGTTCCTTGCTACTGCTCCCTGAATGGGAGCAAGCATTGGCTGTGTCTGCATCTTGGCCCTGTTTTAACTTCATGTGAAAGCCGAAGGGCCCTTCTTTATTTGGAGCAGACATAGCAATATAGAAGCAAAATATACATCTCAGGGAGTGGAGAACTGATGCATGGTGGTGGTACATTTATTTGTGTTATTCAGAAAGCTTCTCTACCTTCTACCTTTAAGCTGCCATGGTGTGTATTTAGGCTATGGAGTTGCCTAATGGTGGTGTTAGAAATAAGGCGAGCTCCCAAATTCAGGGGTCCTGGTAGAAAGCAAAGCATACTCGGGAGCCAGGCAGCAAGGCAAATATCTTTACTTCTGCAGGAGGGTGCGCACGCACATGGTCTGGGAGCACGGGCACACTGAGCGGAGCGGTCTGCTTGGCTTTTTATTCCTGATGCACATGATCTGTCCCTTACTCTTGATTGGTCACAGAGCTTAGGCTCACAGTCTTTCGTGATTGGTTAATTTAAAGGATGGAGTTGACCTTTGCCGTTTCAAATTGGCAGCCCACAGGGAAGCTGCAAGTCACGGGGGCCAAAATAGGGACTGCCTAAACTCCCTTCTTTGGCAGAAAAGATTACTTGTTTATTCTCACAGTGGGACCAGGAACTTTCCTTGGGGAGCACTGGGTCACTGGTAACAAAATCACCACATAATTTAGTGCAAATCAAGAAGCATTCCTTCCGCACTCCCAGCCTCTTATTATCCTGGTGGCCTCCCCAAGGCTGAGACAGCTCTTGGAATGCAGATTCTGTTAGACACTGGAATAAGGTTGGTGGTGGGGAAGAACTCTAAAGAATAGGGCCATTGATGAATGGTGAATGAAATCGGGGACTGTAAACTAACAGTGACACTGAACTGCCTTTTAAGGTTTTTGTTGGCCATGACAAAACCAATGAATTGGGCAAAGGAATGGGGAGGACTTTATTGTAATCACCTAAGAAACAATGAAAAGGCTTCTTTTTACTCAGGATAGCAACTTCAAGCTCTGTGTTAGATGCTGGGGATATAAAGATAAGTTAAAAATGCTCCCTACCCTCAAGGAGCTCATATTTGAGGAGAGTAGACACCGTTTAGCGGTATAACTGCAATCATAGGTAAGTCCTGGGTACAGTGGGGCACAAGGGAGGCGATTGATCAACCCTGCTTACAGTGTAGGGAAGGGTCACCTAGGCTTCCTGCTAAGAGAAACTTAGGCGGCTGGAGAGGGTGGGGTAGGTCTGAGCTTCTCAGAATTGTTGTAAAAGGCGCTCACAGGATCAGCCAGGAGGGACTGACCTACATCTGAAAACACTGACTTGGATTGGAATATTGAAAATGAGGAAGAGCAAGGATGAAGGCTTTGAACCTGGCAAATATTTCACCATTTGGTTAGTAGGTTTATCTGTATTAGTTACATGGTATTTCTCACATTCAAGCTAGAAGGTTTTATTGGGATGCTATGAGTGGGAGTTCAAAGGCTAGAAGAAGTTTAAGAGAATTTAGCCAATAAAATGTGGGCAAAAAGGGTGAAGCTCTGTAGAAATATGTGACCTGAGGCCCTGAGGCCCTGAGACATCCTCATGGCAGTTTCATCTGATACCTGAGCTGCTGTTGAAGGCAGCACTGAGTTGGGCTGCTGGGTCTAGAGAGAGGCAAGGGCTGGATAATGACCTGACACCCCACCCCCACCTCCAAAAGTACTGGCATTTTGCATTTGGATCTGTTAGGCATCCCTTGGGAAGACCCACCTTCCATAGATCAGGGAGGTTTATACCCTTCACACAGATAAACGGTTGGGAAGGAAGGATTAATGAAGAGGCAGGAGGCCTGGGTATCTAGGGAGGATTTGCTACAGCAGAGATGACTGGGAGGTGTGGGGGTGGGGGTTGCGCTCTCCCTCTGAGTAGCCGCAACAGGTACCCAACCATAGAGAGAAAGCCAGTAGGTCAGGAAGGGGTAATGGGGAGGTGAAATCCAAAGGAGTAGTTAAGCCCACAGGCTTCATTTTTCCCTGTCCCCCCATTCTGTCTTGCTTGTTTTTTTTCTCCCCAGTATTGATTACATTTCTTACTTTGTAGACTGATTTCAGTTGTTTGACACGAGGAAACTGATGTTAGGAGATGCTTTCTCCATCTCTGTGTCTTGTTGGGGAAAAGGATCCTACATCATTTTGATTAAGATGCCATTGGGATGATTATTTTTTTATTCTTTTATCCTGGGCGTTCACAATACTTTAAAAGCCGCCACAGCCATACGTTTATGTGATGTTTTGAGCCCTAGCTGTGAAAATTGAGTCATAGCCTAAAAGCCTGAAATAAGAGTGTTCCCAGATTGACACAAGCCCCCCAGGCTGGCAGGTCTGCAGCAGAAGGGCGAGCAGGATGGGGTAGGCAGGGATGGGTTTGTGTGTACTGAGTGCTTCCGCAGGCAAAACCCTGTTAGGTGGTGGGAGAATCAAAAAGGAGGCAAGTAGACTCTGGAGGGAGAGACAGACAACAGGGAATCTTTCAATCTGAAGGAGAGGTACCTTGGGATGGGCTGCTGTTTTAGCCGCTGGCCAGTGGAGGGTCTTGGTCTGTGGGCAGCAAAACAGATCTGCTACATGAGTGCTCCACTTCTGCTCCAGGGCTGTGGTCAGTGTCTAGTCCTGGGGAGGCTCTTCTAGCCAAGGCCTGGTCTGAGACTAAATGCTGGCAGAGGCTCTTAGTTGGAAAGCCGAAGTTGCAGAGTTCACATCAAGGTTGGGGCCAAAGTTGGTGAGCCAGAATAGGAAGTGTGAATGTATTGTTGAGTGGGAGAGAAGAAACCGAAATACTGTTGTAAGCCAGAGTTCATGGGAATAGAGGGGAAGGTGTTCCAAGGAGTTAAAAATGGACTTAGGGAAACTGATTAGGAGGCATTATTTGAAAGAGATGTTAGTGGGTTGAACTAAGGTGGTGATGGAGAGAATTTATGTGTTGGGAAAGAAATGAGTTTGAGAACCATGCTCTTAATAGCGCATAGCTCCTGTGGATCCTAGTGGGCTCCTGGAAGTCAGTGGTGCTAAGAGATTTGGTAAGGAGTGGAGTGTGGGACATAGGGTTGTTGTAAATGGGGTGCTCTGAGCTGAAGATCCAAATCCAGGAGACCTGATATAGGTGAGTTCCTTAGTGGTGATGTAGGTGGTTACTCCTCTATGATCTGTTTGATGAACTGATTGGCCATTGACCTGTGGGAGGAAGGTAGTGATCCTATCTAATAAAAGGGTAATATGCAAATTAACCATCAGTCCGTCACAAAGAGGGCGGTGCCCAGTCCCCTCAGCTCTGCCAGAGTCCTGCAGTCCTGGGGGGGCAGCCGCTGAGAGTGGGCAGCATGAGAGGCCTGGCGGAATGTTGCTTCGTCGCCGTGGTGACGAGGCAAGTGTCCTGCTCCGGCTATGGAGGGCCTTTGGGCTGCGGAGAGCCTCTGGGCAGCGGTCGTGGAGCGGTCAGGCCCTGCAGAGAGTAGAGAACCACGGGGAGTGGGCCTAAGCCGTCAGGGCTCCCAGATTGGAGAGGGCTCCCCTGAGGGCTCCCAGATTGGAGAGGGTGAAGATTGGGCTGAG
>NW_005358857.1:646323-687485 GCF_000412655.1 Myotis brandtii | reverse complement strand
CCCCCCCCGCACGAATTTCATGCACCGGGCCTCTAGTGATTACATAATAGGATGATAACTGGCTAGAAAACTTGGAATCTTGCTCTCCAAAAGTGTGATGCAAACAGAATCATGGCTTGAGATCATGGTGTTGGAAATGGAATCCAGGGACTATCTGCATTGTTCACAGGTTTTCCCCCCCACCACTAGCAAGCAGCATTTGAATGAAAAGCTAATTGATGAACTGAAAGGGACTGGTAGTTAGTTGAGGATGGAGGAGTCAGAGACTGATGAATGGGATGAAATATGCCATTTTGATAAGGTCTACTTTCACATGACTAGAGAAACAATGCTGGGGCAAGCCTTAAAGGAAGTTCATGATGATGGTGTGGAATGTGATGGTTGTGGATGTTGGTGAGGAGTGCCCAGCTTGGTGCTTCAGGATATTGCACAAACTTTGGCTAGCATCAGAATCACCTCCAGGCTTATTAAAACACAGATTGCTGGCCCCACCCTCAGGGCTCCTGATTCAGAAAGTCTGGGGTAGAGGTCAGGAACTTGCATTTTTATTAAGTTCTCAGTTGATGGGATGCTGCCTGTGAGGGAGCATGTGTTGAGAACCACCGACTGCCTTAGCTTTCTCCTCTATAGAATAAGGTAATCATTCCTGCCTGCCTTACAGAGATGTGGGATCAAACGAGCCAGTGTGTGAGAAAAGTGTTCAATACATTGTGGACAGGATGTCAGTCTGTGTATTGCTTGCTTACTAGCCAGTGATTTTAAAAATCTGTCATGCTAGCTTGGCCATTTCCCTGTCCTGGCATCTGGCTGTCAGGTGTGGACCGAGAAGAGGGAATCTATGAAGCACCTCATGGGAAAGCAGTCTTCTGCGACAAGACCAGCTGCCCCTGGAGCTATGGATGGGGTTCCTGAGCAGGGCCTCCTGAAGCCCAGCCAACCTCTCTGGGTTCTTATCCAAGTTGCACGATCAGAACCCTCTGTCTGCTTGAATGGACCTGGTCCTGTCTTGATCGCCTGTTACTCTCCCCCACCCCTTCCCCCGCAGCTAGTGGATCTTACTGTATTTGCATTGATTGGAAAAATGGTCTTTGTCTAACTAAGCCTCCGATTCATCTTGTGGTCTCAAGCATGTTGCATGACTTTTCCCCACCTTGTCAGGTGATTAACAGAACAGGCTTTGGCTGCATATGCCCAGGTCCCAGAATGTGGAATCTGGACCTCCAAAGTGAGGGGAGCTGGGTAGACTCTGTTCAAATGAGAAGCTATATAGCATAGTGGTTCAGAGCATGGACTCCAGAATTGGACTCTCTGAATTTGAGCCTAGTATCCACCACCTACTAGTAATATGGCTTGCCTTGGGCAAGTCATTTTTACTCTTTATGCCTCACTTGCCTTATTTGCAAAATGGGGTTAACAATAGTACCAATCTGTGCCTGGCATGTAACAGCTATATGTGTCAGCTCTTATTAGTAGAATTACTACTAGTATTATTCTGACTCATGGCCTCATAGTAAGCTATTGGAGTACAGCAGGTGGCTGGGAGGCAGGCCCTGCTTCTCTGGGGAACAGAGAAGAGCCTGCAGGCCCTCTATCAACATAGTGGACAGAGTCAGACACTACCAGGAAGGTTTTTGTTTGTTTTTTTCTCCAATGGGATGGTAAGTTGGATTTGGCATCCTTCCACTTCCATGCCCTCCCTTAGTGCTGCCTCCGGGGACCTCTCCTGCACAAAACGTGAAATTTGTTTAAATTAATTCCATGACAAACTGTGGGTATACAGGTAGCTTGAAATAAATTATTTTGTTGTTTACTGCCCTGAAGGGTTGGCTTCATAGAAGCCACTAATATTTGAAGTTATTACAATTGAATATCTAAAAATGCCTAAACTGAGGCTGATCCAGAGTCATGTGCACGTAGAGGTAGACACGGGCATGCATACCCTTGGACTTTTGGTTTCCTTCACTTATTGGAATTATATATATGTTTTTTAATTCAGATTTCAGGAAAGTAAATTATCATTCACTGTGTTCCACTCCCAACAAAAAATAGCGGTATTCATTTTCAGCCTCTTTTCTACATTTAAATGCTTTGGAGTCTATGGGGATGGGTAAAGAGGGACATGTAGGTGAAAAATCAGCCTTTTAAAGCTCCGATTTCTTTACCCTTCCTTGTCCTGAAACTTCGAGCATCAGCTCTCATCTGTCAAAGTGTAAATCAGCAATTAAAACCCAAACAGCCAAATGCCAAAGATGACCCGAAGCACAAAGCAACTGACAAACAAGTCCGGACAAATCGACGGGTAATTTATAAGCTTTGCCCTAAAATCTAATTATTTGGCAATTCGAATTTGCAGCCAGCCAGGGCTCGGCAATAAATTTAACCCGCCATAAATTATTTAGGAGCAGGCTGTGGTGTAAATCAAAACCACGAGTGTTTGTTTAAGAAATAAGCTCCTTGTGCATAAAATGTCTTTTTTTCCCCCCGAAGAAGAAACTGTTAAGCAAACCATGCCCCATTCATTGCCCAGTGCAGCCCTCACTTCTCACTCTCAACTTCCCCTCTTCACTGTGGCCAGGAGGCTCCTTGATCCCTTGGAGAAAGGACCTGCCTTTGCATGGGACTTTGATCCCAAAACCAAGTATTTGGATACAACCCATGTTTTTGGCAAGTACTACTTTTTCTACCTTGTGGTGTGATGCTACTTTTGGATTTTATCAAACCTTTCTGTGGAGGGGCATACACTTTTTGGAATTTTCTTCAGAAGATGGAGGGAAGGGATAGATTAGTTGTTACTGTCTGTAAAGTGAGGGAATGCAGTTCCTAGGTTGAGAGGGGGAAACCATGAAAAATTATCTGCTCATTCCCTTATTTCAGACAGGACCATAGAATCATCAGCTCAGGCAAAAGAGACTCTGTATTTTGGATTAAAGTCTGTAAGAACACTGTACTATTAAACCCTCAGTCCCATTGTCGAGAGATTCCAACAGTCTAACTTAAGTCCCTCCTGCTTAAAATCCTTTTGTTGTTAGTCTAAATTTAACTATAATCTTATCACTGCAGACACTTTAGTTTAAGGGAGTTTGAATACCCTGTGAGCAACCTACACATTTATTTCTTGTAGCCTACAGATGTGGGTGTGAAATTTCATTTGAAATGCTGTTGCAGTTTTGTCCTCAGCTTATCAAGTTTATCTGAGGTTCTTAGTTGAGCAGTTAGAAAGCAGCTACATAGAACCTTTGCTCCAGCTTAAACCTCTGCTCACTTAAAAAGGTGAGAGAATATTTACTTGGTGCTTTCTTTTTATCTCTCTGTCTTCCCTCCCCTTAAGAAATAGATTTGCAGCTGTCATTTTATTGAGGGAGACAGCGGATATAATTGGTTTAGAACCATGGATACTTTGAAAATCTCACGTTCTAAGGCTTTTGTCCTTAATTGTCAATTGTGGCCAGTTCCCATCCACCATCAGCTTTTTGGGTTTATGGTGCTCTACTTTCTGATAACCTAGTGGTGCAGGCAACTTCTAGATGGTGTAGAGTGACCAACTGTCCCAATTTTAGCCCTGAAAGTCCTGTGTTCCAGGAAACCCTTGGTCTGGACAAACAGAAAGCTGGGACATTGGCAGTTTTTAGCAGTTGAGGGAGGATAAGAAACCGCTTAAAGATGAGAGGCAGGGGATCAGGTAGAAAGTGCTTTGGAGCATTCATTCCATGTTGGGGTTTGACTTCTGGCTTCCATCTTTGTCACCTTAGGTAGATCACCTCTCTGGTCCTACGGAGAACTTGGTCAAAGCAGTGTTTTCTGTTAGAGCCATGTGCTTGGCTTCTGTCTTGCCATTTGTCAGCTCCTTCATATGTTTACTCATCAAAAGTTGAGAGAGTGGCCCGAGCCGGTTTGGCTCAGTGGATAGAGTGTCGGCCTGCAGACCGAAGGGTCCTGGGTTTGATTCCAGTCAAGGGCAAGTACTTTGGTTGCAGGCTTCTCCCCAGCCCGGTCCTTGATCAGGGCGTGTGCAAGAGCCAACCAATCAATGTGTTTCACATCATTATTTGTCTCTGTCTTTCTCTCTCTCTCTTCTACTCTCCCTAAAAATCAATGGAAAAATATCCTCAGGTGAGGATTAAAACAAACAAACAACAACAAGAACAAAAACCACAAGAACAACAAACAAACAAATTTGAGAGTGAAGTCTGCATGCTAGAATGGAGCTGGGTGCTAGAGATGCAAACTGAAGGCTCATGGTTCCTGCGTCCCCGAGCTTGGAGCATATCATCATCTGTGTCATCGCAGCCATAGTGGAGGCTCTTTGGTAGCAGTCCACTAGGACTTTCTGCCTGGATAGTCCACATTTATTGCTCGGGTAACTTGAGAGCCAGTGCAGCCCTCACTTCTCACTCTCAACTTCCCCTCTTCACTGTGGCCAGGAGGCTCCTTGATCCCTTGGAGAAAGTAGACTGAGCTCCCCAAAGACAACCTTTCAGACTAAAAGAATCAGATCTTTCTTGGCCCTTCAAATTTTGAAAGCTGTTATTCCTACTCTCTTTAAGTCTCATTTTCCCCATTTGGAGTCCCAGCTCTGTCCCCAACTAGCAGTATAACTTGAGCAAGTGACAGCTTCTTTTTGGGCCTTAGTTTATTTGTAAAATAGGGATAATAATGATTCCCACCTCATGAGTTGTTAGGGGGATTCAGTGAGATCATTCCTGTTAACATTTAGCAGAGTGTCTGCCACATAGTAAACAATAGATGGAAGGAATGAAATGATTTCATTTTCCGCACATCTCCAAGGATGCCCAGACTCTGAGCACCTCATAGAGAGGAGCCACATCTCACTGTATTTATCTGTGTCCATACCTAGCCCCTGCCTGGTAAATAGTAGGTGTTTAATAGTATTGGTGTATGACCTCATGATGATGATGATATGACCTATCTTCCAGAATTAATAAGGGTAAAATAAGAAAATATATTTGAAAGCACACTGTCAACTGAAAAGTCTAACACTCGGTATGTTCCTCCTCTAAGATACTTATCTTAGTGCATTGTTCATTATTTGTTCACGTATCTTTTCTGCTCATTAGTCTGTGGACTTCTCCAAAGCGGAGACTACATCTTTTTTTTTTTTAATATATTTTTTATTGATTTCAGAGAGGAAAGGAGAGGGAGAGAGAGATAGAAACATCAATGATGAGAGAGAATCATTGATTGGCTGCCTCCTGCACGCCCCCCTCTGAGGATCAAGCCCGCAATCCAGGCATGTGCCCTTGACTGGAATTGAACCTAGGACCCTTCAGTCCGCAGGCCAACGCTTTATCCACTGAGCCAAACCAGCTAGGGCTACATCTTAATTCTAAATCCTGCTCCAACACCTGTACAGTGTCTTGCACCCAGTAGATGTTCAGGCAGTTTAGTTTAATGCAAATGACATACAAATGTAAGGAATTGTGAAACTATTAATAGGGGAAGGAAAGAGGACTGGTAAGTGCAAACTGGTTCTTTCCTTCCTGGCACTACCTTTACACAAGCAGAAGACACTCAACTACTCCTTAAAAAACACCAAAAAAACCCCTTTCATCATTTTTCATCATTATAAAGGAATGATGAAATTGAGTGAGAGGAAAGAAGGGGCAGGAATAAGTTTCAAATAACTTCAAAACTACTGCCCCTAGAAGCTGGCACTTAAGCACTTCTTCATAAGCTCTTGAAATTAATGTGATCAACCTAAAACTTTGAGGTAACCTCTGTGAGTTACCCCTCTTTTTTCATGGAGCTGAGGCTACTTTTTCCTCCTCTCTAGGAGGGTGATAATAAGTGTGAGCACTTCAGTTGGCTCTATTTCCCCAAGAAGCCAGCAGCAGGAAAGTTTGAAGAAAGAACTGCAGTGGGAAAATCCGCAGGCCAAGTTTTCAGAGAATCTACTAGGAATATTGACTCGGTGCTGGTCAGAGCAAGAGCTTACTGTTTTATAAAAAATACTAATGAAATTTAGATCCATAATAACATTTCAGATATCTAAAACAAACCACGTGCTTGTAAAAAAACGAAAAGAGATAAACTTTAAGCCATAAATTCTTGGTAATAGAGGGTTTTTTCCTATTTGTGTTTGATATATATTTTTGTTTCCAGAGGAATGTCAACCCCTAATTTCATAATGTATCACGGGCTTAAGAAAATTGAATTTAATAAAAGCCAGAGATGAATGACATCTTTAAAGGTCCCAACACTTGTCTTTATTAGCAGGACAAACTGCAGGTCTCCAAATACTGCTTCTCTCAAAATGAAAGTTTAAATGAAAAGTACAGTTGTGTCACAGGTTAAATTTCATTGTGGGTCCAGCTAACATTGTTAGTGAGGAGCTGGCTGTATTTGTTTCCTGAGACACCAGGGCAGCCAAACTCAACCAGGCTATGGAGCTCTTTCTCTTGGGGAAGTATTTTTCTGCTTACTGGGAGATGAAAGATACATTAGAAATGGAGGAGTCGGATGAGCCTGACTCAGATGCGTCCCACCTTAGAGTTAGCTCTTGGAGGTTTGGGATATCTGATTTTTCAGAGGGACCAATATGTATGTTGTGTGTGTGTGCCTCAACTTTGTTTTTTAAGCACTACACTCTTCCACCTGGCCAGTTTTGTAGTGCATTGTGGAGAATGAGAGGCCCAGGGAAATGGAGAACATGTTGAGAGGAGAAGCATCACCCAGTCTAAGCAGCAGCCTGGGCCTCCTCTCTGCCCGCGCCCACCCCCCCCTTGGCTTCAGCCTTGCAGCCTCTTCCTTCCTATTTTGAGGGGCTTCTGTCAATTTTCCCATCTTTGGGGATCACCCCAGGGAGACCAGTCAACCAGAACTTTTTAGTTTCTCCAACGTGAAATCTGACTGGCTTGATTTGGTCTTCAGTCTTGCTGTAATGTGTTGGATAAAAATGGGTGCTTTAAAAATCACCTCTGCACGTGATGGTCCTTTGCCTGGGTGATGCTCCCTCTCTCCTCCCCCAACCCTGCTTGTCCCCTCAGTATGTTTAGGGGGCTGGAGGAAGGATATCTGGCTACCCTGGGATATCTGGCTACCCTGGGATATCAAGGCGATCGGCCATTTCTCCTGTCTTTCCATGTGCTTGTTTCCTGAGTGTAGTCAGGTATTAACTGTTCACTGTTGCTTCTCCAGGCTCTCCCTGGACAGAACCAATTTGCCTTGATTTTAGTGATACTGGAAAGGTTCTCTCCAGAATGGGGGACTTGGGATAGGGATGCTCCTGGAACTGACTGCTGGGACCACTGGGTGGGCAGAGCGCTCGCGTGTGTGCGCTTGCTCGCGCGCTCTCTCTCTCTCTCTCTCTCTCTCTGCAGTGGAGGCCTTTTCCACATGCTAATTTTACTCGGAGGATTTTGCTTTTATTTATTTTTTTATTATTTCCTATTTGTCTCTTCCAGATGTTTTCAGGGCAGTTTTTTTGTGTTGTAAACTAATTCCATTCATGTTTTAAAAATTTATGAAAGCGCTAATAAAAATGTCAAAGTGGTAAAAATGTTAGCTTTTCCTCTGCTTTGATTAAATTTTGCAAACTGTTTTTGAATATTAAAAAGCAATAATTTTTTTTATTCTCTCTGCTTGCTTTCCCTCTTCTCTCTGGTGCGTGTGTGCTCTCTCCTGCCCTCTCCCCCCTCTGGTGCTTTCCTCCCTTCCCAGGAGCGATGTATGAGGCTTGCTGCACAGCCAGCGTTCTGCAAGCCTGTTTGCACACCAGGACCTTGGTGCTGTGCATCTCTATTAAATAACGGAGACAAATTAATCTTAGAGACACCAAACAAATTGTCACTCCTCCTTCTCTTCCATTACGTTCCAGTGGACTGGGAAGGGCTGGTTAAGCGATTTGGGGTGGGGGAGCTGCCTAGGGGGAGGGCTTGCTGCCTGAAAGAAAGGTGGGAGGCACTAGCTCTTATTACTCTTACTCAGTTTTCGCCTCTTTACTATCCCCTTTGGCTTTATTTATTATGTTTTGTTGTTATTGTTTTTTATAAAAACTAATGAAACTCCTCAGCTCTGTTTAAACTTCATATACAGGAGACTGTGCATCGGTCTGATGGCTGATTGTCTTTATAGCTGGACAGTCAGGCCCCTTCCAGGGCAGGGACCTGGGTCAGGGGAAGTAAGGGCCCCCTTTTAGGGGGTCCAGTGAACCACTTGCTAGAGAACCACTTGGGAAACTGGGGCAGATTGTACTAGTGTCTACCTTCTCCTTTCCAGAGACAAAGGGGATGGGGCATGTGTCCAGTCCCTGAAACCTGAGCATGTTCACAGTGGGAGGGTTAGGACTTGACTGAGTTAGCATCATCTCACTCAGTCTTGGGTTTGGCCTAGCAGGAGGTACTGAGTTCAAAACACTCTCTCATTCTTAACTCTGCGTTATTATTTGAAATGGTTGATTTAAAAAACAAACAAACACTTCTTCTTCTGTGTATTTGCCATTCCAGGAAATCATCGAGTTCCCCATCCTGAAGCTAAATGGCCGGACCATGGAGATTGAGTCTACTTTTCACATGTATGTCCAGCCCGTAATCCATCCACAGCTTACTCCCTTCTGCACAGAGGTAAGGGCCCTGCAGGTGGCAGCAACGGCCACTGGGGCAGGAGCTTTTGGACCATTGGTGTATAGGCTCATTAGGGAAAGTTAGGTCTTATCAGCAGCTTAGGCCGGTGCACATTGGACCCAGCAGTTGGCTCTTTACAAAGTCTGCCACTCCATTTGGGCCACTCTGGTCATTGGAGACCCAGGGAGAACAGTGGCACAATCTGTCCCAGTTTCACCAACATTTTCCCTTTCTTGTAATCCCTACCCTTCCTGGTGAGGGGGCAGTTGGAGTCAAGGAGCAGGATGGTGCTTCTGGGGCTCAGATTTCTTTTCAGTTTCATTTCCCTTAGGATCCATTGACAAGAGGTGAAGATTTCAGCTTCTTAGAAGGAGCGGTTCAGGGTTTCTTAGCTTTCTGACGATGTTTCTCTATCCTGAGGAAAATAGCCCTATGTGAAATGAAACATCAGTTGAGTTTGTAGGTAGGAAGCACGCTCTATCACCGAGGAAAGAGAAGGGCAATCCAGTGGGGGTATGAGCACAGCCTGGCCAAGGCTCAACTGTCCCTATCCTTGTCCTAGGCTGGTCCTGAACTCAGCCACCTTGTCAGCAGGTCAGCATCATCCCCGTTTTCCAGTCTGGGAAACTGAGATCTTAAATATGCTTGCTGGAGGCTCAAATGAACTATTGGCAGAGAGGCACCCTGAAGAGTTCTGACTCATGACTGTACGGAGAGCCTTCTGTGCCTGCTTTCCCCTGTGATGTGTTATGTTATACTCTGTGGTGGCCACAGGCTGTGGTGAAATCACAAGAATGGTCAAGAATATGTAGTAACAGAGGTGATGGGGGAACATGAGTTTTTCCAGAATCCTTTCAGAATTTGGGGCTGGGATACATTAAGACTGTGCCTTCAGTTAGAGGCCTACTTTTACATATGAATGAAACAGGAGGAAAGAAGGTCTTGAGAAACCCCAAAACAATCTTGGTTGTAGGAAGCTGGGGAAGGACCTGCCTGCCACGGTGGGAGGGCCCAGATACGGGGTTCGGAGGGTCATTCCTGGGCTTGATGCCAGTGTTTGCTGCCTGACTCAGGTGGGCCTTTTGTTACAGGCATCCGCCTGCCAAGGTGTCTAGTCTCTCAAGTCTTTTGTTGTTACAGCTAATGATATTGAGGTTCTTTCTCCTTTTTGGGGTCTACTGTTTCCCCCCCCCCCTTTCCCTGGGAATAACCTATGCCACCAGGGGGTACCAATTGTCTTTTTTGCCCCTTTTGAAAAATCAACATTTTAATGATGGTGATGAAAATCCCCTTCCTTACAGGAGGAGAAGGGAAAACTTTTCTTAAACTAGCTAGTTACTGAGCCCTCCATGGGCCTGAAAGTGTAGTATCCTCTGTCCTTCTCTTCCTCCTCTCTGTGTAACTTCCCCTTGGGGGATCCAGCTCCGGCTAGGCTGCTTGGCATAGACAAGGAGGCCCAGATTTGTCAAAGTTGCTGCCTGTTTAGGGATGGAGCAGAGCACTGCTGGAGCTCGGCCTGGGCAAGAGTAGATGCTTTATAGTATTGGGAAAAGGGTGTTTTTTTTAGAGTAGGGCTCTGCTTTTTTTTTTTTTTTTTTTTTTTGAGTGGGGAGGGATTGTTGGACTATGATGAAAATTTCTAGAAAGTTTCACTCAAGGACATACATACATAATTTGGATGGTAGTAGGCATGGTGGTGTTGGGAGATCCTTGTTGTGAGTATGAAAGTGTGGCAGGCTTCCAGAGCTCAAAACTCTCCCTGACCAGGTCGCTGCCTTTCTGTCCAGCCTCATATCTCCCTGCTTCATCTTCCCTTCACTTCCCTCATCCAAATGTCACCTTCTCACAATCTACCTCTGCACGTGATGGTCCTTTGCCTGGGTGATGCTCCTTCTCTCCTCCCCCAACCCTGCTTGTCCCCTAAGACTCTGCTCAGGGTCACCTTCTCTGGGAAGGCTGGGAAGGCTGGGTTGTGTTCACCCCAACATAACACTGATCATTTCCATTATACTGTAATTATTTATCTTGTCTCCCCACTAAACTCAGTGAGCAGAAACTAGATCTGATCCATCTTTGTCCCATCATTAGGGCCCGGTACCAAGCAAACACTTAATACATGTTCCTTAAATGGATTAATATTGTCAAGGAGTTATTCGACCACACCTTGCCTCTCCTAGAGTAACTGTACTGCTGACTTGCTCTTTTGAGAAGTAAAGTCTTTGGAAAACCTTGGATGATCTAAATATTGCCCTGTCTCCATACCATATGGAACTGCTATGCAGAGAGAGGCATGGGCACAGGATGGGGGCCATTGTTCTCAGACCTCATCCAACCTGGCAGTAATTGCCTTTCCAGCTAGCAGCAGTTCTCAACCTGTGGGTCGCGACCCCTTTGGCGGTCGAACGACCCTTTCACAGGGGTCGCCTAAGACCATCCTGCATATCAGATATTTACATTACGATTCATAACAGTAGCAACATTACAGTTATGAAGTAGCAACGAAAATAATTTTATGGTTGGGTCACAACATGAGGAACTGTATTTAAAGGGCCAGAAGGTTGAGAACCACTGAGCTAGAGGGACCCTTTCATTAGTAAGTGTGAGGAACAATCCCAGAGCTCCTGGTTGTGCCTAAGCAGCTCCTCTGGTAGAATTTTCTCTCTTGCACAAGTTCTTAAGAACTCTGGCGTGTGTGTGTGTGTACACACAAATGACACATGAGTACACACATGAGCACATGCTTGTGCTGGGGGGAAGGAGATAGGCTCAGTGCTAGCAGGAGGCAGAGGGATTCTGCTTTGGGTGAGTCTGTAGCCCGCATACAGACACTCTTACTGCTCTGTGTAATGAACATGTTACTGGCCTTCTTGAGGTCCTTTCTTACTTTCAGTTGATAGCCTGGAGACATGGTTCTGACAGGGATAGGATGGGATGTGTTTCATTCCTTCCCAAGCCCTATCCCTACCACCTCTAGAATCTGCTCCAGCTCATCAGATCTCTGTCTCCAGCAGCTGGACTGCCACACAGTCCCTGACATGGGCAGTCTTTTTTGTCATTGTCATTGTTGTGGAAAAAAAAAAAAACTAGAAAAATACCCATTTTGCTAAATGCCAGTAAAGGGCTTTGTCTTTCACCTGTACTTATAAAGGGTGAGATTTATTGGTCTTTTTGTCTGAGGAGAAAGAGTGGGTCTGATTATCAGATTGCACACCAGAGACAAGTGCTTATGTAATCAACAAACTGTCTTGGTGTCAGAATACGATTGTGTTGGAGATAAACTGTGAAAGGAGAAAGTGCTGGATGCTGACATACTATTGGCACCAAGTGTCTTGGGCTGCTTCCTGTAGTTGCTAGTGTTTGTGATGAAGCCAGCTCATTCCTGGACAAAGCCCTTGTGTGGGTAGGGGATCTCAGTAACCAGCCATGTTATCAGTCAGGGTCAAAAGCCCCTCGCCTTGTGGTTTCCGAGTCTGGAGAAGCGGGAGTTAATCTGTAATCCCTCAGTGAAAGGAGCCACAGAACACACATTAATTCTTCCTCTCACCTCTCCTGCTTTAAGTGGTTAAGGTCTCTGAGCTCTGTTTAGCCTGTGAGCTCTGGTTCTCAGCCTAATAATACTTGGCTTTGCTCTAGTACCTTTCATGGTGAGGATGTGAAAGCTTTTTACAAATATATATTAACCCAAGTGGAAATGAGCTTAAACTGTAGCATGAAAGATTTAAGTTATGCCTAAGGTAGAAATTCCCAGTAGTTATTTTATTAAATTGTCTCTTGTCTCTCTCTGTCATAGCTTGTGGTATAAGTCTTACAGGTGTCTTACTGGTTGTCAGTATCAGGTAGAGGGACTAACTTTCTTAATTTCACTCCCTCTTCAGCCAGTGCCTTGGCAGAGCTGAAAAGATAGCAGTCCATCCTTGGAGGAATTGATAATACAGGGGAATGAGGCCTCCCCCTGGAAGACTGCCTCTAGTTGAACCAAGAGCTCAAGCCTCTGTGTCTCTGGGGGTTGAGTCAAGCCCTTTAGGAAGTCAGCTGTAAGCTGTGTCTTGTTGGACCACCAGTGTGGCATGGGTAGCATGGAGAGAGAGGGAGCTGAGCTCACTGGGTTCCTCCCAAGCTGGTAATTCTAGGATTACTGACCACTGCAGAGGAGTTTGAGAAAGCTCCAGGACCCTAGCGCCCCCACCCCCACCTCCACGGTGGAAAGAGGAGGCCTCGTCTGTAGTGAAGCTCCCACAGAGCAGCACCCCTGGTTTTCCTTTTTGGTCGAGTGATTTTTCTCTCCCAAGCCAGGGATTTCCCTAGGGCCCAGAGCAGGTGCTTCTGGGGTATACAGATGCTGACCTAAGTTCCATCTCCAAGGAGGGAGGGTTCTTGGCAAGGGTGCCATTGGTTTCCTGTGTGTCTGGAAGCCTTTGGCATTGAGCTCATCTGAGTGACCCTTGATGGCAGCCAAGAGAAGGAGTAGCCCTCCCTTGTCCCAGAAACTCAGACCAGATATGAGACTGGCCCACAGACCCTGGAGCTTTCCAAGAAATAAGAATGGATGTGGGCCCTCTTCCAGGATAGTCCTGACCCAGAGCTCCAAGCTTGGAGATATAGCTCGGCCCTGGGAGAACTAAGCAGAAGAGAAGCTGGGCCAGAAAGGGCAGTGTGGGTACATGGGTGGTAGTCAGTCATCTGGATATGGAGCTGGAGTTGGTAACAAGTCTACTCTGGACTCTGGCCCCTGCATGCTGAGGCACAACATGGCAACTGCCTGCTCAGTGTGTGGCTCTGGAAGGTGTAAATGCTCTGGGTGGTAGCGGGGCTGGGCATAGGAAAGAGCTGCCAAAAAGAACACAGATCCAATGAAGGTTTTCATGTTTTTCTTTACTGCTGACTCCCTAGTTCCTAGAATGGGGCCCAGCATGGTGTAGGCTCTCCATGAACAGTTGTTGACTAAATCAGAGGAGCCTTAGCACTCCAGGATTAAAGCTGCTGACCCTGGCTCGTCTCCTCCCTGCCCCCAGCCCTCAGTAGACCATCTGTTCTTCTCCTTGGCTCAGCCCTCCCTCTGCTGGGCAATTCTCTGGTCTCCCAAGCAAGGAAAGGGTGTGGAGGTGCCAGCCGGGTGGGCATGCTGTGGGTTAAAGCCTTTTGAAACAACAGTGTAGTTAATCTTTCTAATTTATTTTCCTTTTAGACCATGGGAAGTCTGTAGGCAGCAGCTGTTACCCAATTAAAATACAGATTAATATAAAAACAGTTTCTGGAATATAAAATAGAGTGGCTGTGTCCTTACACTTCCTTAAAATACCACCTAATAATGACTTGATGAACTACAGAAACCCACCTAGAGGAACTCAGCGTTCTTAAAATGAAAATTTCTTCCCTGAAAGGTGTGTATTACCATTCCATGTAAGTCACTATGAGAAAATAACCTTCCCTCTTAGTGCCAGCGGTTCCTGTGAGTTGGGTATTTGGTATTCATTAAATGTAATTATAGTTTAATTGGAGTTTAATCTGCACCCCCAACACTTAAAAAAATAAGTTTCCAAGCAAACCTTCGATGCTACTGTCTCTGGAAGTAGCCAGGGGCACAGTGGGCATGGTGATCTCCAGCTGAGTCCTGTTCTGTGGATGGGGACCTCCTGCCTCAGATCCTTGAGGCGATATGTTCTAGTCTGTGCTTGAGGGATTTTTTCACTACAAAACAAAACACAACAAAACAAAGCAACAAGCTTGTTTAACCTAAGCCTGCCCTGGGTGGAGCATAGGCCTGTGAGTCAGAAATTCTCTAGACCAGGTTTGTACCTTAGGCCTTTTTGCCTGAGTTTCCCCATCAGTTAAAGGTGCCTGTTTCCTGCTCGGCTAGTTGGTATTGAGGCTCCAGGCATACAGGGTGAAGGGTGGAGCTTGTGGGACTCTCTGGCCCTTCACTGGTGTTAGATGGGGAAATGCTGGACATCGAGGCCCAGAGAAGGGGTGGACTTGAAACCAAGTGTGCCTGTCCTATGTGGTTATTCCCTAAGTCCGACCGGAGCTTCTGTGAAGCTTGGAGGTGATTTACTTTAGACTGAAATTTGTGGGGAGTTATTGAGCCTATGGAACACAAAAGACATGTAAAATCTTTTTTTTTTTTTCTTACAAATGAAAGCTGAAACAGGTATGAGACATACCCTGTGATCAGAGGGTAGATGTGTATCTATTTCAGGGCAGGATGTCGTTGGGAAGTTTACAGTGTGTCCTAGGACTTGATTCCCAAGGCTTCTGTCAGGTTCCCAGCCTAAGCAGTGCAGGTCAGAGTTCTTTATAGTAGAAGGATAAAAACAGAAAGGAAAGGAAAAACAGAAACTCCAGCTTCGAGTTTTCCATTCATTGGCTCTTTATCTTTCCTTTCAGCTCACCGGGATTATCCAAGCCATGGTGGATGGTCAGCCCAGCCTGCAGCAAGTGCTGGAGGTAGGTTGAATGACCTTTAATTCCTGACCTCTGATCCCTTCCTGCTGCCTTTCTCTCCCTCCCCTCCTGAGAATGTAGCTGTGTAATTTGACTATGATTATGGCTTGATTAGAATAACATTTGCTGTCACATCAGTGACATGCTGTTGAGGGTATTGAACCATTGATCTGTCATCTCCAGCTGTTCCCGTCAGGGTTACTGACAAGATGTCCGAGTGCTGCCAGGAGGCTGGCAGAGAGCCCCCACCCCTTCCAGTGCTGGGCAGTGCTGGCCAGCCTGCGCTGGGCAGGTTGGGGAGGGGAGCTGAGCTGTGGCGCTGTGGGACTGGCCCCGGGGACTGGAGGTGTTTTTGTTTAGCTTTAGTGTTGGCTTCTTGTGGCATGTGAGCACTTCATTAACTCCCCCAGAACTCCCCATCGATGGCTTTTGTTTGCTGTCGGCTCCTCCAGGAGGTGCGGCTGGGCCCGCCTGCCCCACTGCAGCTTGCTGCTGGACGCACTGTGCCTGTCGGGTGCAGAGGCTGTACTGGGTAATGATTCCTAATCAGAATAATTACAACAATTGCCTGTGTGAGGAAAATCAAATTAAAGGCTTTAGAACCCTTGGCAGAGACCACACTTCTAGGATGTTCTCCTCGGGGAGCTGGTAAAGGTTAGGATGCAGCTTCTTATGCTCCAGCCTAAGAGAAGGAGGAAGGGCAGTGCTCTGCCTCAGCTTGTTTCCCAGCCCCCTCTGCCTGGGGGTTTTCAGAGAGGGAGACGGTCCCTCTCCCAGGTCCCACACCCACTCCCTTTTCTCTAGGGAGCAGGGAGAAGATTTCCTTGGGTGCTTTATTTCTCTTTAAGACCAAAGCACCCAAAGCTGAGCCCCTGTCAAAGCACAGGAGAAAGCAGACTATCTGGGGAAGAGCAGGGCACGTCTGCATTGGAGGTAGTTAGCATAGAGGTAAGAGGGTGGTGGCAGGAGAGGGAGGAAGAGCTGTTTATTTAGCCAAGAGGGCCTGTCCCACAGGGGAGAGAAGTGCAGACTGAATTTCCTGGGGCTCCCCAGGATGGAACCAGAGCCAGAGAGCCAGGTTTTGGCTCAGCCAGTGGCAGAGTGCTTCTTGTCCCTGACAGTGTGCAAGCCCAGGCTCTGTGACCAGTCAGGTTCTGGGCAAGGAGAGGATTAGGGTACCTGCAGAAGGCTAGGAGAAGATGAGCTCTGAGGTGTCTCCCAACCCTATTGTCCCTCATTTTTTTTTAATATATTTTTATTGATTTCAGAGAGGAAGGGAGAGGGAGAGAGAGATAGAAACATCAATGATGAGAGAGAATCATTGATTGGCTGCGTTCTGCACGTCCCCTACTGGAGTTCGAGCTCCAACCCAGGAATGTGCCCTTGACTGGAATCGAACCCGGGACCCTTCAGTCCTCAGGCTGACGCTCTGTCCGCTGAGCCAAACCAGCGAGGGTTTGTTCCTCTTTTTTTGACAGAAGATTCACTCTTATGACTGAGGGGCCTCCCAGAGTCAAGGAGAAAGAAGGGACCTATCCTTCCCTCTGGCACAGCCTGCATCCCCAGATAGGGCCTGGCTCCTGCGGGAGGATATAACACAGGCAGCTTGTCCCTGGAACGTCTCTGTTTGGTTTGGGTCTTGGGAGGAAGATGCTTGTTCTGGGCCATCACCAAACCAGGGTTGGTGGGGTTAAGAGATTTTTTTTCTGTCAGTGGTGCCAGTTGAGGGGGAGATGTATCTTCATGAGGCCAGCCCTGGAGAGGAATGCTCAGAGGATTCTGAGTCTCCCCCAGAAAGCTCTTTCTGCTACTTCAGCACACTTTGTGGGGAAGAGGGAAGATTTCTGGCTCAGCCTGAATAGGGAGTCTCTGTCAAGATAAGGAGACCAGACCAGGCTCTGCCTGTTATAGAGCTAAGGAGCTAACTTTTTGTCTTAACCAGGCCCTGAGCAGGTAGTTAGCTAGGTGTTTGCCTGCCTCATTTGTTCTTTTTATTTTTTTTCCTTCACTTAGCTCATTTGGCCTAGCCATCTCTTCCCACCTCCCCTGTCCAGCCTGGAGCCATTAGAGCCAGCAGGGAGAGAGAGGATATAGGAGTGAGTGGTGGTCATTCCCACATCCCAAGACAGGGTCAATGGATGGACTTCTAGGCTCCTGTAAACCCATCCATCCATCCATCCACATAGCCATCCACACATTCATGCCCCACCCATCCACTCATCTAGTTACCATCCATAATCCACCCATCAACCCATCCATCTATCCATCTGACGTAGATGTTCTAAGTAGGCTCAGTCTGGGTTCCTTTAGACCTTGGGTAGCTGGAGGAGGTCTGTCCTAACCTAGCGTCAGCCTCAATTCCTGTTCCTCCTTTCTATACACTGTGGACTGTGGTCACATTACTCCCTACTCATATTTCAATTCGAAAATATCTGGGTTAGAGATTACCATAGTGAATAAGACAGATAAGAGTCCCTGCCTTCATGGTGCTTATAGTCTGGTGAGGAAGGCTGACATTAAACAGATAATTGCTTCTCAAATACACAATGATTGGGCATGTGCCTCTGCCTTTAGTATCCTTTTCTCTGTTCCACCCTGTCAAGCAAACCCAACCACCAAACCCCTAATTCAAGTATCTTCTCTTTTTTTAATATGTTTTTATTGATTTTTTTAGAGAGAGAGGAAGGGAGAGGGATAGAGAGATAGAAACATCAATGAGAGAGAAACATCATCTATTGGCTGCCTCCTGCATGCCTCCTACTGGGGATTGAGCCTACAACCCGGGCATTTGCCCTGACTGGGAATCGAACCGGTGACCTCTTGGTACATGGATCAATGCTTAACCACCAAGCCACACTGGCCAGGCTCAATTATCTTCTTTCTGAAACCTTTCTGACTCCTTTCTCTGTAAATGGTAGAGTTAGCCACTTCCTTCTTTTGGTGCGGTAGCGTCTGGTCACTTCTTTATTATTGCATCTATTACATTGTATTATGATGATCTGCCTCTCTCCCCTTCTTAGCCTACTGTCTATTTTGTAGTAAGCACTTAAATACATTATTACATTTAATTCTCAAAGCAATCTGTAAGGGGAGTCATCCTACCTCATTTTACAGACGAAGGAAACTGAAGTTCAGAGGGGTTAAATGACTTTTAAACGACTTCCCATCAATGACACAGCCAGGATATTGAAGATCCAAGGTTAGAACCCATATGTGTCTGACTTTCAATCCTGCATTTCTAACTACTGTGCCATAAAGCCTTTAAAAATGATCCTCCTGTGTGAGTGGAGCAGTGGTATGATCTGCTGCCCCATGCTTGGGATCGTCTGAAAAATAGGTGATGCTTCATGAATTCTTCATAATAATTCTGTCATTATATACAGATTTTAGTATTTGTACTTCCAGTGTGAGTGCAAATAATAAAACCCATGAAAGGGATGAAGGGAGAACTAGACTCGAAAGTGTGTTTAGGAGCAATTTCTTTCCCTACCTAGGAATTGTGCTCAGCCTTCAAAAGAATCTACTGAATTTTAATCATCAATGAGGAGAGGAGAGGAGAGATAGCAAGTTTGGGGCCGATAATGAGCTTGCTTCCACCCAGCGAAGGGTCTTCTGCTAGAGTCATGGTGGAAATTAACTTCACTTTACTTGGGGAATAACCAAATTCATAAGTTTGGTTAATAAACATTTGGTGGGAGGGTCAAATGAATAAGTGAATGAATGAACCTGTGGATTGGAGTCCCTGCTTGGGGATCCAGCCTGTTCTCATGGCCCAGGACAGCCCATGTCTATGCTAGACTCTGCCTTTGAGGACCAAAGGTATTTGGATTGACCTACTGGGATCTGTCCTTATCCTGTCTAGGGTAAGTAACAGGGGTGTGGAGAAACCCCCCTTGCCCCTCCCCCCAACACTTCGTCTTGTGGGATCTTCCCATAGGGATTGTCCTGCAAGTGCCTCTATAGTTCCCAGCCAAGGCTGAGAGCCCAGAGCAGAGCCATGGTTGGATAAGATTACAATTTTCTCCTGCTCTGATTACAAGCAGCTTATCTGCGTTTCAATGTTGTGGCTCTTCATGTACTCAGGGGGGTGGGAAAAAAGAAAAATCTCATCTATTCTTGTGTACTTTTCAGAGGGTCGATGAGTGGATGGCAAAGGAAGGCCTCTTAGATCCAAACGTCAAGTCAATTTTTGTCACCTGTGGAGACTGGGACTTAAAAATCATGTGAGTATGAGAGGGGCAACTTTGCTGGCAGGGCTTGGGATCTGTGGAACCAGTTCTTGCCTTTCACAGAAATAAGTGCCCATCTAGGCCAGAGAGTTCCTGGATTTTGGGGGCTTCCAGGATAAGAAGAGGGCTGGGAGTCCTGCCTGCTTCTGGGACAGCTGTTTTTTCCAGGTGTCACTACTTAGGACAGCCCTTCAGTTGCAGGGCTACATGTCATTGCCCTGGAAGGAAGAAGTTAAAAGAGGGTATGTATGTATGTATGTATGTATGTATTTATTTTTGTTAATCCTCGCCTGAGGATATTTTTTCCATTGATTTTTGAAAAGTGGAAGGGAGAGAATGAGAGAGAAACATAGATGTGAGAGAGATATATTGATTGGTTGCCTCCCACATGCACCCCAACCAGGGCCAGGGATTGAACCTGCAACCCAAGTACGTGCGTGCCCTTGACCAGGAATTGAACCCAGAACCCTTTGGTTTTCGGGCCAGTGCTCTAACGACTGAACACAAAGGCCAGGGCAAAGAGGGTTTTTCTTTTTTAACCAGATGCATAGTGATTATTAGTCTAAGTGCATTAGAAATAGTAACTCATTTTATAACTATAGGTACTCCTATTTCTATTTTTATAAATGAGAAGATTAGAGAACAAAGAGGTTAAGTAACTTGCCCAAGACACACAGGGCCAGGATTCAAACCCAGGCAACCTATCTCCAGGGCCCTTTCTCTTAACCATTATACTGTGTTATCCTTTTTTTTTTTTTTTTTTTTTTTTTTTTGCCTTATCTGGGATACTAGGCCCTGATGATTCAACTGAGAGCCAAGTGTAGAATGAGAGAGGGCTGCTTCTAGGAAGCTGCCCAAGTCACCAGTCTCCTCTGTTCTCCTTTGTCCCATTGCTTTTTCTCCTTTGTCTCCTGATCCTGGAAGACAAAACTGGTTCCTTTGCTGGGCAGACACTTCTGTGTCTTGTCTGTCCTCATGGATACCTGGCTTCAGACAGCCCCCAGGGAACTAAAGTGTGGTGGAGGTGGGAGGGGCATTGTTTGCTGAGGATTGATAGAATCGATAACTCTGTGTTCTTTGTGACTGATGGTGGCAGCAAGCATTGTGTGTGTGTGTGTGTGTGTGTGTGTGTGTGTGTTTATATACGAGCATACACATGCATGCACCTATGCTTTTGAGCATAGCATGGGGTATTGGTGGGGAGTTGGGAGTAGCGGTTCTGGAGTGATATTTCCTACCAAATTAGGCATTATTTTCTCACCAAGGTCTTTTTTATGCCTTTTGGATACTGGTCATTGAGGCAAAGTTATGCACCCAGCTTGGTGGGTATCCGGCCTGCAATTGGATACCAACTCTCTAGGTGAGACAGGAGGAAGAAAAACAAGCCCAGGTCACATAAACACCCACACACCTCATCTCCCACATCCTTAGTTCATGTACACACACTGGCTGCTCACCTCCAGGTTTGCACACACAGCTCCCAGAGCGCCAGGGGATCTTGTGCTCCCCGATGACATTCATCAGTCAGGGAAATTATACAGGCTGGGCTGGTATGAATCAGAGGCGGGCTCCATGGAGAAAGGAAGAGGAAGGCTGTTGTTCTTGTTTAAGGTGTCCTGCAGCTTTGAGCACTTGAAGCAGAGAAGGACTTAGTGGAGCTCCATAGCACAGGAGAAGCTGTTGGGGGTCGGGCAGAGTGCAGGCTAATCCCAGACTTCTGAGGCTCCTGTGGTCCAGTCCAGAGGCCTGGTTCCTCCAGGTAGCCTCCCGGGGCTCCCACTCCTCTAGTGGTTTTCTAGTGGTCTTTAGCATGTTCATGTCACACAACCCACATTTCAGAATCTTGTGGCATGTACATACCCAGGGTGGGGCAAAAGTAGGTTTACAGCTGTTCGTGTGGGAAATAATACAGTAATTAATAAATAATACAAGAATAAACTCTGTGTTTCATGTTCTCACAATACGAACAGCTACTTTTGCCCCATCCTGTACGTGCATATGAAAATGTTCCTGGGCATGAAGTTGGGGACTATATGGCTGGGCCCCCTAGGCTTGGAGTCTGGCCCACTTTGGCCTGCAGTAGCAGTTCAGCCCTTGGCATGGTGGGCCCTGGCAGATTTAGGTGACTCCGGAGGCTGCTCTATATCTTCACAAGAAATCATGTAATCAACAGGGTGTGATCAAGTTTGGGGATTGGGTTGTTCAATCTAAGCATATATGAAAGGGAACCACATTTTCATGAGTACATAACCATATGTCATTCGGTCCTCCTATCTTCCCTGGTTAGGAGGTAGTATCCCTTTAAAGCTGAAATGAACACACAAAACAAAATTAAAAACTGAGGCTCAAATTGGTAAAGACTCACAGCTAGGCAGAATTGAATTCTGAGACCATATAACATCCAAAAAGAAAAAAGGGGTTGGGCAGACTTGGGACGCTGGTTTGGGTTTGGATTGGGAAAGCCAGTGAAGCTCTGAAAGAGTGTGCAGGAGGAAGCAGATGTCAGGTGGCAGGGGTTGGGGGGAGGAGAGCACTGTGCTGCCTTTTACAAGCAGGACTCCGCATAACTGCTGGGAAGGCTCTTAATTAAATGTGTAACAAAATAAAAACAGCCAGAGAGGAAACCTAAGTAGTGCTGCGTGACAGCGCACAGCTTATCGGCGTTCCTGGAACCTCTCGTCAGATGGCTCGTCAGAGCCCTCACCTTTTCATGCGCCTGGTAAAGGCTGATGATGAGCCTGACAAGGGTGGTGTTAGACTGACACCCACAACTTGTTAGTATGTGGCTTACTTCTTATTTTGACATCCATTTTCAGATTTAACTAACTCTAAGGAATTCAGGAAACATTTCCATTTCCCACTCTGGTTTCCCAGAGACATGGCTCCTCACTGCTGTCCTCCCTCTCTCCCAGCCCCCGCTTCCCCCAACCAGCTTCACGTCACTTTTGTTGGAAAGGGCCTGATTAGTGAAGCACTGAGAAATGGGAACTGAAGTGGCAGCAGAAATCCCACCGGAGAAAAGAAATCTCCCATCCTGACAAAATCATTTTGTGTCCATCTTTTGTCAAAACTGGATGAGTTGATACTTCAGGTTTATGTGGGCTTTGATGCTGTAGTCACAGATCCTGCTTAGGCAGGTGTTAATTTAGTAAGTGCTGATTTAATTTTCTTTCTAAACACGTTTAAGATACAACACTTGTTCTGGCATTGGTCCCTGGTAGCTTGCTTTCACTACCTGAAGCTCCTAATGGGGTTTAACGTTCTTTCACCAGTTTTCTCTCTTCTCATCTTACCTAGGCAGGAATGTCTCTATAAAGGGATTCCATCTTTGATGTGGTGGGAGGGTAGGACCCATGCAGAGTGGGGAGGTGCCACCGTTGTGGAACTCAGATTTTAGCCTGTAGCTTGAAGATCTGGATTCACCAACTGAACAGCACAGAGTGGCCGAGAAGCTAGACCAGAGTCTTTCCCAGTGGCCTGTGAGTCTGAGAAGGGGGGGCAGGTCAGGAAGAGAGAAGGGTAGGGTTGAGGGTGAGAATGGAGGGGGTAGGGAAGAGCTGACACGAAGGAAAGCCTGGCCCTCAGTAGTCTGGGAAGAGGACCTTTGAAGAGGATCCAGGTAATCAGACCCTACTCTGGTAGAGCAGAGTCTAGGGCTGCTCAGAGCCTGCTGCAAGGACCCTCATCTAGCTCAGCCTCAACTCTGGAATTGAAAGTGTCAATGCTGGGCTGCCTTCCACATGAGGGTGCATACTACACCTTTCTGATGGTGCCTGTGCAGTTGTGGACCTGGAACACTTCAGGTTTCAGGAAGTGGAGATCAAAGATACTTGTTCAGATTGCTCAATTTTATTTGGGGGACATGCACTCAGGGGACTATTGAGGATGCCCTCAGGGCTGCAGTCAAGTGGCCAACACTATTGAAGAGCTACAGTCACCTGGAGTGAAGTCCCATAGTGATGGAACCACACACCTGGGAGAGAACTGTGGGGCAGTGACGTCCTGTGTGTGTGTTGGGGGAAGTGTAGGATATAGACAAAGGTTGGGACTTCTTGGCATCATTCAGCTGAGTTGACCACTTCATCCTTCTTGAAATGCTCTTTATCTTTTCTTTTCTGTGTCCCCCTTTCCTCTGGCTTTTCCTTCCCAGTGTCTTATGGATGCTTTTTCCTTTTTTCCTAAATTTTGTTTCTTAAATATTGGTATTTCTTTGATCTCTGTCCTGGCTGTCTTTTCTTTTTATTCTGCACACTCACACTTACCAGAGTGAGCTCACCTTTTGCCATAGCTTCAAGTATCCTCTGTATGCTGATGTCTTCTCATCTTTTCTGCAACTGAGAAATGGAAACAGACATGGCAGCAGAGATCCCACTGGAGAAAAGACACTGTTCCATCTGCCATCTGAACTCCAAACCTTCATATCCAGCTCCTATTCTCTGTCCCCACCTACATGTCCACAGGCCCCTAAAAGCTCAAGGCTTATCTTTCTCTCAACACTAGACCTCCAACATTCCCTCAGATGGCGACTCAGTAGCTCTGTCAGAAACCTGAGAATCATCCTTGATTCCTTTCTCTGGCCATAACCAATTAATTGCCAAATCCTATTGAGTCTTCCTCCCAGAGCTTTCTCAGAGTCATTACCTTCTTTCCATCCCCATTTCCACTGCCCTAGTTAAGGTCACAATATTCTTTGTGGCTTATTAAATGTCTTCTAATTAGTCTTTTTTCATTCCAGTCTTGCTTCTTTTCCAGCAGATTGTGTCACACCCCTGCTTAACACCCTCTCCTTTGTTTGCACTGAGTGGCAGAGCCTTGGGATATTCTCTGATTTTTTTTGGCTGCTGGTACCTGGTCTGGGGTCGGTGGAGGTCTGGACTGTTACGTTCATTTTGATGTGGGGGCATGGTTGGCCAGGAGGTGTGGTGGGGACAATTTGGACTGAGAGCCTCCTTCCAGAGCTACAAATGAATGAATCCTCAGATCTGTTTTAAGAAAACCACTGCCAGGCCCTGGCTGGTGCAGCTCAGTTTGTTCGGCATCTTCCCGTGCACCGGAAGGTTGCCCGTTTGATTCCCTGTTAGGGCATATGCTAGGGTTGTGGGCTCGATCCCCAGTAGGGGGCTTGCAGGAGGCAACTGGTTGATATTCCACTCTCACATATCTCTCTCTCTCTCTCTCTCTCTCTCTCTCTCTCTTCCCACCCCTTTTACACTCCCTTCCTCTCTCTCAAAAAATAAATAAGAAAATCTTACAAAGTATTGCTTTGGGCACTCGGTATGTTTGAAAGCATGCGGAGGTGGAGCCTCTGAGCATGCGGGGCATCTTATCATTTCACTAAGCCCATGAGAGCCTTGCCCCTTGCTCATGGGTGTGCCAGAGGGTCCCAGCACTGAGCTATGATTAGCAACCTGCTGGGGAAAGGGGCTTGAGTAAGAACTCCCTGGCAGTCCTGACTTGTCTCATTTCCTGATACTTTTATCTGTCACTGCAAGCGCTTGGGCTCTCCTCCTGAACTAATTAAGTTTGCATGTGTTTAGACACATTGCCAAATAGGGCTTAGCAAAGCGGAACTGAGCTACATCTCTTTCTGAGTAGGGAAGGAAGGGTATATGAATGCTTCCCCATGAGGGCCTGGGAGAAGCGCGGATGACATGGAGTGGGTGTGTGTACAGATGATAGGCATTATGCCTGGCCCTCCTAGGGACACAGCAGGCCTGCAAAGCAACCTTCTGATTGGCTGGCAGGGCAGGTGAGAGAACAAGATCCAGCTCTCTTAGTGAATTGGGCATTCTGAGAGGGCTGAGGATGGAGAGGGCAGGCGCTGAGGTATGATTTTTCTCCCAAGCACAAGCAAAACTGAATGTCAGGTTTAGTGGGATTTGCAGGGGGAGTTTATAGGGCTATGTGCTGTTTGCTCCCAGCCTGAACCTACCTAGACCTAAAGCCACCTGTTTGGCTAGCAGAGCACAGGTGGCCTTCTTTCTAAGGCTGTGAGAAGTACAGTAGAGACATGAACAACCGTAGGCCCAAGTTTTCCTTTTTGCCTACAAGACCCCAGTTCCCCTGCTCAGTCTCATGATCCTGTGAGATGGTACCAGGTGGAGATTAAGAGGAGGAGAGTGGTATTGCCCAGAATCTCCCCACCCTGGAGGTGGGGCTCAGCGAAATGGATCACCATAGTGAGATGATGGCCGACAATATGTTTTTGTGTCAGACTGATTTTCCCTGGTGCTGGGTGGCTTGAGGTCTGAGAGGCACTGTGTCAGAACATACTTGGGTCCTGTCCGGACAGCAGATGTGGGGCATTACCACACTGGGGACTCCTCTGAGGTAGGGAGCGAGGGTATTTTCTACAGAAGGCGGGAGAGCCAGCTGACAGCCATGGTCAAAGCCTCAGTCCTATAGCTCTGAGGCCAATGGGTCAGCTTCCTGGCCATGAAGAGGCTCAGTCAGGCCAGGCTCCCAGTGCACACAGAGTGTGTGCGTGTTGTGGGGCGGGGGGGAGGGGAGGGTTTGGAGGAATTTCTGGAGGTTGTATAGGAATTCTGGGCCTTTGAGCTGCAGCCAAAGCCCAGAGAGAACAAGAACCAGACCTTCTGCCCTCCCTTCAGCTTCCCTAGAGCCCTCTCGTCAGCAAAGGTGCATCGGGTTAGCCCCAAGAAGGCAGCTTGAGTTGATGGGGTCATGTTTCAGCTGCAGCTAATCCAAGTCACTCGATATAAATCTGTCCCTGCTGCCTCTCCTCTCCCTCCCATCCCCAACCCACAGACAGGGAAATGAATCCTGGCCCTCACCCTGAATACATCATGGCAGGCTTGCCTCTAATGAGAGAGGGCCATTCATTGTAGGGTGAAGCTCCCTGCAGAGCCTGGGATGCCATTAATTAAAGAAAAGCCACCTGAAGCCAGTCGTGCGGTACAGCCTGCCACACGCTCAGATGGAGTGGTGGTGGGGTAGCCTCGTTAGCCTGACAGCTCCTTGGGCCGAGAGTTCGTGAGCTTGGAGGAGCGAGGTGTGCCCTGCCTCCACCTGAGCGCTCACATGCCTGGGGGCCAGCATCCTCACAAAGGCATGAGCCCCCCATCCCCCCACCTACACAAGTCTTGGGGCCTGGAACTGGTATAAAGGGGCTCCTGGTTATGGGCTTGGCCGGGGACTATCTGTTTCTCATGGACAGGCCCTAGGGCAAGAGCAGGTTTCTGTGGAGGCTGAGCAGGCTCCTGGTTTCCTACCTGTGTTCCCTTCCACTCTTCTCCATGTCCCTGGCACTACAGATCAACAGGCAACTCATCTTGCTTCCTTCCCTCAGAGCCTGAGTTTGTGGAAGTTGATCTGTTCTGGGAGGACTTTGGGTCTACAGGGACACTGGGGGAGATGCTTGTTGTCTCCCTGGCAGACAGAGCCTCTGATGTCCACCTTCTGGGCACTTGTAGGCTGAAGGGTGAAACTCCAGTGGCAGCCTCATCTCACCTCCTGGGAAAGTGTTAGAGGGTCAAAAGAACTTCAGTGATTATAGGAACCCCAGGAATGGAAGTTTGTCTCAGTTAAAATCCCAATAAAAGATAAAGATATTTGTGCCCAAACGGTGTAGCTCAGTGGTTGAGCATCGACCCATAAAACAGGAGGTCACAGTTTGATTTCCGGTCAGGGCACATGCCCAGGTTGCAGGTGCGATCCCCAGTAGGGGGTGGTGCCAGAGGCAGCCGATCAATGATTTTCCCTCGTGACTGATGTTTCTATCTCTCTCTCATTCTCCCTTCCTCTCTCTGAAATCAATAAAAACATACTTTTTAAAAATTTAAAGATATTTGTATAGTAAATAATCAGGCTTTGAGATGTTTTGGCAGTGGGAGCCTCGTGCTTCAGTCTGCTGGAGAGCTGCTGACAGGGTGGCTCTTTACTGCTTAACTGATCCTGAGGCAAGTGCTGCTGCCTAGGTTCTGGTCCTTGGATTTGCATCTGGAGCTCCCCTTGACCATCTGTGAGGATCTCATCGCCTCCTCTTTGCTGGCAGCAGGGGCTGTCGTCGCTGGGACCTTTGTTGTAGCCCAGAGTTGGGGAAACTCAGCCAGTCTCTGCCCGGGTTGTCAAGAAGACAGATTGGTCTTGTGTCTGTGACTCTTCAGAGCAGTCTTTGGAAGTCTGGTTCTATGCTCTGTGGCAGAATTTGACAGACAGGCTGCTCAGAGAGCCTCAAAAACAGCTGGGGCCATGGCTTCACCATCCGATCCGACTCTGCATCCCTAGAGCTTGCCAGGTACAGAATAGAGGTTGTGTGGGCCTCCCACCAGGCATGACACTAGGATTTGGGCTGCTCTCTTGTGATTTGAACATTTTTGGATCTCTCGAGGCCCTGCCACTGGCTTGGGCCCTGTGTCCTCTGGCAGACAGAGAGTGAGGCTGAAGGGCTTATGCTCTAAACTCAAGAAGGTGCCACTATTGCTCTCAGAAATTTTTTTCCTTCAGGTGAGATATTTTTGTGTTTTTTAAAAAACTCTGTATAACTCTTGAGACCCAATTTTTTAAAAAAAACTTTCTAGAAATTAAGATATGAAATAATTATAGTGGAGTGCATGAAGTATAAAAATGTGAAGTGTACAGCTCGTTATATCTTTATACACATACACACCTGTGTAACCACCACCCAGATCAAGATGAAGCTTTTCCATCATCCCGGAAAGTTTCCTTGTGCCCCTCTCAGTAATGCCTTCCCCCTGCAAGGTGACCACTGTTCTGACATCTGTTACTTTTGCTTATTTTTCTTGCTCTTGACATTCATATAAATGCAATCATACAAAATGTACTCTTTTACGTCTGGTTTTCTTTGCTCAACATAACGTACAAGAGATTCATTCATGTTATTTTATGTATCAGTTCAACCTGTGTAATATTCCATTGTGTTACTGTACTAAAGTTTATCTATTCTCCTTTTGTTGGACTGCCTACCTTCTTTAGTCCTTGAATACATATTTGTTGAATGAGTATGTGAATGTTCAATCTGATATGAGAATCTTCCTAGGCCTGTCACCTTGTCCCAATCCCCCTCATCTTTTAAAACCTAACTCGAGTCCCTTGGGCTTATGTTCTTTCTTGTGTCTTCTGAAATCCACACTGGCCTCCCTCTTCTCTGAACTCCTGTGAATAGGGAGAGGCTGGGCTGACCCCAGGCCTGTGGAAGGGCCTTTGAGCCATACTGACCCATTTATTTATTCTGTCAGCAGATGTTTATTGAATGTGCATTATATGCCTTGCACTGTTCTAGGTAGGGGAATGCAGCAGTGATCAAATAGCTCAAACTTCCAAAGTATACTCCCTTCATGGAGTTCACGTTGCAGTGCATGCAGCTAGCACTGTCCTCTGCCTCTTGGACCCAGATGCCAGAGAATCTTAGTCTTGTCCTGGCTGCTCTGTCCTGTGGGATTCTGCAGGAGCCACGTGGCCTTGGCCCTTGCCACCTTCCCAAGGCCTCTCTGGGGCTTATGGGCTTTGGTCTCCCTTTTGTGCTGCTGCTACTGCTTGGCATTGAAAGGGTTTCTGAATATTGGTGCTTCCCTTCCACTGGCCTGGAGTCTGATTCCCTCTGTAAGGGGAGAGAATTAATCTCCAACTCTCCATGCCTGTAAGGTGAGTGACCTCTGTTTTGTCAGCGCTTGCCAATCTGTCCTCTAATTCCCAGCCACAGTGATGGAGACATTACTTTGTGCTAAAGCAAAGCACCAGTTCTTTGAGCGCAGATGCCGCACCAGTCCAGGCACTGGGAACAACAGGGAAGCTCTGTGGGGATCTCCTCACAGGCGCTCAGGCACCTGGAGGCACCTGGGCATTGGCACCTGAGCAGCCTTGGTACTGAACTGCGGTTGACAGATTCAAGGAATCTGCTCTCATATTCTCCCTGACCACCGTCTGTGCCAGAGGGGCAACTGCGTTGGTGTGGTCTGAAATACATTTCTTTTGTCAGGCTCCTAAGAGCACGCAAGAGTCTGTGAACACCCCAGAAAGGAAGAAGAGCCAGGGAGCAAGGGTCTTGGAAGATGAAGGCCAGGGAACTCCAAGGCTGTGGCTGGCGTAGTGGCCCAGGGTTCAATGATCTGTGGACTCGGGCTCAGCTCTGTAGGGCTTTTGGAACGATGGCTGTGAGTGGCTGGGATCAATTCTCAGTGTCCCAGGCTAAAGGGTGACACGACTCAAACTTGTTAGTTCTGTAAAACTGTTTCTTCCAAAGCCTGCAAGGATGTTGGTTTGGGGAAGAAAGCTAGCCAGCCCAGAGACTCCCGGGAGCCTGACAGGCCTTTTTCTCTGCGATTCTTTCTTGCAGGCAGCCTGAGGCAGCCTGTCTCTTTGTTAACAGAGTGACAGCAATGTGACACCATGGAAATAATTACTAACAAATCACGGTGCTGACTGCAAACAGCTCTCTGTCTTCAGAGGCATGTCAGGGTGCATTAGAGCAGGACTGGAGGAGCAGCAATGTGGGGGCTGAGGCGCAGCCCACACTCCGACAGTCTCCTCCTCTTCCCCCTCCCTGACCCCTTTCTGCTGTGACTGACTTGCCTGCTTTTTCCTACTGGGTCAGCAAAGGGACCAGCTGGATAAGTGGCATGTGGCTAGTCCCACTTCCTCTGGGAAGGTAGCTAAGACTCCTGTCTTTACTAAGGAACTCCTGGGTAGTGATAAGATCCAGGGATTTTTCCACTATGGAGCCTCCAAAAGACGGAAGCATACTCCATTTCTGATTTACTCTCTCCATTTGGGACCAGCTTCATCTGCCAGTGGTTTTGGGGGTGACATCGTATTTTCTGCAGCTGGATTCAGAATATGGGAGGCGCCTTGCATCTCAGTGTTGGTTCAGCTACCTTCCCCCACCAGCCCTGGTTTCCTCTTTACTTGCCATAGTCAATTTTTGGTAAGTCGACTTTGTCCATTCCCTCTTGGTTAGCAGAGTGATTGCTCTGACTGTCAGGGCTGTAAATAATGTTCCTGGCGTGTGCGACTGGAGGCAGCTGTGTGGGGTGGGGAAAGGAGTGGAAGGAGAAGCAGCACTCCGATGGCTCCCTAGCTCGCCCCCCTCCCCTCTCATACAATATTTATCCAGGGATGGGAGTCAGATGCAGCGACCTCAGGGGTCACCCAGTTAAATAGCTTCTGAACCTCCCTGCATTCTAATTGCTGCAGTTGTCCTTTGCTCTGGAGACTTCTCCTCCCCATTGTCTGCTGAGGCACACACTAATGGCTGTCCTCCCTGGCCCTGCTGGGAGGCATGTGTGTATGGGGGTGGGGTGAAGGGCTCATTGCTACCTTCCTTTCCCCAGGGATAAGGGAATCTAGGGCCTATTAACAAGTGGCTTTAGCTAGGAGGAGCACAGAACCCTGCCTCCCCCTCACTTCCTCCCCAGTGCTGTCCAGAGGAGGTCCAAGCCATGGGCTTGGTTAATGGGGCCAAGAGGCTTCACCCATTTCTAACCCTAGTGACTCCTCTGTAGGGGGACAGACCCTTGAGTACTCAGTTGAGTACTATGTTCATCATCCTATGTTCCCATGGTCCCACATTCAGGGTTTAGAAACTTCTTATTTTTATTGATTTCAGAGAGGAACAGAAAGGGAAAGAGAGATGGAAACATCAATGATAACAGAGAATCATTGATCAGTTGCCTCCTGCATGCCCCACACTGGGGATCGAGCCTGCAACCCTGGAATGTGCCCTAATCGGGAATCGAATTGTGACCTCCTGGTTCATAGGTTGATGCTCAGCCACTGAGCCACACTGGCCGGGTGAATATGCTGTATTTTGCCCAAAGATTGGCCACATGCAAGTCTCTTTGGTCCCCTGGAGGTTGGTTTAGGTGATTGACGATGGTAGCAGGTATACCCCACTTAAGAGGATAAGAGGTCATGTGCCACATGTCTTCACCTGGACCTTCTTGTAAATGTCAGTTACCCTCCACTGCAGCTCTTTTCTTCTAAGGAGCACTATTGGAAACTGCCATCGAAGGTGCTAAACACTGCATATCCTGGAAACACTGGCATTTCAGCAGTTAGCCCCTGTTGAGATCTGCTCTGGGCCCAGTAAAACTGTGCTGGGAACTGTAGGGACCGCCAGGTGACCAGGGCAGGAAGAGCAGCCTGTCCATAAGCACCCACAAGCTAAGTGAGGTAGAATATGAGTATGCTACAGAGAAGATACAAAACAAATACTATGAGAACCCAGAGGAGCATAGTGGAGACACCAAATGGGTGGTGTTTTCTTAAGCAGTAAACTTTTTAAAAAAACAAGACTTTAAAGAAAGCCCAATATTACAAAATATACAAAAGCCAAGTTGTCCTGGTTGAAGCTGGGGCAAGGCTTAGTCCATTCTTCCTCCTTCTGCCCCAGTCCACAAAGTAGCCTGACATCCCTCCTGGAACCCTAGAGCTCCATGGAGAACAGTTTAAAAACCACTGACACGTTCTAATGCCCACCCAGAAGTGTGACTCACACATCTTGAAGGATTCAGGGGAGCTGGGATCAGGGCAGAGTAGATCAGCCAGGGGTTTAGAGGAAACAGGTGTGTCTTTGAGTATATTGGAGCAGAGGTCAGACTATCCCAGATCCTGAATGCTTGCAGGATGCCTCTCTGCAGAGCCTCCAGAGGGCAATGTAGGACCTACAAAGGCAGCCCAGGCAAAGGGTCAAGATGGCCACAGGCCAGGTAGAGACTAGTCAGGGATGAATGAGGTATCTTGGAGACAGCTCAAACTGCTAAGGAGCTCCTAATTTTCCTGGCCAAAACAGAATAAATAGTTCACCAGTTGAGATACTGATCAAAGTGCCCTGGAAACCTCCCATCACCTGCTCCCCGCATTTCCCCCCACCTCACTCCCTGCTGCCTGCTGAGGCCTCTGCCTTACCATCTGGCCAGGTTCTGGGGGCACCTCCAACACTTCCCGCGGTCACAACAGGTGGAAGAATTGCCCTGGGAGGAATCCTGGAAAGACACTTGTCTTGTTTCACTGGAGAGGGACTGGAGAGAGACAAGTTATTTGATTTCAGGGGAGTATCTGTGGCACTGGGAAGGTGCATGTTGTATTGTTCATAGGATGTTTGTGGCACTGTGTGTGCTTCATGTGGTCATTTGTGTGGGCTCCATTTGTGTAGGAGAAATGTGAGTAGAGACAGTTGGCTGGCAAGTGGGCCAAAAAGCAGTGGAGCAGAGAGGCACTATATACATATACAGTGCCTTTTGGAGGCTTTGAGCAACTGCCTGGCAATGGGGATTTGAGGTTGGTTTTCTCTGGGAGCACTGGCAACCTGGGCTGTGGGCGTCCCTCTGCACCCGCCTGTGTTCTGGTTTCTGTTTGGGAACTCTCCAGAGCAGCATGTCTGGGAACACTTCCAGCTGCGCTGCCAGACCCAGACGCAGGTGACGGCCTTTCGTCTGTACCATAGGGAAACCAAGAGGAAATTAAATGTCATTTGCCCCCTGCATAGCAGGTCGCTGCCAGATCAGACACTGCTGATCAGAGCTGTGCAGATCAGACACTGCTGTGCAGAGGGCACCCAAGGGAAAGCTTGTGCCTGCAACCATGCCCTCTGAGCTGTGGAGACTCCCAGGTGATGGCCTGGCTCACTCCCAGGCCTTTCTCTGCCAGTCTGGGTTCACCCTGGCCTGGAGCCCAGCTCTGTGCTACATGACAGCTGTGGCCCATGCCAGGCCAGAGGGGTGTGTGTACCAGTGGGAGCAATTGGAGGGGAAGGGCAGTAGAGGACACACGGGAGACAGTGAGGTGATCAGCCCCTCTTCAGAGGAGCTGCAAAGTATTGTGGAAAAGAGCAGGGCCTTTATTAAAAATTAAGAGACCTGGCCCTAACCGGTTTGGCTCAGTGGATAGAGCATCAGCCTGCAGACTGAAAGGTCCCAGGTTCGATTCCGGTCAAGGGCATGTACCTTGGTTGCGGGCACATCTCCAGTAGGGGGTGTGCAGGAGACAGCTGGTCGATGTTTCTCTCTCATCGATGTTTCTAACTCTCTATCCCTCTCCCTTCCTCTCTGTAAAAAATCAATAAAATATATATATTTTTTTAAAAATTAAGAGAGCTGGGTTCAAGTTCTGGCTCTGTTACTTATTAGTTGTGGAATCCTGGGAAAGTCACATTACTCCTCCGAACCTCCATTTCCTCATCTAAAAAGTGGAGATTATAATAAGCTCTAGCTCCTGACATCTGCAGGGGAAGTAGCTGCCTGTTGGGACTGGTACCAGAGTTTTCTCACCCCACCTTCCCTCAGTCTGGAAGGATGGCCTGGAGCCCCCTGCCGTCTGTGAAATGAGTTGACTGAAATTGATGGGAAGTGGGGTAGGTAGTACTCTGGCCAGGAAGGCACAGCTGGTGATCTCTCCCTGCCTGAGGCCTTTCCCTCTGGTCCTAGTCCTCTCAACCAAGCATCATAGGCCGTTATGAATGAGTACGGGTGATGGTGGTCACCCTCCTAATTGTGGGCCTCAGCTGGCTCCCTCCAGACTCACACTTGCACTGCCCTTCCTGTTTGGGAGGGTTTCAGGGCTTGTCCCAACCTCTCCTTTGCCTTGAAGTCCTAGTGGCAGACCCTCTGCAGTGACATTTATTAACAGAGCTTTGGGAATAGATGTTTTAATAGTGTGAGAGTTCTCCCTTAGCATGGCTTGCTGGTGGTGAAATTCATTAGTGTTCCCTGACAGGCAGTGGCGACAGAGGCGCTTGCTGTCTGCATCCCGCTCCCTCACTCTCGTGCTCCTGCTTCACGCACACTGATATTTAAAGCTGATGGGATGCTTATAGACTTCTTGTACCATGACAAGTTTGGGGAGGGGCATGGGGGAGGAAGAGACAGACAAGGAGCCAGCTGTCACACTGGTATTTCAAACAGTACTCTCTCCTGACCCTTTGCAGGCTCCAGCAAGTGTATCATCTTTCTGAAGCCTGTGGTTGGAATTGTAACCTGCAGCTGTCCCAGAGGATGGGGGCAAGTGTGGGACAAAGTGGGCTGAGAAGTCGGCAGTGCATTCTCCCAGGGCTGTGCACAGGCAGAGAAGAACAGAGGGACAGTGTGTGTGTGTGTGTGTGTGTGTGTGTGTGTGTGTGTGTGTGTGGGCTGAGAGGGGTTTCTAATAAAAAGCACCCTGGACATCTGGTGGAAGGTGGAACTAGAATGCTTTTCTGCCTGTAGATTCAAGTACATTGAACTGTCCAGGGTTGTCTTTAATACGATCACTTTCTATAACCCACTTTGCCCCCATCTTATCCCCCACCCTGCACTGTATCCTATAGCTTCTAGAAGGGGTTGCTGGCACGAGGCTGCTGTCTATGGGCAGTGCCTTTCTCTCCCTTGCTGTCCTTGCTGATCCTGCATTGGCTGAAAGCACTGGGTGCTCAGCCTGCCGACGGTCTTCTGCCATGGTGCCATCTCGCAGGTGAGATGGAAACTAACTGGCTTTGATAAGTAGGAGGCTCAAGCATTAATTTTTTATACATCAGCAGTGGCCAAGTGAGTGAATTCAATTATTAGTCTGCTTTCTCTCTACCTTCCTCCCTCCAATGTGCTGGTTGAGAGCAGAGACTAAAGAACCTGTTGAAATGAGAAACCCTATTTCCTGGCTTGACCCCCTCACTAATTCGGGTTAAATTGCTACGCTATTGCAGTGGTGACACATTGTGCTTGCCTCTGTTTGTATAAGAGTCTGCAGTGGGGGAGGAAGGACCAATTTGTGCAGAGATAAAAGGTGTCACGGGCAGATAACTAACGTCCCAGCCTCGTGCCTGCTCTCATTGTTGCTCAATTTGCTTCATGTGGAAGCCCAGCCTTCCCTCTTTCTCCCCTTCCCTCCCCTTGCTCATATTTTACCTCGATGCCACAGTGTAATGATGCCCTGCGTAGTGGGGGAGGAGATAGGCACCTCTGGCTGACAGCCCTTCCTGATAACCAAATTCCAGCCCATCCATCACCAGCTACTCTCCTCAACTTGAGGAAAAGTGATTGTGAAAGGCGGGCCGTTTATCACCCGGGTCTGTTTATCTCCTCTGGGTGGGGAAATAGAAACAGGAGGGACAAAGAGCTGTGTCCCCAGCTCAGTGTGGCCTCAGCTGGGGTAGCCTGCTTGTGCTGGATGCAGACTCACAACCTGCTGACTGGAGGCTCTGACTGGGTAGGACTCTCAGACGGGGACCCAGTGGGAATGGAACCTGGCCCGAGACTCAGGTTCTTGACTTTGGGAGAAGCCTAGGAAGTCTTGCTGTTCTGAGATGCAGGACAGCCAGCAACAACATTCTGTGGGAATGTTTGTATTGGAATGAGCAAGTGGAGAGACCTTGCATGGAAACAAGCCCCACCCACCCCTCATACATGTCCCTTGGCGGGCATTTCCATCTGGCTGGTTGGCTGGATCTACTGGTCAACTCCTTCACCAAGCTAGGCCTTCTGTGCCTCCATGGTCCTGCTATGACTTTGAAGAAGAAAGTGCCTTTTCCCCTGCTCTTCTCCTTTGCTCCTCAAACCCCCCTTTTTCTGTATATCAGACCAGATAAATTAGTTTGCCATGGCAGGTGAGTAGTACATGGATGTCCTAGAGCTTTTGGACACCAGAACTGACAGCCTATATCACTCCAAGGTCTGGGTCACGGCCTTTTCAGAGAGGCAGAAAGGGGTCAAATATGGCTCCAAATTTGGCTGGCCTCCTCTTTAAAGGCTTGAGTCTGCTAAAAGTTAGACATGCATCTCCCTGACTTGGGGTTGCCCTTAAGACTTGCAGAGAGAAAGGCACAGAGGGAATAGTGCCATGACCTTTTCTAGCACTGGTGCCTGCTCTCCTGCTGGTTCTAGCTGCTGATGTCTGCCAGTCGGTCTGTCAGACCTCCATGGATGCTGTTGGCCTCCTTGACTCAAGACTAGCAGTTCTAGCAGAGCCACCAGCTCTGCTTGACCTAATCTTCAAAGCTGAGCTCCTGCTCACAATGGCTTCATCCTGCCCATACCCATTAGCACGGGTGGCGTTCCCTTAATGAGCTAGTCCCCTGCCTTGGCTGGCGTCCAGCTAGTCACACCTGTTTGCCATCAGGGCTGTCTGGACCACGCCTGAGTGCTGGGCTGCAGGTGGTGGGGCTGGATGAGGGGTGGGTGGGGAAGGCTGGACTCCTTTTGCTTTGTATTGTACACTTGTTGGGGGGGGGGGCAGTTTTTCATACCCCTGTTCCTTCCATACTGAGCAGAGAGGGCTTTTTTTTTTGTTACTTAAAAGGATAATAAGGAAACTTGAGGAGTATTCCGTCTTTTCCAACTTCCCCCTGGATGGAATAGCGAGGAGCCAGTCAGGTGTCTGTTTTGATGACTTCGGGTTCCAGTGTGTTAAGAGCAGGGCCACATGTTTAATTCCAAAGGCGGAGGTCTGGCCCTAAACCCCACAGTATTTGGAAAGTGATCATATCCCTCACTTTAGAGTCCACAGGCAGGACTGGGGGGCCCTTCCTTAAAGGGAGCCCCTTGCATTCATGAAACTGAAGGAAGTTTTGATTTGGTTGAAAAAATCCCATTCCTTTTTACGGCCTGGACATAATTGGCTCTTTTCTATTGGCCATCAGTGATGTCATTCCGACCCTCATAAAGAAGGGGAAATCACACCTGTGGACTCGATGCATAAAATTTCATTGGGCAACAGTAATAAGTATGGCCAGATGATGTTTGGGCAGTTGAGGAGCTTTGTGCCCATGATTCCAGCTGCATGGAGACCTGGGCACCATAAACCTGCCTGCACGTTCATGCCCGCAGGCTAGTCCAGGGCCCACTGCCAGTGGCTCTTTTCTTGGGATCAGTATCTGGTAGGAACTAACAGCATTCAGACCCTTTGTGCCAGGGGAACTTTTGCTCTTTTCCTTTCCAAATTGGTAGAACCATGTACCCACTGGTACCTACTGACCCTAGCCGTAGGATCCTAAGAACCTTGGATCCAGGTGTGATCCTGAACTACCTCTTCTCTAAGGCCCTAGATCTTGCCTTCCTAGGGACCGTGAAGAGCTCTGAGTGAATGTACATAACTGATGCCTTTTGTAGTCAGAAGACTTAGATTCCATTTCTAGTTCTGCCCTTGGCTTGTTTTATGTTCAAGCAAGTCTCAGTTTCATCTATGTAGGGGATAATGACTACTCAAACCCACCTTCTTCACAGGTTACTCGCTTGGTGCTCTCTAAGCTGGGATAAGATTCTGTCATAGAAATGTGTAGCTATCTTCTCATGAGTTTTGGTTCTGTGTCTCTTGTGAAGATGGGCCTGGGCCCTGCTACTTCTGTACGCTTGTGTCTTGAAGTCATAGGGCTCGGACCAATTACAGGCTAGAGGACTCAACCAGAATGCTTGTGAGTCTACAAACTGCATGTGTACCTGAGTGAGAGTCCCGTTCTCCTCTGTCTCTGTCAGCCGTGGGTACAGACAGCACTCAGGATTGCTGCTGAACCATACTTGAGGCTAAGTATCCACTCTGACAATCTGTCTGTCTAGTATGTCCTCAGTGTGCCCCCTTTGTTCAACCTCCAATATGAGCAGACAGGATTGTACTGAGCTAGACCCTTACTACCTGGGTAGGAATGTCTATAGCTAATGCCTGCTTTGGAAATCTCTCCCAAGAGGGAGCCTCCCCCTCCCTGAGGGCTCACCACAGACAATAAGATTCCTGGCCTGTGTCAAAGAAAAGACCAGGGTTGGCTAAGGGAGGATATGATAGGTGCTCCAGGACCTCTACCTTTTGCTGGCCAGTCCCCCTGACTGTTCCTTTGTGGATTCTGCTGCTTCCAGTGACCTTCCCCTCCTTCACTCACAGTCCTTAAAGTGATTTTTCAAAAGTAGCTGAGCTCAGCAAGCATTTTCACAAATAGTAATGATAAGGAACATGAAAAAAAAATTGAAGGAAATAAGAAAATTATCCAAACATTACAGTTCTGCTTCTTAGGCCAGTGGTCGGCAAACTCATTAGTCAACAGAGTCAAATATCAACAGTACAACGATTGAAATTTCTTTTGAGAGCCAAATTTTTAAAACTTAAACTAGATAGGTAGGTACATTGTTATTAACTTAATTAGGGTACTCCTAAGGCTTAGGAAGAGCCACACTCAAGGGACCAAAGAGCCGCATGTGGCTCGCGAGCCGCAGATTGCCGACCACGGTCTTAGGCTAATCACATTCTAGCTCCTAAGGCCACTTCTTGTCCTTCAAAACCCTGCCCAGTTTTCTTGTATTCTTTGCCCTTGGTTCCCACATGGGTACATCCTACCTAGATACCCTTTCATCATCTTGACCTCAGAAGAATTCCCCTTCCAGGAAATTAACTGGTTGTGGTTAATGTCACTGTGCCACCTGGATGTTTGAGAAGAACCTTCCCTTCAGGTAAGATATCATAGGTCTTAGAAAAGTAAATCCTTACTATACTGCTTGACACCTGAGAATCAACTTCCTCTTAGTGTCTGTCAAATAACTGAAGAGGAATGGAGGGAAGACTGAACTGCCCCAAAACATTCTGGGGTGGAATCAGTCATCTCAACTGGATTCCCATTGCCAAGCTTCCTAAAAAAGGAGTTTGCACTTGTAGTCTCCATTTTCTTGCCTCTTACTCACTCTTAAGCATGGTGCAGGCTACCTTCTGCTCCCACCAGCCCACTGATGCCAAATTCATTGGGTGTTTCTCAGCTCTCATCTTGCTTGACCACTCAATGGCATTTGACACTAATGACCTGCATTTTAAGCTCAAAAATCAGTTCTACACAGTGTGGAGCAAAAGTAGGTTTATAGTTGTGAGTACACAAAGCACGGAGTTTATTCTTGTATTATTATTTGTTAATTATCATATTATTTTTCCATAGAAATGACTGTAAACTATTTTTGCTCCACCCTGTATAGGAGCCCAGATAGGGGAGGCTTGCTTTCACAGTAGTTTAGGTTGACCATTGGTGATATGAAAAGGTCCAGGAGTCCTGCCCTCCAGGAACAGGGGTGGGTTGGGTGAGTCCTGACTCCTGGTACATTATCTCCTGTGGAATTATTCTTTTTTTCCCTTTTTTTTTTTTTTGGTTTAAAGTGAAAGTGAGTTTATTATTGAAGCAGTGAGACAGAGAATGGGCTCCTCCATTGACAGAGCAGTCTCCTGTGGAATTCTTGAACGAGCTGAGGGTGTGTGACCTGGAGAAGGGAACTCTGGGGGAAGCTTCCTGGGCTCCCAGATCTTGGGAGGGCTCTGCAAGGAAGAGATGGAAGTCTCATTCTCTATAGTTTCTAAAGACATACCTCAGGACGGAAGTTACAAGGAGACAGATTTTAGTGTAGTACTAAGAAAGGATGGTCTAAGAATTTAAGAAGTCTAAAATTAGAGCTGAGGCAGTATGTCTCTTGTGTGTGGTAATGGTTGGGTAGAGGTGGCCTGGTTTCATTTTAGCTCAATAAAACTTACGAGACATGGTCCCTCTGCTCCTCTCATTCCATATTCTTCCCAGGTGACCTTAGTCTATTCTTATGTCTTTAATTTTACTTCAGTTACATTAATGATTCAGCATTTTGTATATCCAGTCCAAACCTCTCTTTAAAACTGGATATCTAGCTGCCTCTTAGATATCATCCCACTGCTGAGTGTCTCCTAAGCACCTCATGCTCAATAGATATTGAGAGCTTACCATGTGCCAGGCATCTACCTAAAATTGCATTCCCAAACTCGTGCCTCCTTCCAGTGGTGTACTAGGGGTGAGGCAGTGGGAGCAGTCCACCCTGGTTTGGGTGTAAAAAGGATACAACAATAATAAAATTGACTAAATGTTGGTCTGCTCTGGTGTCAAATATGCTCTCTCTGCCCCTGTCTCCTTTATATCTGTCTTAGTGAGTAGCATGAAGCTAGCCAAGGCACAAACTTTGAATTGGGTTCTACTACTTTCTCTCACTGCCCCACATCCCCTTCAGTCCTCCTTTACACCTCCAATATCTGTTGCTTGCTCAATATCTCTATGACTACTGTCTCATCTCCTGGCTACTACCCAGCTTTATTTAGTGTATTGTTCTTGATGCTTCGGAACCGGAACCGGAACCGGAACAATCACTGTAAACCACAACTCTTTAAAGCAGCGGTTCTCAACCTGTGGGTCGCGACCCCTTTGGCGGTCAAACGACCCTTTCACAGGGGTCACCTAAGACCATCCTGCATATCAGATATTTACATTACGATTCATAACAGTAGCAACATTACAGTTATGAAGTAGCAACGAAAATAATTTTATGTTTGGGTCACAACATGAGGAACTGTATTTAAAGGGCCAGAAGGTTGAGAACCACTGCTTTAAAGGCTTTCTATTGCCTGTAGCTAAGCTCTTCCCTTAGCAAGAAAACTATGATCTTTCTCAGCTGATATTTCGTGTCTTCCTCCATCCTTCCATGTACTCCAGTGCTCCAACTTAAAGCTGTTCTGTCTACTTCTTTTATTGTCCAGTCCACTGAGCAAATTGTGAGCCCCTTATGGGCAGGCGTTAAGTATTACTCTTTTTTTTTTAATATAAATTCTTTATTGTTTAAAGTATTACATAAGTCTCCTTTTTCCCCCATTGACTTCTCCACGGTCGCCCTCACCCCCCAGCACATGCCCTCACACCCCCCCCCATCTGTGTCCATTGGTTATGCTCATATGCATACATACAAGTCCTTTGGTTGATCTCTTACCCCCTTACCCCCCCGCCTTCCCTCATAGGTTGGACAGTCTGTTCGATGCTTCTGTGACTCTGGTTCTACTTTGGTTCATCAGTTTATGTTGCTCATTATATTCCACAAATGAGTGAGATCATGTGATATTTATCTTTCTTTGACTGGCTTATTTTGCTTAGCATAATGCTCTCCAGGTCCATACATGCTGTTGCAAATGGTAAGAATTGCTTCTTTTTTACAGCAGC
>NW_005358857.1:644391-645633 GCF_000412655.1 Myotis brandtii | reverse complement strand
ACCAATCCATGAACACGGTATATTCTTCCATTTTTTGTGGCTTCCTCTATCTGTCTTTTCAACGTCCTGTAGTTTTCTGAGTACGGGTCTTTAACCTCCCCAGTTTATTCCTAGATATCTTAAATTTTTTGTTGCAATGGTAAATGGGAATTTATTTTAGTTTAGTTTAGTTTAGTTTAGTTTAGTTTAGTTTCTCTTTCTGTGAGTTCATTATTGGTGTATAAAAAAGCCATACATTTCTGGGTGTTAAATTTGTATCCTGTTAAATTGCTGAATTCATTTATTAGTTTAGTAGTTTTTTGATGGAGTCTTTAGGGTGTTCTATGTACAATATCATGTCATCTGTGAATAATGACAGTTTTACTTCTTTTCCAATCTGGATGCCTTTTATTTCTTGTTCTTGTCTGATCACTGTGGCTGGCACTTCCAGTACTATGTCGAACAGGAGTGCTGAAAGTGGGCATCCCTGTCTTGTTCCTGTTCTTAGGGGAAATGGTTTTAGTTTTTGCCCATTGAGTATGATGTTGGCTATAGATTTGTCATATAAGGCTTTTATTATGTTGAGGTATGATCTCTCTATTCCGACTTTGCTGAAAATTTTTATCAAAAATGGATGTTGGATTTTTGTCAAATGCCTTTTCTGCATCAATTGATATGATTATGTGATTTTTGTCTCTCAATTTGTTTATGTGATGTATCACGTTTATTGATTTGCGGATATTATACCAGCCTTGCATCCCTGGAATAAATCCCACTTGGTCATGGTGTATGATCTTTCTAAGGTAATGCTGAATCTGATTTGCTAGAATTTTGTTGAGGATTTTAGCATCTATGTTCATCAGGGATATTGGCCTGTAATTCTCTTTCTTTGTAGTGTCTTTATCTGGTTTTGGGATTAGGGTAATGCTGGCTTCATAGAAAGAGCTTGGAAGTGTGGCTTCCTCCGGAATTTTTTTGAATAGTCTGAGAAGAATAGATTTTAGTTATTCTTTGAATGTTTGGTAAAACTCTCCTGTGAAGCCATCTGGCCCCAGGTTTTTGTTTGCTGGAAGCTTTTTGATGACTGCTTCAATTTCCTCCTTAGTTATTGGCCTATTGAGATTTTTTTTTTATTCTTCTTGATTGAGTTTTGGAAGGTTGTATTTTTCTAGGAATATGTCCATTTCCTCTAGGTTGTTTACTTTATTGGCGTAGAGTTGTTCATAGATAGTATTTTTTTTTACAATCTTTTGTATTTCTGTG
>NW_005358857.1:562357-642987 GCF_000412655.1 Myotis brandtii | reverse complement strand
GGGCCCCGGGCGGGGGGGGGGCCCCCCCCCCCCCCGAGTGCACAAATTTTTGTGCACCGGGCCTCTAGTTGTTTAATAGCATGCTGTTCAGCCTCCAAGTGTTTGAATTTTTTTGATTATTTTTATTGTAATTGATTTCTAATATTATGCCTTTGTGGTCTGAGAAGATGCTTGATCTGAATTCAGTCTTCTTGAATTTGGAGAGACTGCCTGTGACCCAATATGTGGTCTATATTTGAAAATTGAGAAGAATGTATATTTTGTAGCTTTGGGGTGAAATGTTCTGAAGTTGTCAATTAAGTCCATCTGATCTAGTGAGTCATTTAGGATTGCTGTTTCTTTGCTGATCTTTTGTCTAGAGGATTTATCCAGTGATGTCAGTGGGGTATTCAAGTCCCCTACTATGATCGTATTGCTGTCAGTCTCTCCCTTGATATCTTCCAGAAGTTTTTTGAGTGCTCCTGCATTGGTGCATATATGTTTACCAGAGTTCTATCCTCTTGTTGTATCGATCCCTTTAGTATTATGAAGTGGCCTTCCTTATCTCTTGTTATGGCCTTCACTCTGAGGTCTATTTTGTCAGATATAAGTATTGCTGCCCCAGCTTTTTTTTTCATTTCCATTTGCCTGAAAGATATTTTTCCATCTCTTCACTTTCAGTCTGTGTGAGTCTCTTGTTCTGAGGTGGGTCTCTTGTAGATGTCATATATATGGGTCATGTTTTCTTATCCATTCAGCCACTCGATGTCTTTTGATTGGAGCATTTAGGCCATTTACATTTAAAGTTAGTATTGATAGGTACTTCTTTGTAGCTATTTTTATTTTTTGTGCCTGTGTTCCTTCTTCCCTTTGTTTTTTTTCTTCTTTTTACAACAGTCCCTTTAGTATTTCTTGCATTGCTGGGTTGGTAGTGATAAACTCCCTTAGCCTTTTTGTTGTTGTTGTTGGTGTTGTCTGTGTAGCTCCTGTTTTCCCCTTCAATTTTGAATGATAGTCTTGCTGGATAGAGTATTCTTGTATTCAATCCCTTGCTTAGCATCACTTTATACTAGTATACTTCCTTCCATTCCTTTCTGGCCTGATGTTTTACTGTTGAGAAATCATTTGATTATCTAATGGGAGATCCCTTGTAGGTAACTTCTGTCTCTCTCTTGCAGTCTTTAAGATTCTCTCTTTGTTATTAACATTTGCCATTGTAATTACGATGTGTCTTGGTGTGGGTCTTTTTGGGTACATCTTGTTTAGGACTCTGTGGTTGTGTGACTTTTTCTTCCCCAAATCAGGGAAGTTTTCAGACATTTCTTCAAATAGGTTTTTCTAACCCTTGCTTCTCTTCTTGTCATTCTTGCACCCCTATTATACATATGTTGCTTCATTTCACATTGTCCCAAAGCTCCCTCAGGCTCTCCTCCTGTCTTTTAGTTTTTTTCTTCAATTGCAGTTCAGATTGGGTGTGTTTTGCTGCCCTATTTTCTAATTCGCTAATTTGGTCAACTCTGCTTCTCCTAGTCTACTGTTGAAAGCTTCTATATTGTTTTTTATTGTAGCTATATCACTCTTTATTTCCTCCTGATTCTTTTTTTTTTTTTAATATATTTTATTGATTTTTTTACAGAGAGGAAAGGAGAGAGATAGAGAGTTAGAAACATCGATGAGAGAGAAACATCGATCAGCTGCCTCCTGCACATCTCCTACCGGAGATGTGCCCGCAACCCAGGTACATGCCCTTGACCGGAATCGAACCTGGGACCCTTCAGTCCTCAGGCCAACGCTGTATCCACTGAGCCAGACCGGTTTCGGCTTTCCTCCTGATTCTTACATAGGTTGTTGATTTTCTCATCCATTTGGTTTATGAACTGTATGACCCTTATTCTGAACTAGAGACCCGGTGCATGAAATTTGTGCACTCAGGGGGCAGTCCCTCAGCCCGGCCCACGCCCTCTTGCAGTCCAGGAGCCCGTGGGGAGCAGGCCTAAGCCATCAGTTGGACATCCTTAACGCTGCTGCAGAGGCAGGAGAGGCTTCCGCCACTGCCGCTATGCTCGCCAGCTATGAACCTGGTTTCTGGCTGAGCAGCGCTCCCCCTGTGGGAGTGCACTGACCACCAAGGGGCAGCTCCTACGTTGAGGGGATTGGGGTAAAACTGGCTCTCCGACATCCCCCAAGGGGTCCCGGATTGCGAGAGGGTGCAGGCCAGGCTGAGGGACTCCACCGGTGCACAATCGGGGCCGGGAAGGGATGTGGGAGGTTGGCCAGCCAGGGAGGGGCTGCAAGAGGGCTCCAGGGCGTGTTCGTCCAGTCTTGCTCAATCCTGATTGGCCGGACCCCAGCAGCAAGCTAACCTACCAGTCGGAGCGTCTGCCCCCTGGTGGTCAGTGCATGTCATAGCGAAAGGTTGAGCGGCCTTAGCATATCATTAGCATATTACACTTTGGTTGAACGGACAACCAGACGACCTGACACTTAGCATATTAGGCTTTTATTATATAGGATTCTTTTTTTGACATATTGTATGCCTCGGTTTCATTTAATTCCTTTTCTGGTGATCCCTCCTTTTCTTTCCTTTGGGGTTTGTTCTTCTGTCTCCCTATTTAGCTTTCATCAAAGGATCTAGGTGTCGAGTTGCGTGGAGCCTGTCGCTGCAGCGGTGGGCTTGGTGGCGGGTCACGTGGTTGTGGGCAGCAGCAGCTCCTTAGACGGTTGTGGGGTGGCCACTTCTTACGTGTTCACGGGGCAGCCGCTCCTCACGCAGTCACAGGCATCAGCTGCTCCTCGCGTGGTCGTGGGTGGTGGCTGCTCCTTGAGGAGTCGCGGGGTGGCTGCTCCTCGCGCGGTTGTGGGCGGCAGCTGCTCCACAGGCAGTCGCGGGCGGTGGCTGCTCGCCCTGCTGCTGGAGTGGTCACAGAGCCCAGGGCTGCTGCGTAAGGCTCGACTGTTCGTTCATGCATTCATGATGCCCAGGGCTAAAGCGTCTGGCTGATGGGAGGGGATTGCCCTCTGGAACTCACAGGAGCCCTCAGCTGGGGAGGCTGGAGTCCTGGTGTCCATGGGTCGGCAGCCGAGGCAGCAGGTCCTTGGCCAGAGTGGCCGTAGGATCCCGGGTGGTGTCTGAGAGCACGCTGGGTGGAGATGAGGCTGGGCTCCCAGTCACAGCAGCTCTCCGCTTCAAGATGGTGCAGCCTCTGTGGCAGAGCCGGCGCTCCGGGAGAGATTGCAGCAGTGGCAGAGGCTGCCCAGCTAGGCGAGCCCGTCAGCCAGCCCCTTGAAGGTCCTTGAGATCTAGCTCTTCCTCACTCAGACATACACACACACCACATGTCCACACGCTCCCCTTTCACTCCCTCACTCACACTCTCTCCCTCATTGCCATCCTCCTGGCCGCCATCTTGGAATCAAGTATTATTTTTTGAGTCCTTAGTGCCTGACTCTTACTAAATATCAGCAAATGTTTGGGTGAATGGATTTATGTGGGTAAAATGGCATCCTCAGCTCAAAGGGGAGACAGTTTATAAATTCTAATTTAAAGAAAAAACAAGAACAGACTCTTGGCTTAAATTTTGACTTCTTCTCATCCGTCTGCATGGTCTCTATTTGCAGAAAGCCTATGGAAGTCCCTGCCCAGCTATCTCTAAATCTGATTTCTCCCCTCTCTGCTGTAACAAAACAAGAGGCTAGTGCACTGGAGAGAACATAGGCTTTGGAATGAGACAGACCTGGGTTCATTTCTTGACACTATCATTTTTTAAGCTATAGGATCTTAGGTAACCCCTCTGAATCTCATTTTCACATCTATAAAATGTAGGCCACAGTACCTACCTCACAGCATCATTCTGAAGAATAATGTGAAACTTTTAGTAAGATATTTAACATATTGTAGGCCATCAGAAAATAGTAGCTGCTGATACTATTTTGAACTAGAGGCCCAGTGCACGAATTCATGCACGTGTGGGGTCCGGCCGGCCTGGCCCCAATCGGGGTGGATCGGGGCTGAGCCTGTTGAGAGGAGGAGACCGAAGAAGGTTGGTCAGCTGGCCCACCCTGACTGGGGCCCAATCAGGGCCAGACTGGCTGGGGGGAGGGGACACAGGCAATTGGCCAGTGGGCCCCACCCCTGATTTGGGTGGGGGGGCCAATTAGGGACCAGCGGTCTGGGGGAGGGGCCCTGCCCCTGATCAGAGTGGCGGGGGGCCAATCGGAGGTGGGGCGGGCAGGGGAGAGGGGTTGCAGGAGGTTGGCCGACCGGCCCCACCCCCTATTGGGGTGGGAGGGCGATCAGGGGCGGGGCCTGCTGGGGGGAGGATCTTCAGGAGGTTGGCCAGCCAGCCCCGCCCCCTTTTGGGGTGGGGGTGCTAACAGGGCGGGGCCGGCTGGGGGGGAGGGGCTGCAGGCCAATCAGGGTGGGGCAGGCTGATTGGAGGTGGGGCCAGCCTAGGGGAAGGACCGAGGGGAGGTTGGACGGCGGCCCCACCCTCGATCAGGGTGGGAGAGTCCAATCAGGGGCGGGGCCGGCTGGGGGGAGGGGCCGAGGGAGGTTGGATGGATGGCCCCACCCCCCATCAGGCCGGGTCGCTGGCTGCAGTGGGTGTTATAGCAACTGGTTGTTCCAGTTGTTCCGGCATTCCGGTTGCTGGCTTTTTATATATATAGATAGTCTTCAGGTTTTCACATTTGGATCTGAGGGCTGGATATGAAGCCCAGTGTCCAGGGTGCTGGAGGTGGGGGCCCTTTCTTGGGTGGGATGGGACCCATGGCTAATGGGTGGGCTTTTTGAGGTCTATTTGCCTATGGACTCTATGTTGGATTTCCTAGCTTAAGACTCCATACCTGGGACATGTGTGTGCCCAACTTGTTTTCTCTTCCCTTTCTTGTAGGCTCCCGGGCCAGTGCCAGTACTTGGGCTTGCCAGTGGCAGATTACTTCAAGCAGTGGATTAATCTGAAAAAGGTACTGTCTCTGAGCCCCACTTGGGTGCTTCGTCAGGTTTTCCTGTGCCTCAGATCTCCCCTCCCTTGCTTTCTTTTCTCACTTCTGTTTTTTTTCTTTTTTGTTGTTCTCATCTTTCCTTTTCTTTCTGTTCTTCTCTTTTCTCAACATCCCTGTTTCCTCTTCTCTACCTAATGAGCCTTGGAAGGTTGTGGTTATTTCTGGAAGTGGGGAGCTGCATGTGGGGACCAGGCTGCTGAGTGGAGTATGACACTTCCCTATTTGGTATCACCCAGATGTGCAGAGAAGTTCCAGTAAGGGGGTTTCAGGTTCTTGCTCAGAGCTGAATCTCTGGGCTGAGCTGTACTATTGCCAGGAGAGATGCGGTACTAACTGAATCTCTGGGGAAGTCTCCTCTTTAATGTGATCATGAGTGTGGCCTCTGACCCTTCTGACTGGCCCTGGTATCTTCCTCTGGTTGGCAGGTAGCGTTGGTTCAGGCTGGCTTTGGTCCTGCCTAGCCACAGCAGAGCCTTGCTCACATGAGAAGGGCCATGGAAACTACAGCCCAGTTCCCGACGAGCACCAAGCACCTGGGGAGAGGGCTGAGGCTGTAGGCTGGGAGGTGGGCCGTGGCAGATAATGGATCCTCATAAAACTCTTCTTTCCTAGTGTGTGCTGTACCTCCTAGGTAAACGGAAGAAAGGAGGCGTAGGAATAGACTCCCTAGATCCCTGCTCTAGTGGATCTTTGCTCCAGGAGGCTCAGTGCACTAGGGAGGCTCATCCCCATAAATCCTTCTAAAGTAAGATCAACAGCCCTGGGCAGCCTCATCCCCATAAATCCTTCTAAAGTAAGATGAACAGCCCTGGGCAGCCTCAGGAACCCCATGCCACCAGTCAGCAATGACTCCCAGGAAGCTTGGAGAAGGGAAAACACACCAGGGGTTAGAGTAGTGGCTGCCAGGGGGTTCAGAGAAGAGAGGTCAGGCTGGGATCCTAAGGATTTGGGTCTTGAACTGGGCATATTCAAGGGAGATGCGATATGAATCTGAGGAGGACAGGCTTTCTAGGCAGAGGAAGTAGTGTGCTTTTGGTGTGTGGGGGTGGGGCTAGAGCTAAGTGAGCATGGGAAGGAGCAATGAGAGAGAATGACCTTGGACTTTGTTCCATAGGTCTCAGGGCAGCCATTATTTGTGGCAACATTTGTGAACTCTTTTGCTTTTCCATGGTACAGAGGCCTCTGCACTCTGCATTGTTTGTACTTTGACCCCTACCCATCTTTCCTGACACACATAGCCCCCCACCGCCTCATGCACCCAAACAACAGCTGCTTACTACCTGCCATCTTTGGTTGTGGAAGCCAGGCTCTGTGCTACCTTCGGCTCTTGGCCTGCGACCTTACTTCTCTGTGAAATGCCCCCTACTCATCTTCATCGGGTATTTTCCCTCTCCTTAAAGATTCAGCTCAGGTATCACCTCTGCAGTCAGTCTCTTGCCTTGAGGCTCCGTAACACTTTGGATCTTAGAGTGGTGAAACTGAGTCGGTGTGTGTGTTTCCTTACGGCCATGTCTATTTGGAGCACAGAGACTGAATCTGGTTCCTTTCTGTGTCCCCAGTGGCCAGATCAGGGCTAGGTACAGAGTATGTGCTCTGAATGATTGCTGGCTGCCTGGCTGGTCTTTGAGAGCTGGCTCCAAAGAGGCCCTCTTACTCAGGATTTCACAGAGTTGCATGTGTGGGTGTGGTTAGGCCTGCGCTCCTAGAAGACAGCATGCCAGCTGTCAGAGTGCATCTGAGGCTGCTTGCTGGCCTTGGCAAATGCAATGTGAAGGCCCTGCCAGGCGAAGCAGGCGCTGACCATGAACAATTGCTCTGTGAAGTTCACTAGACTTTTTGGTATATGGATCGCTCCCTGCCTCTAGGTTCCTTGGCAGAAAGGCAGGAAAGCAGCCGACCCGTGTGATAACATTGCCACTCAGGGCTACCTTGATGATGCTGCAGGTGGAAGTGGGCTGCCGTAGCCTGTTCAGCTTGGTTCTCTGCCAGACTGTGCTGAACCATAGAGGGGGAATGGGCACAAGAGGAAACTGAGGACCCTAATCCCAGTTGGCCTTGTGATGGCCCCTTGGGAGGTAAACTTAGCAAGTCTAAGAAAAAACAAGAGGTCTAACCCCTTCCTTCCTACCCTCTAGCCACCTCATGTTGCAGCTTTGCTTGAAGGTCCAGCAGGAGAAATGTCTAATTCCAGACTTTGGTTCAGTCCTTGCCAGCAGCCATTCAAATTAGGGAGGCTACAGGGCCCTGGAGGTCCAGGGGCATGGTGATCTTTCTGTTGTTTATACTGCATGACTTAGTGCAGGCTACACAAAGATACCTGCTCCCTTAAAAAGAGTAACAATAAAAGCAAAACCAGAGAGGTCATTGCCAAGGTTGTGGGAGTATCATGCAAAGGCTTACTCCATGCCTTCTTTCCCCATATGTGACCCACGCTCTGACTGTCTACAGCAGTGATGGCAAACCTTTTGAGCTCAGCGTGTCAGCATTTTGAAAAACCCTAACTTAACTCTGGTGCCGTGTCACATAGAAATTTTTTGATATTTGCAACCATAGTAAAACAAAGACTTACATTTTTGATATTTATTTTATATATTTAAATGCCATTTAACAAAGGAAAATCAACCAAAAAAATGAGTTCGCGTGTCACCTCTGACACGCATGTCATAGGTTCGCCATCACTGATCTACAGGATCCTCTCCTGTCCTTGATCTTACTTGGTCCCTCCTTCCTTTCCTTCTCTTCTCAACTCCCCTACAGAGCTTTTCCCCATTAAAAAAGTGGGGAGTTCTGGTCTGCTTGGCCACCTAGATCTGCCTAGTAAGTAAGCAACTGGGAGTGAATTCACCATTCCCATTTCCTAAGGCCTCTAATCTGAGGAAAGGCAAAATGTTGTTTTTCAGCCGCCCTCTCCTGTCCAGAAATGGTGCGGGTTGCATCAGGGAAAAGCAGCTTTTAATGACCAGATTTCCACATCTCCCGCCTCCACCTACTTCCCCTGTAGCACAGTGGAGCAAGCCAATGTTTGCTGACATTTGGAGTGTCATTGAATGATCTTATACTCTTATTGAACTGTCAGCTTAGAGAGGACTTGGGGCCCTGCTCTCAGCTCCCTCCAGGAGGTCAGAGCTTCACTGAGGGGCCAGAAGAATACACACACACACACACACACACACACACACACACACGCCCATGTATAGTCATGTGAATGCATACACACAAGTGGGCATACCCAAAATTGCTAATAGGTACACATATAGGCATAATACATATTCACATAGTCACCTGTGGAAATATACAGACATAAATGTGTTTATATAAACATAATCATAGGGTGTAAAGATACATGAATAAAAAGAAACATACACACCTTCATCAATAAACATATCCTTGAGTGCCTTCTGTGTTCCAGGTACTGAACTAGGCCCAGGAGATATAACAGAAAAGATGGATGTTAAATAATTTTAATTGTATTATAACAATACAATTGTTAAAAATTTCAGAGTCATGGGGACTCGACCTATGGGGTTGGAGAATGGTTCCCTGAGGAGTGGCTAAGCTGAGATCTGAAGGATGAGCAGGAATTGGCTAAGGTTGTGGCAAGGCCCTGAGGTGAGAAGAAGCCTGGCAGCTTCATGGAGCTAGAATGTAAGTTCCATGAGAGCAGAGAACTTTTGCCTCTTTTGTTCACTATTCTGGCCCCATCACTAATCATTAGTGAATCACTAGTCATTCATTGTTGAATGAATGACTGCCTGAAGCATAGTCGATGTGGGGAAGTGAGGAGGGTGGCATGAGGTGAAACTGGAGGGGGAGCTTATAGGCCACACTTTAGACTTTGATCTTTGTCCTTGGGGTAAGGGGAAGCTAGTACAGGGTACTAAGCATAAAAGAGGCTTCAAAGGAGCGAGAAAGGGCAGGAGCTGTGGTAGGGCAAGTGTGGGGTTGAGGCAGGTTTTGTGGTTTAAGATGGAAGACGTATGTGCTTGTTTGTAGGCACTATTAGAGAAGGAAAGGTTGAAAATATAGGAGTAAGAGAGGTCTCTGAGAAGGTGAAAGGAGATAGGATGGGAAGCCCAGTTTCTTGAAATTGGCTGTCTTCAAGAGGAAGGTCCCTCTTCCATTGTGATGGGGGAAGAAGAAGATAAGCTGCACATAGATGCAGGCAGGCTTGTGGGTTTGATGATGGCAAGTTGAAGTAGTTCCCATCTAATAGCTTTTTCTCTATGAAGTAGATGAGTCATTTGCTGGTAACTAATAGGGGAGAGATGGGAAGGTTTGGAGAAAGTGGAAAAAATTGCTATATTTTAGTAAATAGAAGTATGAGCTGACTTGAGAAGTATAGCAAGATTTTAGGCAGTGCTCAGGGCTCAGTTGGGGCTGATGATATTAATTTGTAGTGGAACTACTGTGTTCAGTGGCATGACTTATTTAGCAGAGCTCAGCTGCCTGGCTATGGGCATGCAGAAGACAGACATTTAGCCTGGTTGGTGTTGCTCAGTGGTTGAGCATCGAGGATCCAAGAGGTTGCCGGATCAAGGCACATGCTCAGGTTGCAGGCTTGATCCTGGGGGGTGGGGGTTGAGCATCAACCTATGAACCAAGAGGTCACCGGTTCAATTCCCAATCAGGGCACATGACTAGGTTGCAGGCTCGATCCCCAGCAGGGGGCATGCAGGAGGCAGCCGATTAATGATGTTTCTCTCTCATCAATGTTTCTGTCTTTCTATCCCTCTCCCTTCCTCTCTCTCTAAAAATCAATAAAAATGTATTTTAAAAAAGAAGACAGACATTTAGAGTCATCTAGGGTGGATATTTTCCCATGAAGTGTGATGAAAGGAACAAAGGAGTTGAAGATATTGTTAAGACAGTGGTTGCCAAAATGGACTATGAGATCTAAAGTGGATATTGAGGGAAGTGAAGACAGCAAGGGGCCTGATGGAAAAAGTAGATAGGTCCTAGTAAGATGAGGAGCAGTTATATCAGGTATAGCTGAACGTGCCAGATGGGAGGGTAATAGATTATGGTTAGACAGTAGGATCTCTGAATTAGTGATTTCAGAGATGGGGCAGTTATAGGTATTAGCAAGTTCCAAGATGTGCCCATGGGAGTGGGTAGCTAAGGTTGGGTGGAGGAGAATATTATCCTATATAATAAAAGCCTAATATGCTAAGTGTCTGACCATTTGTTCATCTGTTCGACCAGTCGCTATGACATGCACTGACCTCCAGGGGGTAGACACTCTGACCGGTAGGTTAGCTTGCTGCTGGGGTCCAGCAGATCAGGACTGGGTGAGATGGGCTGGACATGCCCTGGGGCCCTCCCTCGGTCCCTCCTTGACCTCAATTGTGCACCGATGGGGTCCCTCGGCCTAGCCTGCACCCTCATGCAATCCAGGACCCCTCGGGGGATGTCAGAGAGCCAGTTTCGGCCAATCCCCGCAGGCCAGGCCGAGGGACCCCACTGGTGCATGAATCCGTGCACCAGGTCTCTAGTTGTAAATAAGAGGTCAAGAAATGGATAGGGCAGATGAGACCTCCATAAGGATGTGAATAGATAGATATATACATGCATACATAAAATACATATATATATATACACACACACACACACACACACACACACACATACATACACTCACTGCATATGCATGGACACATAGGTATAAGTATATGTACAAATGCATGCCTGCACATATATATACACACAAGTCACGTCCATCAGACTAAGCCATGCAAGTTCGTGCACATACACTCACAAATGGCCTGGAATTCCCTCTGATGTCTGAGCCTGTTTAGATGGGCTTTGGAGAAGCAGGCATGCATCCTTAGGAGGATTCTGAGTCAGTCCTGGCAGACGGGGCTCAGCCAGTCATGCTCAGAAGTTGTAGGGACGGGGGTCACCTAGAATTTAACAGACCCAGCTGTACCAGGGCGTGAAGATTGCTGCTCCACTTTTCTTCTACCATTCTTCTACCATCTGTGCTATATGCCCTGCTGCAATTTCTGGGTGCTCTGAAGGGGTGGGGCTGGGGCCAGCTGGGACAGAGTAAGGAAGAAGAGACCTTCTTGGGTTCCTCCAGAAGTATTTCTGCCTCCCCTCCCCTGGGAGTGGACAGCAGAAGAAACTGCTGAAGGGAAGGTTGTTGTCTACGATTGAGTACGACTTTTTCTGACCTTGGAGCATTCAGAGTCCCAATCAGCGCAGTAATAAATTAAGGGCTTATGGAGGAATAAATTCTCAGCCTTAATGAAGTTCTTTGCTGGGGGCCATAGGCAGGTCAGCAGGTCGGGGATGAAGCAGATTGGAGGCTCCAGCAAGTGAGCTGAGCTAGCTGGGCAGCCATCAGAAGTGGAAGGATCTGAAACTCCGTTGGTCAGGCCACTTTTTGGTGTTGTGGGGATAAAGCTGCATGAGTGTAGGCAGCCTGACAGAGGCTGGGACTCTATAGAACGCTAGCTGCATGGTGCTGGCTACAGATTGGGGCTATTCAGAAGCTGATTTGGAAAAAACAGTAATGAAACAAAAAGGGAAACCGAGAGAGGCATGAAGATCTAGGGGCCCTGTGATGTGTTTATTTTGTTTTATTTTGGAGTGAGGAGGACCACTCAATGGTAGGAACCAGAGTGGTCCAGGTCTTTGGCATCATCTGAAGTACAGTGTTGTCTGTGGGGCAGCAGGCAATTATAGGCTGCTCTCCTGGTGGGAGCCAGTTCAGAGGCCAGGAAGATAAGGGCCTCTAGCTATCTTTGGGAAGAAATACTTGTACAGAGGACAAGAAACAGGCGCCAGGTATAAATAAGGGAGAGGTGGGGCACGGGCAGTGACAAGGAGAGGACAAGTCGGAGAGCAGCCCGGAGCTTGCTGCTGGATTTGATGCTGTAGTCCTGGAGGGGCCAGTTTGGGGGCTGGAGGCTACTGAATTATAGAGCTGAAACTAGAAGCCAGGCCTCAAGACTCCACATCCTGAGCTTTTTCTCTTTTCATCCCATCCTCTGCAACATCTACCCTTGGGGATGAGCTCTTGGGATGCAGTCCAGAGGGAACAGTGCTGTATTTGGAGTCAGGGGCAGTGAAGCTAGAGAATGTCTCCTTTCCTCTCATCTTCCTGCCCGATGGCGGAGTGCCCTGCCTGGGCTTTTCCTTTAAATATGTCTTACAGCTGTCTGAACTCTGAAATTTCTTTCACTCCTTCCCTCGCCTTGTTAACATGTGTTGCCTTTGGGGTAATCAGGGAAAAAATATTATGTCCTTTTACAATTACCGGGTTTTGGAATATTAAAATGTCTCGCTGCATCGGCACTGTTATTTTGATTGGTATTCTAACCTTTGACTAGCCCATAAAGCGCGCCGCTCCTGAAGCCAATATTGCAGGACTGAAATTTAATTCCGAAATGATTCCAGATAATAGGGAGACAGATAATATATGCATGAAGGATATTATGTTTGGACTAACTGCAGCAGGGCCAGGGCTGGGGAGCTGAATAATAGCCCAGAGTGAGTTATAATCTGTGGGACAGAAATGCCTTACTGTCAGGGCCAGGAAAGGAACTCTTAAATCAAAGGCCTGGGAAAGGGTACGATTGCAGTGTGCTTATTTTGACAGGAAGAACACCAGAGTCAAGAGGATAGGTGTAGAAGGCTTTGGCCCATCCTTTCTCTTTAGCAAGATACCCAAGGCCCTGGATGATCTGGCTCATGGTAGCATCCCTATCTTCATATCTCCTGTTCTTCTAACATTCCAGCCATATCAGACTTCTTGCTGCTCTTCAGATATACCCGGTTGTTTCACTTCTCTTTGCTTATTCTGTTCCCTTTGCTTACATTGCCTTTCTCATTTAGTGTGTTGGAAAAACTCCTCTTCATCCTTCAAAACCCTCTTCTGTGAAGCCTTCACTGATGTTCCCACACCTCTGGTAGACATAGTTAATCACCTCTTTCTTTGTATGACTTCAGTACTTTGTAATGAGTGTCTCACATGCTTTTGTGATCATCTGCTTCCATGTTTATGGTTCCTACGAGACTGAGCCACTTGAGGTCTACATACCACCCATTTCTGTATTTCCATTGCTCAGCACCGGGCCTGGCACACGCTAGGGATCAACAAGCATTAGTTGGACCCACACTGAGTACAGGGCTTTACTATAAGCTCCAGAGTCCAGATGCCTATTCCCCTGCCAGATTTCCCAGACAAATAGACTTAGAGAAGTTAAGTAGCTTGCGTAAGGGCACATACCCAGGAAGAGGTAAAGGTAGGATTTGAACCCAGGTAGGTGTATCCAACCCAGGCATGGAGCTGGAGGCCAGGATAGGAAAGATAGAAACACACTTCCCTGACTTCTTCCTTCCATAGCTCAGGTCTTGAGTCCTCTGCTGGAGACTGCACTGGTTCTTAACATTCATGGGACTCAAGTCCTGGAAGGGGTTGTGCCTCCTGTTGCTACTAATAACCTTTGGACAGTTATTTCACACAAGACACTTCTCTATTATGACTTTGTACCTACCTTGAGAAAGGTACCTAAGTGTGATTTTGGAGAGCTCTTAGGGAGGTAGACAGGCAGAGTACATGGAGCTCTTAGTAAAGTCTGAAAATTTCACAGACATTCCCCTCCCCTTAAGCACTTGGTGGAACTTATATTTAGGTGTATGTGATAAAGAAAATATATAATGAAAAAAGTTACAGTGAATTTGGTTGGCTTTTAAATGGATTTATATTTTGTTAATTACAGTGCTATCTATTTGTCCATAAGCCCGGACAGATAGTAAGGCTATATATGAGACTTACCCTTAACTTAGTCTTCAGGTGATGCTTAGTGTATACACAGCCCCTGGGGATGTGGCTCACAGGCTAGAAAGCATTGGTACAAGAGAAAAAGCTTAGGAGCCAGGTGAGCCTTGCTCATACTTCTAATACCGCTGCCAACTAGCTGTGTGATGGGGATCAGTTCCCTAACCTCCCTGAAAATATAAAAGATGACTAATGCCCTGGTCGGTGTGGTTCAGTGGTTAGAGCGGTTAGCCCATAGGCCTACGCACCAAAGGTTCGCTGTTCCCAGTCAAGGGCACTTACCTGGGTTGTGTGTTCACTCCCTGCCCTTCGTCAGGGCATGTGCAGGAGGCAACCAGTCCTGTGTCTCTCTCACATCGATATTTGTTTCTCTCTCTCTCTCTCTCTCTCTCTCTCTCTCATTTTCTCTGTCTCCCTCCCTCCCTCTCCTTCCCTTCCATTCTCTCTGAAAAGCAATGGGAAAAATATCTTCAGGTGAGGGTTTAAAAAACATATTTTTAAATGATGTTTTTAAAAAAACATTTTTTTTAAATGATGACTAATTTCTTACATACGGAACTTAGTCTCTGGAGTTCAGTAGACTTGATTTAGAATTTTAACTTGGACTTACTAGCTGTGGGGTTTTAGGAAAGTCACTTCACTTCTTTCAGCCTCAGTATTTTCCTCTGTAACACAGGAAAAACAGTACCCACCCTGGAGTTGTCCTGGGACTGAAATGATAGCCCTGTGCCTGTGCTCTCCCTGCTCCTTGCACTGTCTTCTTCACCCCTGTAGCCTAGTCGTCTCACCGAGGCTGCAGGCGTGAAGGAGACAGGAGCTCAAGGCAGAGATACCAGCCTTTGTGGGCAGGAGCTAAGAAAAAGAGGCCCCAGTGGAACCCAAGGGAGCACTGGGGAGGGGGAGCCTGATCCCATCCTTGGGCTAACTGACCCTCAGCTCACAGAGGAACAGAGTCGATCATCTCATTGTCCTTGAATTTCAGCTGCCATCAGCATGTCTATTGTCCAATGAAGTACAGTCACATTCACCTTTGGACAGTTGCTGGCTCTGTCACCCACCTGTGTAATGACCTTGGACAAGTTAGTTTCCTTCTCATAACCTCGGTTTCCTCATTTGTAAAGTAGAGATAATAATAATAAACAGGTGCTGCTCTAAATGCTCTATATAAATTCAATCCTCAGACAACTCCTTAAGTACAATTATTAGCCATCTTACAGATGAGGAAACTGAGGTACAAGATGTGAAATACCTTTCATAAGGTTCAGCAGTGAGTGAGGGAGTGGGCTGGTGCACCTGGGCAGTAGACTGCAGAGACCCTGCTCTGAACTTACTTGCTCTGTTGTCTCCAGTGCAAAGGAGAAGGAGCCATTTTCACTTGGCATGCAGGAGAGAAAGTCAACAAAGGTTCATAAGGAAACACTTGAGTTGAGCCTTAAAAGAAAATAAGTTTTCAGGAGACAGGGTGGAAAGGGCGAATTTCAGGCAGGGGGAGCAATGAACAAAGGCCTGGAAGGGTGAGACAACTTGCTGGATTGGGAAACTACAAACAGTAGTTTTCGGGTCTCTTTAGGCTAGTGATGTGCACCAGCTGTGTGTATGCCTCTTACCAGAGGAAAAGCAGAGCAAGCACAGTGAGGATCCATTGCCCAATTCTACAGTGGAGTGAGCCTAAACTGCCTTCTAAGAATGAGGCAGCTCCAGAAAGCTACCATCCCTTATGGCACTATTGGCTGTGGGCAGTCTGAGACTGCTATGCCAGAAGACCTCAGTGTGCTTCTGGCAAAATGTGCAAATTACAGTGTGAGAAATCAGGAATGTTTGTAAAGGTCTTCAAGTGCTAGTGCTTGGTGTGTGGGTAGGCAGCCTGGCACAGCCTCAGCCAGGGAGCTGAGCTGGCCTGCCTTGTTCTGCATCCCAGGTAAGTGTGGCGGAAAGGGGGAAGGAGCAGGAGAGGGAGTTAGCTCAAGGCAGGTGTGATTCTTTCTGCCTTCATGAGGTTCCCTGCAGCTGCTGCAAATCCACCTTTACCCTGGAGTTGCTTGCAGTGCCCTCAATGGCGGGTCTTAACAACAAGGCCCACCTCGTGGTCTGTCTGCCTCTCACTGGCTGCTGCTCAGTCTGCCCTGTCAAGTGATGCAACCTCTTCGTCCTGGTTCCATTGTGAGCCTCTGTCTTTCTCTTGTGTCCTTGAGGAAGTGACTTTTGAGCTCACTCTGGAACAGGGGAGAGAGGAGAGCTCTCCTCGGTCTGTTTAAGGCCTGGATTTAAACCTAGGCATCCTGTCCATGGCGCCCATACTCTAACCCTCGGGCCAGGTGCTAGGGCCTACAAGAGCCTCGTCCGTGCCTCTTGCTTATTGTGTGTGGCCTAATCTGTCTCTGTGCAGGACCACAAGCCACTCAAAGAAAGGGAGTAGATCTGCTTCTTCTCTGAATCCACAGAGCTAGGCAAGCAGAGGGGACCTCAGGAGGCTAGTAGAGGCATAGATGCTGAGGAAGAGCTGAGGGCACTTTGGGAGAGAGGCGAGGTGGGGTGAGGCAGCAGGGGGAAGTGGACTCATCAGTGTTCAGGATTAAGTCTGAGAAAGCTAAGGGAACACCCTTAAAAATCTCCCAGGAATTTTTGTTTTGCTTTTTTTCCTTTTTGTTTTTGTTGTTGCTGCTACTGTTACTCTGGACCCTGGAAACTGGGAGGAGTAACATAAAAGAAGGGTGAAGGACAAGGAGACTTCCTTGAAGGCAGGAGGTACAGCCCTGCCTCCCATCTCCCACACTGCCCTGCAGACCACTCTGGAAAGGCAGTGTGACCAGGTCAATGGCTATTAATAAAAGAGCACCAACATATTGAGCCCCAGTTGGTGCTAGCCTCTCTGCTAGATGCTTTACACACATTATTGCATTTAATCCTCAGCTACTCATCAAGGAGGGGGCTGTGGTCCCTATTTTACCAGTGCTGGAATAGAGACTTGGAGAGATTAAGAAGCTTGCCCAAGGCCACATGACCAGGATATAAATCCATTTTCTCTCTTTCCATGGCTTTCTTCTTGTCACTTGTTGCATTGCAGATACCACCTAAGGGCAGTTCCTCTGGCCTGGCCTGGTTTAAGCTGGAGGCCTGGGCAAACACATACCAGCCTTTACTAGTGGTATGATCAGTCAAAGTCAGTGATTAGAGAGGAATAGGAATTGGCTTCCCAGGTCTCTTGGGAGTACCACCTGTTCTATGGGGATCTGTGTATGTAAGAGGATATGCCCCTGAGCACATGCATGTCTATACATGTTTAAAGAAGTGTATCTCTCTGTGGAGATGTTTGTGTATACTTAGGTGTGTGCACATGCCCCCATGTAAGAATATGGTGAGGATGTAGGTATGGGATCTATGGTTTAACTCAGGCACCTGGAAGTGGGCAGATGAGGCCCTTGTCTCTAGAGGACAACATACAATACAAAGAACCCTGGACTGAACTTGAAGCTAGAAGATCAAGACAAGGGCTCTGGTGTTCGGTCATTTGCCCTTTCTGAGGCCTCAGTTTCCTCATCTAACAAATAAGGAAGCTGGATGAAGTGATCTCTTCTACCTTTGCCATTCTTAGATCATTCATGGTATCTTCGGTCTCCTCTTTTTGCTCCCAGTAAAAAATGAGACAGATGCAAGGAGAGTGAGAGAAGTCCCTCGTTTACCCTGACCTGCTTTGATCTTTAGCATTGAGACTACTCTGCTATTCCACTGGGGAAAGTTGAGGGTCCAGGAAAAGCAGGGCATTGCCTGTCATCAGTTAGGAGAGCTGGCGCTCAGGTGTTAGGGAAGCATTTGGACAACTGGTGCCTGTCGCACTGGGCCTGGACTGGAGCTGCATGCCATTAGGCTTTAGGCTTCTTCATGAGAATATGGAGTGAGGAGAAGCTTGTTGTCTCCCTAAGACAGGCCACAGCCCAGGCCCTTCCTCTGGCCTTTGGTCCCCTTTATTGATTGTCTGGGCAGATGCAGAGTGATGGCCAGGCAGACCAGGAGAGGTAGCTGGACGTGTGTTCACATTCATGTGGGACTTCCGGCTCAACACAGGGTCTGCTGTGAGCTCAGCTGGTCTGCTCTCAGCTCTCTTGGGGGAAGAGGGTTTAGAGTTGGGTGTCTTCATTTTCTCGGGTTGATTCCTCAGGGCTGATCTGAGTGGTTCCTGGAGATGGGACCTTTGTCTGTTTCAGTCTTCAAGTGGGATTATAGCAGGGTTTTGTCTATTCTGTCCCATTAATTAGCTATCAATTCCCTGAAATTTCCAGATTTGACTAGCTGGGCTGCTAGAGGAGGAACGAGCATTGTGTGGACTTGCAGTGCAGTTCCTTCAGTGCTGGTGAGGACTTCTCTCTGCTGGTTGGGCTTAAATCAGTCCGGACCTAAACCTCAACTCAGGTAGCAAGTGACCTATGCTTTGCCAGGGCCAGGACATTTAAATTAACATCAAGTCACCAGTCACTCACTGAAGCCTTTTGTTAGAGAATTTAGACTCCGGCGAATCAGGTGTGTTTTCCACCTGTACAGAGATCCTGGTCTAGCAGGGAAGATGGGTGGGTCAAGGCAGATTGGTGGCGGGGCGGGGGCACAGTAGTAGTAGTAAGTGTGGTGATAGGATATGTGAATGGTGTGAGTTAGTGTGTTTTTTAAAATAATTGATTTAAAATTCAGTTCCATATTGAGTTGGAATTTACAAGAGACAGAGTCTACATAAGCATGTCTTTGTGCTCCCCTGCCTGTGCAACTTGATAAGCTCAGAACTACCTGAATGAGCTAGCTCCTGCTGCAGCCAGCCCTGTGACTTCGTCAAGGGCCTTAAGACAGGGCCCTTGAGAGAGCATAGGCTGCCATACTTGGAAAAGAGGAATGGCCCTCCTGGGGAGATGAGGTCCAGGCTAGTTACTCAGGAAGTGCTTGTGTGTGGGTGTGGGCAGGTGTGCTTTTGAGTGTGCACAGGTATGAGCTCAAGTGTGTGTATGGCAGTAGCCAGTGGTCTGTCCTCAGCACCACAACCAGATCTTATAGTGCTAGGCCTGAGCTTGGCACCTACTTGGCTGCAAGCAGGAGTGAAGGCTGTAGGCAGATCCCAGGGCAGCCATGAGGCCTCCCCAGTGGTGTGTTTGCTGTGCCTAATTACCCGGCAGTTGTTTAACTATGCAAGCTGCATGCCTGCCTTTATTGCGCTGTGATTGCTGAGCTGCCTATGGGGAGTGTCATAAAAAGATATAAAATGCCCATTATCTGTCTGATGCCCTCCTCCTGGACTGTGGGTGTTTGTGTTTTATTTTATCTTTATGGCTCGAGGGAAGCTCTGTAGGAAGGAAAGGGAGGGAAGAAAAAGGAGGGGAGAGGAGGCCCTACAGGAATTGAAGAAGCCCCCTTCATACTGTGGTCAGCCATGAGCTGAAGGGCTCTCCTGACCTGAGAGGAGAAGTGGAAATGGCGGGTCGCCAGGCTCAGGATGGTGCTCAGGAAATAAGCCCCAGATCTTCCCCTCCTCATCCAGCTGCAAGTCCTGTAGCTTATTTCCACTCTACCCATGCTAGCCTCCGCCCTACACATACATCTACTGCCTTGGGTGCAGGGCAATCTGCAGAGGGTTCTGAGAATGTTCTGTAGGAATGGTCTATATTTCCACTCAGTTCTTTACTGGCTTTGATTATTCAGATGGCCTCCTGCCTCTTAGAGCTCCGTAGCTTTGCTTTGAGACAAATATTGTGGGTATCACCTCCTGCTCCTTGAAGCCTTCCATTCCTACAGCTTCAGCTTCCCTTTTCTTGCCAGCTACAGTGATGTGTTCAGGCCAAGCCTATTCAAGAATTGACTGGGTCTTAAGGAATCTTCCTAGACCAGGAGAGGGAAGGGAATTAATGATTTGAGCACCTGCCTTGTGCCAGACAGAACCTGTATATGGCACTGAGGCAGAGATCAGAGATCACAGGGGTCCTACCCTTGAAGAGCTCATACTGTGTAACCAGAGTTCCAGTTTAACAGTAGGTGTTGAATAAATGTTTGTCAAATGGGACTGAATTCAACATAGTCATTCATTCTCATGCAATAAATGGCTATTGAGCACCTACTGGGTCAGGCACTCTGCCAAACACTGAGATAAAATAGTGAACAAAATAGACAAAATTCCAGCCCTCAATGCTCATTTGAGTTTATTGGGAGAAGGATTAAAAGATTTAAACCCTGGATATCTAACTTCAAAAACCATGCCTTTTCAATCATGACATGTTGTTTACCATGCCAGAACCATCAAACCCCAAGCTATCCCATACTGACTGTCTAACTTCCCTACTTGAAAAATCTTAATGTCTACTGAATGAAGTACAAACTCTCTATCCCATCCTTTGAGACCCCCAAAGTACCTTTCCAATTATCCCAAGATAGTCTGTTTGGTCCACTTCCAGCCTTATTCACATTTGTTTCATTTGCCTATAATACCCTTTGCTGCATCCCTGCCTACTGAACTCCCACTTATCCTTCAAGACCTGACTCCTTTATGTCCTCTGTGAAGACATCCACTTTCCCATTGGGAACTTCCTCCCCTTCAGACATCTATATTGAGTGCCTAAGCACTGTGCCAGAGCTTTCCCTGGCTTTGTTCACTGCTGGTGAGCCACCTTCTATTATATTAGAGGCCCAGTACACAAAATTCATGCATGGGTAGGGTCTCTAGGCCTGCTTGGCGATCAGGGCCGATCGGGGCCTTCCTTCCCCCGGCTGCTGGCTGGGGCCTTCCTTCATTCCACACTGCCCCCTGGTGGTCAGCGCACATCATAGCGGGCGGTCGAACTCCCAGGCAGTCGAACTCCTGAGGGGACAATTTGCATATTAGCCTTTTATTATATAGGATTGTACTTAAAAAGTTTTATTGAAATATAATTCACATACCACACAATTCACCCATTTAAAGTGTACAATTCAGTGTTTCTTTATTCACAGGGTTGTACAACCATCATCACCATCTAAGTTAACAGCATTTTTGTACCCCCTGAAAGAAACTCCGTTAGTAGTCACTTTCCAATTTCCCCCCAAATACCCTAGCCCTAAGCAACCACTAACCTAATTTCTGTCTCTGTAAATTTGCCTGCCCTTGCAATTCTGAGAATTTCTTATATGTAGCCCTTTGTAACTGGCTTCTTTTACTTAGCATAATTTTTGAGATTCATCAATGCTCTACCATAGGTCAGTACTTTATTTCTTTTTATTGCTGAATAGTATTCCATTGTATGGATATGTCACATTTTATTTACTCATCAACTGGTAGACATTTGGATTGTTTCCACTTTTTGCCTCTTATGACGAATGCTGCTATGACCATACATGCACAAGTTCACTTTATTGTTTTTGCTTTTTAAAAAAACACTTGTCTGTCTTTCCTAGTAGAGTGTGAGCTCCTGACCCTGAGAGTAGGGGGTACTTCTTTATTGTTCACTGCTGCATCCCCACCACTTAGTCCATGGTTAGCACTCAGTAAGTGTCAGTGGATGAATACATGCATGCTTTCTAATTCTTTTTACTCCTCAAGATGTAATAGCAAATTGTGGGGACCTATTTTCATCCCATAACTCAGTTTTCCCTGGATATAACTGCATACACCAGGGGTGGGCAAACTTTTTGACTCGAGGGCCACAATGGGTTCTTAAACTGGACCGGAGGGCCGGAACAAAAGCATGGATGGAGTGTTTGTGTGAACTAATATAAATTCAAAGTAAACATCATTACATAAAAGGGTACGGTCTTTTTTTTTTTTAGTTTTATTCATTTCAAACGGGCCGGATCCGGCCCGCGGGCCGTAGTTTGCCCACGGCTGGCATACACATATCCACCACCCAACTGAAGCACAAGTTCATTTGTCAATATCCTGGATCATGCCCCTTTCATTCCACTGTTGACCTCTCTAGTGTAAGTCCTTGCCCAGCAATAGCTGATCTGAGAAATTTTTCTGAGTTGCCCCCATGATCAGAGACAGCCTCTAACTCAGCACTGAAGCAGAAACCGATTCTACCTTCCCCTTTTCTTCCCTCTTTTGCTGAGGGGCCTGGATTGTTTTATACACGGAGGGCTGAGCCTGATGGAGAACCTGGAGGGAGTATTGGGCTTTCACAGGCTGGCTTTGGGGGAGGAGAAGATGCTACCCCTGCCACCCCAGTCAGTAGCCTCTATGAACTGTAGAAGTAGAGGAATTTCTAGAACCAATAGCTCTGAGAGGTTAGTAAGACTAATATTTCTCTTTTCTTTGTACTAACTCACCCTAATAGTTTGAGCCCATAATTAGAATTGGGCTTTATTAGACTAATTAGGAGGTGGGAATGATGGTAGGAGGACATGCGGAGATGCATAGGGTGTTGGGCAGTAAATCTAGGGTTTTAATAGGTTTGTTCCATAATCAGGTGGTCTGGAAGGCTGGGCCCCCTCCCCTCTCTTCTATTCCCATCACTCCTTGAAGTGGCCTTCACACTTTGCCGTCCTTGTCCTCGATACTGGCAGCAGCTCTGGGATATGGGGGACTGGAGAGGGAGGGAGGAGACCCCACCCGGAGCTTCATTGCCTATGCACGCGCCGTCCAGCCTGGCGGCATGATTACCTTGCTGAGAAATCCGTCCAGGCGCAGGGCTGCTGATAGCAATCATTGATTAAGAGGGTAATTGTCCTGAAAATTCAGATTGATCAGAAGGCAGAAATGATAACTTGTGTAACTGTGTTTAAAGCCACGTCCTGTCAATAGAAAAGACTGAGATGTATCGCGCCAAGAGGGGGGCAGAACGGATGGGTGTGTGTGGGCGGGTGGGCGCTGCCATCCTTCTCTCAGGGCTGAGCAGGATGTTTCTTGTCAGTAACCTGGACTATTGGAGATTCAATCACTTTTATCTCCCCCTCTCTCTCAATCCAAATGCCTTTTCATATTAGGAAATTAGAATCGGCCCTGCTCATGCAAGATTTATTAGCTCTGCTGAGCAGTTGCACCGAAGAGTAAATGATTTTGCTTTGCTGGAGCTTTTTACACATTAGGACCCAACTTCTTCCCTGTTCTGTGCCACTGGCTGCCTGGAGGAGTGGGCTCCAGAACCAGATACTCAGGGAGTGAGCTTTCAAAGTCTGATTAGGGGGAAAGGCATCACTCAGGTCTTGATCTGTCAGAGACCCTGTTGTGTCTGGCTGACTTCCTTCTATCTGATCCCCAGACATCTCCCTTACTGGAGTGTAGGTTGTCTTGCGCAACTGAAGGGGCCAAGCCTCCTGAGGGGATGGGGTGCATCCCTCAGAGTTGGATGGCCATGGGAGGCTCGTCTTGGGAGGAGGCACTGATATGTGTATTAGATAAGGATTGGCAATAGTGGCAGCAAATAGGCCGGGGGTGGGGGGGCATGACCTCTCCTCTCAGAGCCTGAGATTGTTCTCCTGTTGAGGGCAGGGATACAAGGGCTAGAGCATCTTTCTGAGCCCCTGGGGAAGTTGCCTGGGAGTTTAGAGTAGAGTTTAGAGTGTGGAAGCTAGTTAGACTAAGTTTAGGGGTGTCTGGGCCTGCTGGCTGCCTGTGTCTAAAGGGCTGCAGGATTGACTGGCTGAGGTTATCTGATCTGCCAGCAGTGCAGGCTCTTACGGAAGAAAGGGCCTGGGATCCATGCTTTTGGAACTGTGCTATGGCCTTGGACTCAGAGGCAGTGTGGGCCTGTGTGGCCAGCTGGACCTGCCTGCCCTGGAGGCCAGGGCACCAGTGGAGTAGGTTGGTTGTAGAGAAGATCTTCGTCCTTCACTGAGGCTATGTCATTCTCTCTCCTGCTTGCCTTCCCTCTTCAGCCCCCAGCCTCCTTGGGCTGTTTGGACCCATGGACAAACATCAGTCACTGTCTTTCTTCCACCCTCCTTATCTGCAGGTGTCCGATCGTGGAGGCCTGTTGGAGCAGGTGAAAGTGTGGAGAGTACTTATGAAATTGGGCTGAGGGGAAGCTAATGGAATTTTTGGATCTTTTGTGAAAGGGATGTGATTCCAGGGACTACCCTCTGCCCACTTTGCCCTTTTGTTTGGCCCTGTGAAGCTTCCTTTTCTCTGAACTTTTGCATTATTTCCCCCAAGTAGAGGTGTAACTAGGCTAACCTGAGAGTCGGGGCTGGAAGTGATGGTATTCCAGGAGTGAATAATGAGAGGAGGCAGCAGCCATTTTGATCCAAGAGAGGACTGTGTTTTGTGGCAGGGGGTAGAGGAAGGCTTTTTAGAGGAAAGAATCTTGCAAGATATCTGCAAGATATTCCCTAGATGGGACCTGCCTCTAAACAGACCACCAGGTCACCACCTTTCTACTGAGGGTCTGCTTCAGGTCTTCTCTATCCATTACCAGACTCTGTCCTTGGAGAAACCTTGACTTCCTGAGGTAGCTCCTCCTACTAGGCAGGACTGGGCAAGATGGGCCTTCCTTCCGCACATGTGCCATCACCCCCTCCCCTCCGTTCCCCTCTGAGGGTATGCTGGGGAATAGAGTAGTCGGTGGGGGCTTGGTGCAGCCCCCCTTCCCCCTCTATGATGGATTGTGAAGGAAGTGGATGCATAGGACCAACTCAGCTTCCCAGTGTGGGGTGCTTCTGTCTCTGCCTCTGAGCTGGGCTGCCAGCTGCCTAGGAATGCTTTGCAGTCCAGAGGGAGGATTGAGCCATGTTTGGCTTAGTCTTCTGCTAGGGCTGGTTTGGGCAAAGTCAAGAAAGAATGGAAGTATCATGGGCAGCTTGGCCTTGGGAATAGAGAACTCAGAAGACAGGCTTCTAGTGGAGTGAGGGAGACAGATAGTCACTATAGGTAGTGTAAGAGTTGTTGCCTTCCAGAGCGCAGGAGAGGGAGTGCCTAAATTCTCCTGGAAGAGCTGATGAGCATCCAGAAAGGGGGAGGGGCGGTGGGGACCATGAATTGAGTCTGTGAGGAGGGTGGGCAGTGCACTATGGAGACAAGTGTGGACAAGCATCTGGGCAGAGAAAACAAGAAATGTCACTGATCAGTTGTGTTAGGACTAAGGCTGTGGCCAGTGGGTTTTTCTCTGGCACACTTCTTCATCATTGTTTAGAGGTATGGGCCCTCTCTGTTTTAGCAAGCCTGAGGGGTACCTACTTTCACCATCTACCTGGTCTGCTGGGGGCTACCGGCCTTAGATAGAACCAGCTGGAGCCTTAGGTTGGAAAGATGTGCTGGACAGAGTTGAGGGAATGGACCCCAAGCCCTCCCTCAACTCTGTTCCTTCTCTCATTCTGCCTCAAGAACAGGGAAGGGAGCAGAGGTTCAGGCTATGGAAATGGCTCTGGTGAAGCGTTAGGCCAGCTTGCTCCACCCGTGCTAAACCCATTCCCAGCCCTGCCTTGTGCCGAGATACAGCTCTGTTGCCAGGGCCTGGCAGGGAGGCGAGGAAAAGACCGGGAAGCCAGAAGACTCATTTTCACTGGAATTTGACCTAAAGCAGGATTGGAAGGGAAGAAAAGAATTTGAACAAAAGTGCAGGCAGGAAGGAGCTGTTAATGAGCCTTTCTTTCTCTTGGGGACAGAGCAGAGCGCATAGCGGGGCGCAGCGCCTGCTCTCCTCAGTGGCTCTCTAAGGGAGCTGTAGTCTCTGGCCGCTGCCTGCTCTCGCGCTCTCTCCTTTTTTCCCTCTCCTCTTTCTCGGCTCTCTATTATGGGGACTTGCTCCAGCTCTTTCTCTCTCTTCTGTCTCTCCTTTTGTTCTCTCTTTGTCTATTTATCACACTGTGAAGGTTGAAAGAGATGTTATTAATCTGGGAGAATGAAGGCAGGATTAGTGGTATGAATCGGATTTTGAGAGGTGTAATGATAGAAAGACTCGCTCGGCTGGCGGCCTGCGTGAGCTTGATAAATGGGGAGCACTCCAGACTGACTCGCGCCTTCCTCCGCGCTGTGTGCCCTGCCCGCTGGGGCGTGCCGCGCTCTCAGATCTGCCAGCCAGCCCACCCCGCTCCTACCTGAACCAGAGCAAAAAGCCAAGGGTAAAGCAGACACAAATATCTCCCATCGCACTTGGAGACATCATTGCTTTCAGCACCCTTTTCAAGTGGAGGCCTATCGAGTTCTCAAAGGGGTCTGGGCAGAGGGGGCAGGGACCTAAACTTCTGCCTGCTTCTAGGGCTTGTGAGAGTAGAGCTTCCCTCTTACCCTGACATGGATGTCAGGGGTCAGGGAGTAATAAGGCAGTCCATAGACCAATCATACCAGACCATATGTAATATGCAGTTAAACCAAGTGCTTCTGGGAGAACTGTGATATGAACTATGGAGGGATTGGACATGGAAAAGGGAGGAAGAGAAATCAGGAAGGGCTTCCTGAAGGTGGTATCTTGGCAGACAGGTAGGATTTGGAGAGAGTAGAGGAAGGCTGCTGTTCTAGGTGGGAAAATAGCATAAGCAAAGGTGTGAGGACAGAAATAAACCTAATTCTTGTGGGAGATGGAAGAGCCTCGGATCTGGTGAATTTCAGATCAAGAAGGGACTTAAGAATTCAAGCAATTAAGTCCCCACTTTCCAATGGGGAAACAGGCCTGGGAACTCGAGTTGCTATTTTCTATTCAAGTCCTGTTGCTTGTGCTAAAGGCGCCCCTTCCCTCATCCTGGGATGATACAGTGAGCCTTTCTTCTGTAGCTTTAGTTACAGCCTTATAACCTTCATCTTTGCAATCAGGAGATCCTGGCTTAGGTTCACTGCTTCTTAGTCGCCAGCCCTTTCCCAGCCTTGGTTCAGGGCTCTCCTCACCCCTGCCCCCAGCCCAATCTGCAGTTTGCAGGGAGAGTTCTGTCCCAGCCAGCTGAGTGCTGCTTGTGTGGTGAGGAGAGGAGTAGGAGGCAGCCCACCTCATTCTGGACTCCAGATGCCTCTGAGCCTGAGCACTTTCCTCCTTTATATCCCTCTGCAGTTCCCTCTGATCGTTGTCTATTGCAGTGACTGGGCACTTATTGGTGTCCATGTCTGCTTCTCCTCAAAGGACAGTGGGTTCTTTGAGGACAGGATCTACATTTGAGTTGCCAGGGTCTGGAAAGCCTTCGGTGAATGCGTGTAGCCTGGCATATAACAGGTTCTCAGTAAATGTTTGCTGTGAATGAATCAGTGTGATTCCTAAGTCTACACTCTTCCATCATAACACACCTGAGTAGAGTGAAGGTAGAGTTGACAAAGGGAGGTACAGGGGCCAGGATGTTGGGTGTGCCTGGAGAGGAGGCTGTTGCCTCTCAGCCTTCCTTTTTTCCCTCTAAACATCAGAGAAGAGAAGGGCCTTATCTGACGCTGAAGGCGTTTATTTTCTTCCTGGCTGATCTTATCTACTCCCACAGTGTCATGCACCACCCATACACTTTCTTTCTTTTCTTAATTTACTAAGGGCCCAGTGCACGAATTCGTGCAACTTGAAAGGAACTGTGGTCTGCGAGGCTGCGGTAGCCACAGGGGTGGGTTTCGGCCCATCCTCCTTGCTCCTGCCCGGCCCCTCCCGCCACGGCCCCTGGTCCCCTGTCTGCCAGCAGCCTCGCTCCTGCCACCACTGCTGCCCCCATGTGCTGACGGCGCCGGCTCAACTTGCACCCACTGACAGCACGGAGCAATTGAGGCTGGCGTCAGCAGCGGGTGCCAGCAGGGCTGGCGCCCTCAGCAGGTGCAAGCCACAGCTGCTGCCCCGATCGCCCCTCAGGAGCAGGGGGAGGTGGAGAAGCCCTGAGGGGCGATCGGGGCCAGCAGCCACCACTTGCACCCATTGACAGCTCTGAGCCATCAAGGCCGGCACCAGGCACCAGCAGTGGGTGCAAGTGGCGGCTCTGGCGCCGACAGTGGGTGCGAGTGGGGCCAGCGCTGCAGCAGGTGCAAGTGCCGGGCGGGACTGCAGCATGTGGGAGCAAAGAATTTTCAGTAACCACCAAAGGCTCACCCCAATGACAGCAACGGGCACCCCGCCTTGGTCTGGCACCCCTGCTCACCTGCTCCACCATTCCACCGCAGCCAATTCCCACTATGTTCCGCGCACAACCCCTGGTGGTCAGCACACACCAAAGCAACCGGTTGTTGGGTTGTTCCGTGTTTGATCTATTTGCATATTAGAGTTTTATATAGAGAGATTTTTTTAAATATATTTTATTGATTTTTTTACAGAGAGGAAGGGAGAGGGATGGAGAGTTAGAAACATCGATGAGAGAGAAACATCGATCAGCCGCCTCCTGCACATCCCCCACTGGGGATGCACCCGCAACCAAGGTACATGCCCTCGACTGGAATCGAACCTGGGACCCCTCAGTCCGCAGGCCGACGCTCTATCTACTGAGCCAAACCGGTTAGGGCTAGAGAGATTTTTTTAATTGATTTCAGAGAGGAAGGAAGAGAGAGATAGAAACATAAATGATGAGAGAGAATCATTGATTGGCTGCCTCCTACATACCCCCCAGTGGGGATTGAGGCTACAACCCGGGCATGTGCCCTGACCAGGAATTGAACCGTGACTTCCTGGTTGATAGGTCAATGCTCAACCACTGACCCACACCGGCCGGGCCACTTATACACTTTCTTAGGACTGTTTTGAACTGAGCTCCTCCTAATCTACATGTCCACCTTCTCTAGGCAGCCCACCTTGGATGTCCCACTGAAGGCCGTCTTGGTCCTTCTCAATAATTTTCCTCCACGCCTGGTTAGGGATTCTGCTCTTGCAGGGCCTCAGTCCCTCACTGTGTGGTGAGTTTACATATGTGTTTACATGTCTCTCCTTCTAGCTTGGAAGCCCCTTGAAGACAATGGCTTAGTTTACTTGATCTGTGTGTCTCTGGCACCTAGCCCAGAGTTTGACACATGGTAGTTACTCAATAAGTGTGTGTTATTTGAGCAAGCCAGTGAAGAGGGAGGAGGGTCTGGGATGGAGATTTTGGACACCCTTTTCCAAGGAGCAAGGAAGTGGAGGTACATGTGTTGTACACAAGCATGCACATGCCTTCGTGTTTGAGGGGTGGTTGATGGTGGTGGTGTCACGTGCTCCATAAAGGATTATATTTTAATTTGGAAAGCACTTTAGAAACTTAAAGTGCTTTGCCTAAGTGCTGACTGCTATTAGTGTCTCCTTTTTATTAGGAAAAAGGACATGATTTTTCTCTTTTATCTTCAGGCCTGTCCAACTTCTGAGAGTCAAACTTAGCAAAATGCCTGCCCCTCACTGAGGACTAGTTACATGCCAAGTTCAAAGCTTTGGACTTGAAACACAGAATTTTGCTTTGCAGACTGGTTCTGACATCCCTCAGGGGATTAGCCCAACAGCTCAGTATCAGGAAGGGGGTGGGAGAGACAGGGTCATTTGACATAGTTCAAGCTGCAGTCCTGAGCCTGTCCCCTCTGGGAGGACATAAGAACCTGAACCATTGTGGGGAGTAGGGGAATGACCCCAATGGTTATTAAAACCCACTTGTCATGCAGTACGAAGAACCAGACTTCAGAGTGAGAATTGGCGAGGCATGGCCCCAAGAAGAATTGGGTTTGTGTAGTTCATGGATGATAGGACCCAGAGACAGAGACATCACAGCTGCTGGACCTGGTGATGTTGGGAGCTGCTAGGTCAAAGGGAAGGGAGTATGTGTAGCAGTAGCAGGAAGAATTCTTGTCCAGGAGGCCATGAGGCTGGAACTTGCTTTGTGCCTTATAGGAACCTTTGAGGGCTTTGCTGGTTTGAAGGAAAGGTAACACCCTTCCCAAGGAGAAGACTTGGTGCTACAGTGGCACGAGGTCTGGAAGGCTCAGCTGAGCCTTGTCGTTGGGCCTTTCTCAGACTCTTTCCTAAGTAGCCACAGGACAGACCCTGGTCTCAGTCGTCTGGCCTATTTCTGCCAGCCCTGGATGCTGAAAGCTTTGCCCATGGTTGAGGCACTGAGAGGTGGGGGCTTTGGCCCATCTTGCTAGTGCCCTGCAGTCCCCATCTCCTAATTGGGCCTAATCTTGGGGAGTTAGGGCAAGGGTGGTGTGGGGGGAGTACATTGAGCTCTCTGTCTTAACTGAATTTCCATACCTCCTGTTGTTAATTATAGAGATGTAATAATGCAATTAGTGCACGATTAAAAAAAATCCCTGATATGATTACCATGGATTTAATATCACATGATATATCATTATATCGTTATGCAGTGACAGATGTAATTGAAATACACTTATTGGAGCCAGGGGTGGTGTTTCATTCAATCCCCAGCACCCCGGGGAGGAAAGGGCTGGCTTAAAAGAAGCAATGGGAAAGGAAATTGTAATGAAAACAAAGAAAACTCACAATGTAACTCTCACCCTGGGCAGTTGGCTCAGACTGACCTACTGCCTGGACTCTGTGACAGTACATGGATCCCCAGACAGGCCAGCCTCTTCTGTAGGGCTGAGGCAGCGTGGCTGAGGAGTTCCTTCTCTGGTTCTCATCCCAGAAACCTCAGTGTCCCCAGGTCCCCTCTGACTCGGTGATGACACTTGGGAATACCTGAAAATAGGCTCAGGGCCCTCATGCGATCAAACTGAGCTGGCCACTGTTCTCCAAAGGTTGTGGACCCTGCACCTGTGGTGCAGCCCCTGCCTTTGCTGTGGTGGTGGTCCCGTGCACTAGAGGCAGCTGTCCTGTTGTAGGCAGTGAGCAGGAAGGTTCAGTACACAGAGAAGGTAATTATCCCACTCAGGTTCTGTTGATGGGCAGAAGCAGCAGCAGCTCTGGGCCCCTGAAGTATGCTGGTAGTCAGGGAACACTGAGCACCCAGAAGGGATGAGTCAGACCCTGGCTGGATGGCTCAGTTGGTTGGAGTATCATCCCGTGCACCAAAAAGTTACAGGTTTGATTCCCTATCAGGTCACAAACCTAGATTGTGAGTTCCATTCCCAGTTGGGGCACATACGAGAGACAGCTGATCAATGTTCCTCTCTCACATTGATGTTTAGCTCTCTCTTTCCCTCTCTCTCTGTCTCCCCACCACCACCACCAAAATCAATAAAAACCAAATCCTCAGGTAAGGATAAAAAAGAAGAGTTGAGTTAGGAAAGACTTAGTAAAGGAAGGTACTTTTGAGTTGAATGTTGAAAGAGAAACATATGTTCATTAGGACAAAAAATGGGAGAAGTCAGAGAGCATTCTCGGTAGGCTGAAGGGATTTCTTCCGTCAAGTCTTAGAGGCATGAACAGCAATCCCAGGACTTAGTGGATGGTAAGGAAGAAGAAGGAAGCAAGATTGCCCCCCACTTTTCTGGTAGACCAGGCAGGTGGTAACAACTTTCACTGGGACTTGGAAACCCAGGAGAAGGGGCTATTTGTAGGGGAGATTGTTGAAATTGATTTTTAAACATATTGAGAATGAAGTGTCTGAGTAAAATCCAAGTGGAAATACCAGATAGGCAGCAGAATATATATGTTTGACACTCAAGTAGAGGCAAGAAATATTGATTTAGAAGTTGGAGAGGTTGAAGATGAGGAAGTTGAAGAAATCACCCAGGAAAAGTGGTAGAGTGTAGATAAAAAGAAGAGAGAGCGCATGAGTATACACATCGGATGACCAGATGCAAAAGAGACTATATAGGAGATTGACGGGAAAAGATAAGAAAACTCAAAGAATAGGATGTTGAGAAAACCAAAGGAGAAGGGTTTTTTTTGCCCATCTGGCATGGCTCGGTGGTTGAGTGTCGACCTATGAACCAAGAGGTTATGGTTCAATTACCAGTCAGAGCACATGTCTGAGTTTCGGGCTCAATCCCCAATGTGGGGCATGCAGGAGGTAGCCAATTGATGATTATCTCTCATCATTGATGTTTCTATCTCTCACTCCTTTACCCTTCCTCTCTCTGAAATCAATAAAAATATATTTAAAAAAAAAAAAGATGAAGCAGGCTGCTGAGTGGTGAGGGCAGCAAGAACCAGAAATTGCCTATAGATGTGGACAGTATGGTGAAGATTTGACCTTAGCAAAAGCTAAGTGGCATAATAAGGCTAGAAATTAGTCTGTAGGAGTTAAAGAGTGATGAGGGAGGTAAATGGGTGAGCAGAGAAAACCTTGAGAAGATTGGTTATTAATAGAACAGGCAGCAGCTCCGGATGGGGATATGGAGTCAATGGAGGACTTTAAAAATTATAATCTAGCCCTAGCTGGTTTGGCTCAGCGGATAGAGGGTTGGCCCACGGACTGAAGGGTCCCAGGTTTGATTCTGGTCAAGGGCATGTATCTTGGTTGCAGGTTCCCTCGCCCTGGCCGGGTTATGTGCAGGAGGCAGCCAATCGATGTGTCTCTCTCACATTGATGTTTCTCTCTGTCTCTCCCTCTTCCTTCCACTCTCTCTAAAAACTCAATGGAAAAATAACCTCGAGTGAGGATAAATAAATAAAATAAAGATTATAATCTCTAATACATAACTTTCAAAGAACATTATATTGGTTTTCCAATTAGTATTGCTGCATAACTTATCACCCCAAAACTTAGTGATTTAAAACAACTATTTTATTAGCTGATGGTTTCTGTAAGTCAGAAATTCATTAAGGGCTCAGTTAGGTAGTCTGGTTCATGTTCTCTCACACACTTGTAGTCAGTGACTGGAACTGGCACAGTGTGTGGTTGGAGCAGCTGGGGGCAGACTAGGCATCTCTCTTTGCCTAGTCTCGTGGCTTCTCCCTGTGGTCTCTGCATGAGCTTGTTTGGGCTTCCTCACAACATGGCTGCCTCAGAGCAGTCTAACTACTTCAGGGCAGCTGATAGCTCCAGGGCAAGTGTTCCAGCCAATGAGTAATCGGCCTTAGCATTTCTTTCCTTTTTTTTTTTTAGGATTGCTGCAGCTATTTGGGGTCTTTTTTTATTCCATATGAATTTTTGGAGAGTTTGTTCTAGGTCTGTGAAATATTCTATTGGTATCTTAATGGGGATTTCATTGAATCTATAAATTGCTTTGGGTAGTATGGACATTTTAATGATGTTGATTCTACCAATCCATGAACATGGTATATTCTTCCATTTGTTTATGTCTTCCTCTATCTCTTTTTTTTTCTTTTTAAAAATATTTTTATTGATAGCAGAGAGGAAGGGAGAGGGAGAGAGAGATAGAAACATCAATGATGAAAGAGAATCATTGATTGGTTCCCTCCTTCACACCCCCTACTGGAGATTGAGCCCACAACCCAGGCATGTGACCTTGACTGGAATCAAATCTGGGACCCTTCAGTTCACAGGTCAACACTATCCACTGAGCCAAACCAGCTAGGGCCTCTATCTCTTTTTTCAACATCCTGTAGTTTTCCGAGTATAGGTCTTTTACCTCCTTAGTTAAGTTTATTCCTAGGTACCTTATTTTTTTTTGATGCAGTGGTAAATGGGATTTTTTTTAGTTTCTCTTTCTGTTAGTTCATTATTGATATATAAACAAGCCATAGATTTCTGGGTTTTAATTTTGTATCCTATTACATTGCCAAATTCATTTATTAAGTCTAGTAGTTTTTTTATGGGGTCTTTGGGGTTTTCTATGTACAATATCATGTCATCTGTGAATAATGACAGTTTTACTTCTTCTTTTCCAATATGGATGCCTTTTATTTCTTCTTCTTGTCTAATCGCTATGGCTAGCACTACCAGTACTATGTTGAACAGGAGTGCTGAAAGTGGGCATCCCTGTCTTGTTCCTGTTCTTAGGGGAAATGGTTTTAGTTTTTGCCCATTGAGTATGATATTGGCTGTAGGCTTGTCATATATGGCCTTTATCATATTGAGATATGATCCCTCTATTGGATTTTGTCGAATGCTTTTTCTGCATCTATTGATATGATCATATGATTTTTGTCTTTCAATTTGTTTATGTGATGTATCACGTTTATTGATTTGCGAATATTGTACCAGCCTTGCATCCCTGGAATAAACCCCACTTGATCATGGTGTATGATCTTTTTAATATATTGTTGGAGGCAATTTGCTAATATGTTGTTGAGGATTTTAGCATCTGTGTTCATCAGGGATATTGGCCTGCAATTCTCTTTCTTTGTAATGTCTTTATCTGTTTAGCATTTCTGATATTATATAGCATTTCTTGAGGTTGCAGAGTATTACTTCTACATTACTATGTTGGTTGAAATAGTAAAGTTTAAAAAAAAATCCTATTTCAAGACTCCCCCTCTTGAGTCACATTGTAAGAAAAACATGGGAGATGGGAGACTGGAAAATACAATCTGCCACAATTGGTGTGTTAGACTGAACCCAGAAAAGGGAGAGGGAACAGCATTATCAAAGGCAATGTGCATTTTGGGTGATAGCACCAAGGATATTTGGAGGTGGCAGTGGGACAGGCATTCCTGAGTGACCTTAGGTATACCTGGAAGAAAGAACTACCATTCCATTTTGTAGTACTGAGGCTCGGAGAAGTTTAATAACTCATCCAAAATTACAGTGCCAATAACTGGCAGAACTGGGAACCAAATTCTGGTTTGTCTAACTGCTGAGCCCAGACATTGCACTTCTGTAAGACTGGGCTCCTGAGCATACCATCCTCATGTTTACCTGTGACCTTGGTACTTGGTTCACAAACTAAAGAACTGTTGCCCAGTTAGATAAAAAGGTTATTAGGTAGTAGTTACAACTGTCATACTTTATCTCCCCTATCCTCCAGAGTATCATGCTTACAGCTTTGTCAGTTGAGTGTTCATGGGAATGGCATTTGGTTTGATTTGGTTCCTCATCTTGGCAAATGGCCCATCAGCCTTAGGCCCAGAGGGTGACAGTCACCCAGAGATCTGCTTAAAGGCCTGCTCCTCCCCAACTTGTGGAGAGATTGGGTATGTCGGTGTGCTGGTGTTGGCTTGGGAGCTCTGGGTTTTGTGGAAGTTGCAGGGTAGTCTGTGTTTCTGTCTGCAGTTTGAGCTGGGTTCTTGCTCCCTCTGTGTCCACCCTACTCTAAGGGCCCTGGTAGGTAGTGAGTGGGTGGGCAAAGACACCCCAGCAGCTGTCGATGCCTCTTCTTTCCTCTTTGAAGGATCTGATGCCGCTGCCGATGAGGGCTACTTCATCTATTAAACCCAATACACTTGTCGCAGCTGCTAAGCCCCCGTAAGCCGCCGGGCGCCGTGTTTGTGATGGGACTGACAGTGCATGGAGGAGGCTGATTATACACGATTCCATTTCGCGGGCCCAGCAATGTAATTTCACAGGGCGATCAGCGTTTGCATGTAATAGCAGGCTGTGCTGAGGTGTCAGAATATTAAAGGCGCTAATGGCAAAGCTCCCTGTTACACAGGGGGCCACCCGCCGCGCCTACAGCAGGGCTGCGTGGCAGGCCCGTCGCAGATGGCTGGCCACTAAGCTAATGGGGCAGCAGCCAAGGCGGGCAGAGCACGAGAGGGGAGAGCCAGCCGGGAGCAGCTCGGCACCTGCTTCCCTGCGCATGGAAATTACAGCAGCCCAGGGGAAGGGAAGTGTGCATGCCTGCCTGGCACAGGGCTGGGAGGGCGCAGTTTGGTGGACCAGCATCTCTCACCACAACTCCACCTACCCTGGACAGGACTTGGGCTCCTCAGACATCCTTCCACCTGCCCCACCCTCTGGTCAGGAACCCATCAAGTGGGCCTGACGGCTGGCAGAAGTGCAGCTGGAAAAGTGGCACCCAGAGAATTTGGAACCAGCATGAAAAAGGGGCTCAGGCACAGATCTTGGCAAGAGCTCTTAAAAGAGATTCCTGCCCCGCACTGATCAAGGTCAGAAAGCTACTGGGTCCCTTACCCCGACACCACACAGGCTGGCAGAAGAGAAAGAGTGGAAATAGGAAGCAGTGGGGAAAAGGCGGTAGACTATAATTGGGGCCCCTCGATTGATGCCAGTTTGCACAGAGCTGGGAGGCAGCATCTGAAGATATGACTCCTTCTGTCCGTGTTGGCTGCCCCAGCAACACCCAAGCCCTTGCCTATGCACTCGCCAAGCTTGCTCCTGCCATTCTCCTTTGCCCTTGCTATGTCTTCTACCTGGTGCCCTCCAGGAAGCTTTCCTAGCCGCCTCCAATCCCACATGGGCCTATTTGTCTCCATTGTCCCTGTGGACAGCCTCCTGAATCATCCGGCTCTGATGGTACCCTGGGTCCCAGACTTGACTTCCCAGCCAGAATCTGAGACAGAGCCCACACCACCCTGTTCTGAAATGGACTCCCAGGAAGTCTCTGTTAAGAATCCTGGGTGGAGCCCTGGCCGGTTTGGCTCAGTGGATAGAGTGTCGGCCTGTGGACTAAAGGGTCCTGGGTTCGATTCCAGTCAAGGGCACATGCCTGAGTTGCGGGCTCTATCCCCAGTTAGGGGTGTGCAGGAGGCAGCCTATCAATGATTCTCTCTCATCATTGATGTTTCTATCTCTCCCTCTTCCTTCCTCTCTGAAATCAATAAAAATATATTTTAAAAAAAAAGAATCCTGGGTAGATGTAATCTCTTAGGGAGGATGTCAGGAGGGGGTGGGAATGGAAGGAGGGGCACACTTGCATGGGTATGCACGCTCCGTAGTGCATATATCTGGGGGGAGGGCAGGGACTTTAGAAATGTGTGCTGAGGGTGGTGGGCATGGGTACAAGTGCATAGGGCAGCAGGTGTAAGTATTCAGACCTCATATTGGTGGGCGCACAGGTTGCTATAGGACCCTGTATTCGCTGTGTGGTTCTCTGTGTCCACTGGCTGTGCCTGAAAGGTGCCTGAGGTGGCAGGGGTAGCTTGAGGTACTGTCCATCTTACTGTGCCTAGAGGGTTCCATGAGACTGGTGGTCATGCGTGAAGTTTCAGTTCTGCAGGAGTATGTGGCAGTGCCTGGAGGAGACATGCCAGGATTCTCAGCAGGGCAGCAGAGGGAGAGCCCAGGCTGAAGAAGAGCAGTTTTAATTAACCATTTTTAATATCATTTTGGACTTTGGCTGGTATGTGAAGGCCCCGCTGGAAGCAGCATTTGTAAAAATTAAATCCCTCTTATTAGGAGCTTGCCAGACCCATGTGCACGCACTGCCCCTCCCCCGCCTGGGCCCCCCTGAGGAAGTGCTGGATGAGGCCATGTCACAGCAGCAATTGGTTATCACACTTATCTGGGAATATGAAACTGTGCGGCATGACACCCGCGGCCACGGTGGAGACGCCAATTCATCTCGCCCTGGCTCTGACAAGCTAGACTGCCCTTCCTGAAAGGCATCCGTCAGGCGGGACCGGCGCTGCCGCCTTGCTTGGTGCCCCTGCTTCTTGCCGTGGGTTCTGGCTTGCCCTGGTCCAGCCTGGTCCTCCTGGGCTCGCTGCTCTCCACCCCCCTTCTGCATGTCCCAGTCGGGGGAAGTTCTTGGGGAGTCATTATTATAATAATAATCTAATCATACTGACACGCATTGGGGCAAGCGTCTAATGTTATCTGAAGTGGTCTTCTCGCTTAGCTGCGATAAGACTCAGGATGACGTGCAGATAACGTTGAGCTGCCCTGTCCCTGAGCCGAGAGCAGAGCAGAGGGGCCTCAGCAGCCCTGCCGCCCGCCCGCCGCTTTAAGCCGGGAAGCGGCAGCACCTGCTAATGCAAGTGTTTAATATTTGATGGGCTGGGATAAAGCAGGATCACCTTCGAATTGAATTGAGTGTCAGCCGAGAATCTATTACTGAAATTCGGGTGTGATTTGACAGCAAAGTAGACGATGTTATTCTTCACTAGTTACTGCAATCTTCTCCCCGACATCACTTAAATATTTTTTTCTTTGCTTGAGTAAACACACATTATCCTTCTTTTTTTCCCTTCCTTCCCTTTTTCCTTTTTAGAAAGAGAAAAAAAACTATCCAGCTTGCCTTCTCCGGGCTGATAGAGTAGATTGTTATTTCTTTATTTGTCCTATTAAATGGAATTTCTGATCGTTTAATCCGGCCTTTGTAAGTGATTTTAAAGTACTTGAAAGCCAGCCCGCCACTGCTCTCTGGCCCACTGCACTCCAGCCCTGGCCCTGACCATGCATAGCAGCTTCTTCAGCTCTGCACCACCCACTGGCTGCTTTCCCTCCCCGCCTGCGTTCCCAGCTCCAGCTCCGCCCTGGCTCAAAGCCAGCGACCTCTCCCCTGTCCTTGAGTCTCACACTCAGCCCCCAATTTGTGGTTGCAGCTGTGACTTGGGAAAGGGTAGGAGGGCTGGCTGGGAAGTTGGGCTGTGGCTAGTACCTCTGTGGTCAAGGATAATGGCTTTGGAGGGTGCTAAGGGTGAAGTACACTGACTCCTAGCCTTTCAGTTCTCCGGGGGGCCGAGGCTTGGTTCCTGCAGCTGGGAACGAAGGATACTAGCCCTCTGCCCAGCTCCTCAGGGCTGGCACGGACTTTGTGTCCAGCTTCCTGCCTTTGTTTCTGAACCTATGCTGGGTGCTCTCCCTTATGAAGGAGTCTGTGGTGGGCTGGGGACCTCTTGGGCATAGTGATGGGCAGGGTCACTTCAGTGCCTGTCTGACCATGGCTACGGTCACTTTAGTATCATCAGCGGACTCACCATCTAACTTCTGGGGACTCACCCAAGCTTCATTCCCATTGACCACTGTCCCACATGCTTCCTGCCACTGGGAGAAGGCAGCCTGATGTTTGGGAACTTCTAAAGTGAGTGGAAGGATAATGTTTGAAGTGTCAGCTAGCTATGCAAGCTCACTGGTAGGGGCCCAGGACTTTGCCAGCAGGCTGAGCAGGAATTAAATTCCCAATGGGCCACTTAATGGTGTTCTAACCCTTGTATGTCTCTTCTTTCTGGGTCTCAGTTTCCTCACCTGTGACATCAGGTCATCATGCCTGTAAGGGCTGTAAGAGCAGGTGCCATCCCTGTCCTGCCATGTACCTTACTCCTCCTTCCCCATGGAATTTGGCCGCTGTCAGGTGACAGGAGTAGGGGATGGAGGGGAGCAATGAAGTGCTGGGGGTCTGAGCAGATCGATGCCCCCAGCACTTCCTTCCCCAACCCCAGGAAAACAATTAAGTACAGATCGATGGGTGGCCGCTTTGAATATGCATAAGTGAGCACTTGACCTTCAGCAGAGATCTGCTTCCCCTAACACACACACACACACACACACACACACACACACCCTTCATGTGCTCCCCTCACTGCTGCTTGAGTCACCAGGTGACTTTACCCCTCCCCAGTTGAACACTCACATGGCACTCAGCCTTCTACAGCCTCGCCTGTCTCTGGGTCAAAAGCAACAACCACAGGCAGGTGGGGCCCCCCTCACTTTGGTTTTCCTATCTGTGAAGTGTGAATACGTTAGTCTCCAAGTCTTCCGGACCACAGTCTCTGCAACCAGTAATGCTATGGGAGGGGGCCCAGCAGAGTGCTGAGGACTCTGGAGAGGAGGGAATTTAAGGTGAAGGGGGTCCCGTGATGAGAGGCGGGGTCCTGACAAGGAGGGACTTAGTAAATAGGAGCTCTCTAGAGGAGTTGTGAGGGGGCGCCCAGTGAGGGCGGAAGGGGTTTTTGGTGGCAAGGGGACCCCGTGAGGGGACGATCGTGAAGTGGTATGATGAAATAAGTCCTTGGGGGAAAGATTTGATGGGGGGAGTGATGGGTTGGTTCAGGGTCAGGGCCTCTGTTAACCATTCTTGCCTCCTGTCTTCCAGGCTTACAGCTTCGCCATGGGCTGCTGGCCCAAGAACGGACTTCTAGACATGAACAAGGGCCTCAGCCTGCAGCACATAGGCCGGCCCCACAGCGGCATTGGTCAGTCCTTCCACATGTCCCCCTGGCAGCCTGGTCAGTCTCCTGTCCACATGCCCCAGTCCCCTGGCTCACAGAGGGGTTCTGTGGCTTTTTTGAGCTCTAACAAGGTGCTCTCCGTAGCTGGGGAGAGCGGGGAAAGGGGGGGGTATGAAAGGAGAATGAAACCAGACCATTGGAAAGGGTCTCTCAAAACAATATTTAGGAGGAGACTGGGGTCTGGGCTTTGGGTGGGTCACAGGTGGCCTTGGATTCAAACCAAGCTACCCCTGCCTCTGGCTGAATCTCTGGTGGGAGATGTCCTCAGAGGGGTGGGCACATGTCAGCTCACCCACCCACCGTGGAGCTGGAGGAGGCTGTTTAATATTGTTTCAAGTCTGTGGCCACTAAACTGGGCGATCAATGGGAGTTAAGGAGATGAATTATTTAAACCTCACCAGCTTTTAATTAGTCGGGGTCCTTCTGACCGATGGCTCCGTCCACAGGGTATTGACTCCCCCGCAGGAGCAGCAGCCTCCATTGAACGGTGCCTGGGTTGGGAGGGGCCACTTGGGGTACCAGGTGGGGGTGCACCCTCAGGGGGATTACTGCTTGGAAGGAGCTGAAATGGCCATGGTTCTAGGCATTGGAGGCTCTGCTAGCCTCTGATCTCTCAGTATGGATACATGTCTGTCTGTGAGTGACTGTGTGTGTGTGTGTGTGTGTGTGTGTGTGTGTGCGCGCGCGCGCGCACACGCGCGCGCATGTACATTTGGCAACTTCAGCTGCATGTCTCCGTGTGTCTAAGAGTATATGTGTATCCGTGTATGTCTATATTTGAGGGATGCATGTGTGTAGCAGTATATCTCTATATTTTCCTGAGGGCATGTGTCTGTATATGGGAGCAATCATCAGCTTGTCAGAAAGTATGTCTGTTCATTTCTATGTGTCTTATTTTGTGTGCATGTGCATACATGTGCATGCAAATGGTTTTTAGCAGGCAAGGCTTTGTTCCAAGTGGGGAGGAACAGGGGTATTCTTGGGTGGCACTATGACATTATCATAACCTGTGTACCTTTGGGAAGGTATCAGGGGCTGAAGGAGGGGACTGGCAAGATACACCAAAGGAACCAGTCACTTGCTACAGATGAGCCCCTCATCCTTTCCACAGACATCATTGGTGCCTGGGGGGTGCTGGGCATTCTGAGTAGAAGTTCCTGTCCTCAGGGAGCTCACATCCTGGAGGAGACAGAGATTGAACTGGGCATTTGCTACCCAGGCCACTGAGGGCTGTGTTAGAAACACCTGGGCTGCCCCAAATAAGGTTTTCTCAGTTGCCAAATGGCTTCTCTCCTTCACTTACATCTCACTGACTTCTGGGACGCCCTGTATCATTCTTGTTGGGGGTGGGGGGTGGTCAATGGACCTAAGGATTTGGGGGGTACCCCACAGCAATTGCTCCCAACTGCTGTCCTATGCAATCTAGTGGAGACCCCAAACCTAGCAAGGTGATATGCCTGGGAGGTAAGCAGAAAGTTTCCTAGAGAAGAGGACACTTGAGCCAGCAGATCCTTGAAGGATGAATAGGAGTTTGTTAGGCAGAAAAATGGGGAAAGGATTTTCTTCTTAGAGGGAAGTGTGTGTACAAAGCCTGAGGGCACGAGGAAGCCTGGCATACTGAGATGGCAGGTGAGACATCTAAAATAGTTTCCAGTGACTGCAGTGGGACCTTTGGGTTAGGGAATGGCTAGAAAATCAGTGGGGACGTAGGGGGCCTGGGATGGCAGGTTAAAGGGAGTGGATTTCTCATGAGGTTTTGATGAGACAGGAGGTTTGTGAGAAAACAGCGTGATCAGAGCTCTGATTCAGACACACTGAGGCACTCTGAGCTGCACAAACTAGTTCTTAATGGTGCTCAATAAATCCAATCAGCTGGTGAATGAATGAGTAGATGAGTCAATGAAAGAGTGATGGGAAAGGGAGAGACCAGAGAACGAGGACCAGTGAGAGAACTTGCATTGGCCCAGGGGAGGAGGAACTGCCTGTAATTGAGTTTGGCCAGTGGCAGGGACCAGCCGGACTGGGTTAACTCACCCTGTACAGGGAGCTGGGTGCCCTGCTTCCCTGTATCTATCCAGGGTATATTTTTGAGAGGAAGGGCTTCCTTGTTTCCACTGTTTGCTGCCTCCTGGGACTCAGTGGTGCCCTTCTTCTCTCTTCACTCATATCAATTCTGGGTTAGGACCCTGAAGTGTTCCTTTCTTCTTTATAAGAGAAGGTTTTTCCATCTGGGTGGGCCCCAGGGGACAGCCCAAGGCTGTGAGTGACAACAGAGTAGGGCTTTGGAGCCAGTTGTTCTAGTTTTACCGTCCAGAGCCCTGTGACCTTGGACAAGGGATGGTGCTACTGCCTCTCGTGGCTGTTGGGAAGGTTCAGTGAAGTCAGCTGTGTGAAGGGCTTGTGCAGTGCCTGGCACACAGTGGGTACTCAAGGACACTGGGGATTCCTGGTATTTGGTGTTTGTATTTTTGAATGAAGGGGGCTGCCCTGCCAGCTCCTGGTTGGCTCTGAGGTGTGGGTGAGGGTTCTTGGAAGGGAGGGAAGATGCAGGGCATTAATTGGGCTGGGAGAGGCGGGGAGGGGAGGCATGGGTTTTGAGCAGTGAGGTTAATGGCCCTCGCGCCAAAGAGACAGCTTTAATGAGCTTCAGCTGGCGGTGCCCCGAGTTACTGTGCGTGCTAAAAGGGTCGTGCTGTAAGAGTTTGATGTGGACTATTTCCCAGCCCTGGGGTCAGGGGTCAGCTCCTGTCACTGGCCACTCAGGCTGGTCCTCAGTGACATGGTGCTAATTAACTCTGTGAGGAGCTGCCAGCCTGGAGTGGGGAGTGGTATGTATATTGGGGGTGGGGGTGAGGCAGCATTGGTTATGCTGGGCAAGGGTTCTGCAGATCCCATAGCTTAGCCATCTCCAGGATCTGCTTGGTTCTCCCAAATTACCAATGACCCTAAGCCCACTGATGATCCTGAGCCTCTTTCTTAGGTATGTGTGGCAGGAGGAGCCTGTGGGGTCTACATTGCAGGGACTCCTGCCAAGCATTGGGTGGTGGGGATGCTGAGAGAGCAAGGGAGCAGGCATACGGGAGGGGTGGACTGATGGGAGGGGCAGCTACAGAAGGGGAGATGGCTGTTAGGATGGATATGGGTGGCTGAGTTTTTTGAGGGGGAGTGTGGGAATGTCTGGGTAGAGGAGTGACCTGGTCAGAGCAGCCTGAGAGTGTGTGCAGGGAAGACTAGTGAGGGGAAACTGCAGAAGGGGAGGTGCAGTAAGGTACATGGGGGTGATGGTTAATTCAGAGCCAGCAGTGGCTGTGGGAATGGAGTCAGGACCAAGTCAGTGAACATTTACTTCGCTCCTACTATGTGATAAGTGCTAGAAATGTGTTGGTAAAGATGACAGACACAGTGCCCAGCCCTCACAGAGCCCACAGGCACCGTCCAGGAGGGGGTAACGGCTTGGCCCTGGGGACTGAGGGAGAGGGGGCCCAGCGATGGAAGCAGTGAAGCTCTGGGAGGACGGGCTGTGGGCTGTCAGTATGGCCTCGCAGTCGGGAGGACACCTCTTGGGGGAGGGGATTGGCCTGGTGAGCCTGGTGAGCAGAGAGCTGCTGGAGCGGCTTGTGGGTGAGGAGGGACTGCATGTGTGTGGAACTGGCTGTTTCGTGGGCTCTGTCCACTTCCTTGGCTTGGACCAAAGATCCTCGGCAGGCAGCCTCCACAGGGACTGCTCAGTGCTGTGCTGCTTTCCTTCCAGCCCAGGGTCAGCAAGACACGCACATTATTTGGGGGCATTTGTGTTAACGAATTTAATTTTCACACCAGTATTATGAAGGCAGACATCATCATTCCCATTGTATAAGGCAGGAAACTGAGGCTTAACTAGTAAAGTTACTTGTCTGAGGTCACTCAGCCAATTGACTTGAGGAGTCAGGATTCAAACCCAGGACCGTATAAATGCAAAGCCTATGTTCTTATCACTGTGCCGAACTGGGAGTACCTTTTGGTGTCAGGCTTTGTGCTACCAACAGAGACAAGAAGGAAGAAAATAAGCTCACTTCCCTCATTCCCTTCAGTGTCAGTGACACTTACAGGCCGTGACAAAGCTTCAGTAGCAACAACTGAGGAAGAACGGAAAGGAAGCACTGCCACCCCTTCACTCCTGCTGTAGTCGCGCTCAGAGCCAAGGCCCCACAACCACTGGCTTCTGACCTCTTTCTGACCCCGACAGTCCTTACTCTGTGAGTTCGGTTTGCCCTCTACCTCTTGGCTCAGGAAAACCTGTCCATCTTCCAGGGGCCACCTCCTCTGGGAATCCTGCCTGGCTTTCCCAGTGAGGGTGTACAGAATACACCTTTCGTCCCTGATCATAATTTGTTTGCTAATGATCAGTCCCCACACACTTGACCTCTCTAAGGGCAAGACCCAGGCCTCCTTTGCTTCTTTCTTTTGGGAAGTCTGCAAAGGAAGTGTTAGTAAATCTCACCAGTTGTTGGGACGTGGAGGCCCATAGACTGCTGGTTTCGGCTGTCTGGGAGAATAACTGGAACCTTCCCTGATGTCCAGCTGGGTGGTCCTGCCCTGGTTGCTTAACCCCTCTGCTCAGGGACTGAGGAGGGTCCCTCTGAGGCTCCTGGTAAGGCAGGATGGCCAGACAACAAGTGCATTCTCTCAGGAGTTTGTTGCCCAGCACAGTTTGGCAAGAGAGCTGGGCTGGCAAGTGGCAGGATGGGGTCTGGCCCCAGGAGGGCAGTACTGGCCTGTGGTCTCCCCTGAAGGAGTGGGGTGTCTATCAAGAGCCTAGTCAGAGCGCATTAGCTCTGTGACATGGATCTCATTAGTGCCCGTGAGAGGTGTCACTACAGGAGAATCGCCGGCTCGGGGAGACTCTTGTACCAAAAGGAAGAAAGGACAGTGACAGCCTTTTCTCTGCTGCTTCTGCCACCAGCTCCCTGGGCCGCCCGCCCTCCTCCTAGTGGAGGTGTGGGGGTGCTGGCTAATGAGCTCGCCTACAGTACAGCTTTGCCTTCCCCTCCTTGAAGTTCTCCGGGTCCCTCTGAAGACCTCAGGCCTAGGATTAGCACACAGCAAACACCAGCCCCCCTCTTGCCCAGCAGGGAGTTCCTTCTGATCACCCTGCCTCTGCCAGCATAGCCAAGGGAAAGGAGGTGGGGCCCAGACAGCCTCTGTGGCCAGCAGGAGGCGGCTTTCACTTGTGGATGGCTCAGGCCCTCTGCCTCCCTTAACCATGTCCACTTCTCTGCAGTGGGCTCTTCCCAGGTTTGTGATCTCTGCCCCTCCCTTTTCCCTGTGACATCTCCCATCCTGGCAGGGTCTCCATCCCTAAGATAAACCTTCCTCCCAACACAAGGAAGAATTTGGGGACTCTGGCCCAGGGTTCAACAGAATGTGGCTTTTAAATATGATCCAATACAGGACTCTCTGGCTCAGCTAGGATTTCAGAATTAGCAAGAGCCCAGTGTCTGGTTTTCAGATGACCTGATGGTGGTGAAGTATTGATGTGAGGCCCCAGCAGACCTGATAGCCCCTCCCTAGAGGGGACCTCCCCCTGCTTCAGACAGCTGCCTCGTGGGGAGGGCCCAGTGACACTGGAGTGCATGCTTCCCCAGCACTACCCCCACTCCTGTCTGTTCTTTGTGGTGTCTCCCAAAGAAAGTGAGGATGATGGATGGCCATGAGAGGAGAGGACTCTCCAGGCACAGAGCCTCCACTGGCCTGCTTGGATGGTGCTCAGGGAGAGGGGTGTGCACCTCCCTCCCCAAGCTGGCACCCTTGGAGCCCCAGGGACATCAAAGACTTAGTCTTTGCCAGACATCATGCTCTGGTCTTCAGTAGCAACCACAGATGGAAAATGGATAGACGTATGGGTGAGTGGACTGACGGATGGATGGAGGAAAGTTCTGGTATATGTATGTATGTGTTCTGTGTGTGTGCTGCACTGGGAAGTACAATCTTTGTTTCCTTACCTTCCTAGCCCCGGGCCCCAGCCAGGCCTCCCCTTGTCTCTCTCTGTATCTCCTGTCAAACCATCGCAGACGTAAATGACAAAGAAATCAGAAAGACAGATCAATGCCGGCCAAATTAGCACTTGCAGATAGACTGTGCGGGGATGTCAGCGCCCTGACCCCTGGTGATCTTGCTGCCTCCGCTGCTGATATTATGCAAATTGCATCCATCTGGCAGGACCCGCGAGCTTGCTGCTCCTACTCAGAGGAGTAATGGGCTGGGGGTGGGCGGGAGTATTGGCGCAAGAGTCGGTGGAGTGAGTGTGTACGTGTGTGTGCATGTGTGAGCATGTGCTTGAGTGTATGTGAGGGCGTGCGGTGCCCACCAAGCACTGGGTAGTGATGGAGTGATTGACAGGGCAGATAAGGGGCTGCATTGGATTCCTTTGGGCTGGGGGATTAGGAGCAGCCACAGATGGGAGATAACCGGACTTCATTTCAGTTTATTTTCCTCCTTATCCCCTCTCCCCACCTTCACTGCCCGAAAAACACAATCTCGCTAGTTTGCGTTTTCATCAATATTTGCAAGTCATTACCACTGGTTTAAGGTGAGAGACAATGTCAGGGCCCCTCCCCCAATCTTGTACAGGCCTGGTACCCTGGGAATGGATTCCTAGAGCAGCCCAAACAGCTGTGCTCCAGTGGTGTTCATAGCAGCCCTCCTCCCTTGCCCACAGTATGCATGGGGCGATCCATACCTCCTGGACCAGTCCTGCTGACCTACCTCATCCAACCCAATGCCCCCTGACAATCCTTAAGCTGGGCACTGCCCCTCCTACCTGTTGCTGCTGTGTGACATCCTTGCCTCTGAGTTTAGGCTCCAGCTTAGGTTCTTCTGCCCTGGTTTTAGCTGTGCCCCTGGGAGCTGTTCTTCATCTTCTGGGGGACTCCGGACCCTTCCTCACAGTCTTCCAGTCCTTAACGCTACTGACCAGGGCCCAGAGCCCAGCTGGGAAGGGTGGGGCCCGGGGCCGACGGAGAGGGGAATGTCTTTGGTTTGGCCTGAATCCCCATCTGTACCAGTAGCTTCTACGACATTTGCCAGGTGTCAGATGTAGTCAGGAGGACTTTATGTCTGTTGTCTCATTGAATTCCCAAACCCTGTGAGACAGGAGATACCACCAGGTAGGAAACTGAGGCTCAGGAGGTTGACATTCACCCAAGGCTACAGAGCAAGGACGTGGAGGCCAGAATTTAAACACACACCTCTCTAGGGTCAGAGCTCTTAATCGGCAAGCTGTACTTCCTCACTGTCATGCCGCCAACCCCAAGCACACACGCATCGCCACGCCTGGATCCATTTAAAAGAACCTTCCATGTACAGTAGGCAGACAAGTTCCTTCAGCCTGTAGCCTCTGAACACAAACCCTGACCCAGACCAGATCCCCTGCCAGGCTGAACCAGACAGAAGGGAACAGAATTCAAACACCCCCCGCCCTCAGGAGCTGTGTGTCTGAGACAATTGGGCTGTAGCAAGAAGGACACACAGAGGACAGAATGTTCCCGCAGCTGAGCCTGCCCAGGGATGTCACAGCACGCGGCATCCAGGCTCCTGCAGTTCTGGGAGGGGCCGAGCAGCTCAGGCCAGCAGCTGTGGTGGCTGAGGTGTAGCTGTCCCAGAGGCCCCTCCAAAACTGGGTTCCAGCTGTACCCACCCACCAGGCAGGGTGGGAGCGGGGAGTGTTGGGAACATGTCCGGGGACACGTGTGCAAGGGGAGCTTGTTCTAATGAGGAGAACATGGCTGCTAGTTAGGCAAGGGGCGGGCGGGGAGCCTCAGAGCTGATTGAAGGCAGGGGCAGGGGTCAGACAATTAGGCCCAGATCCGGCTGTTTGATGTGAGTTCTGAGGCCTCAAAGCCTCCCTCAGCCCGCTCCCTCCACTCCCTCCGCTCCCTCCTCTTTCCTTTCTTCTTCTGCCCAAAGGCAGGAAGGATGGAAACGCTTACTCTCCCTGTTACTATTATTAAACGCTGTGGCAGGCCAGCCAGGCCCAGGACTCTTGTCCACAGGGGGCCCCCAGAACCCCAAGGTTCCTTGGACCCCAGGGGGCATCTGGCCAGCAGCCAAGGCCAGCCTGAGGGCAGGGACAAGGTGAGATGCAGGGCAGGGTACCCTTCTGCCGCTCTTGCTTCAGAGACACTAGTGAATGGGGCCTCCCAGGGGAGATTGGGGCCTCCCAGGGGAGATTGGGGCCTCCCAGGGGAGATTCGGGCCTGGGGCTGCCAGGGCCACGTCTCAGGCCTGCTTGGAGCATCACCTCCTGCAGCCACCTAGTTCTTCTCTGTTCTGTTCTGTTCTATTTTGGGGTTGGGGGGTGAGGGCATGGTTCATTCATGCTCACACCCCATCACACACGCTGTTGTCTGTAGCAGCCACACCAAAACCTCGTCCCACACGGTAAAGATCCATAGAGCCCCACAGGACTGTCACACTCGTACACCAAAGGGCAGGCGTGACCCCCACCCCCAGCCCAGATGTTATAACCACATATTGAAACAGGGTCCTACTCTAGTCACAGCGACTTGTGCAAGAGCCGTGACTGTCCCTAGGCAGGGCCCTGGGAGCCAAGCCCCTCCCCCAGAGTGGCTGGGAACTGCAATAAGATCTTGTTGTCCCGGGTGGGTGGGGGGTCCTTCCAGTCCCCATCCTAGGAAATAAGCCTTTTGAGCTGGTACTGACCAGAGAGTGGAAGGAAGCCAGATTGGGGGGGCAGCGGGGAGAGGGAGGGTGGGAGCAGAGATAAATGTTAGCTCATTTCTTCCGTAATTAGTTACTCCCTCATCCCCGCGTTGTAATTGTGAACAAGCTGTAATGTTTAATTAGTCTGTAAATGAAACCCCAATTTCATAATGGCCTGGCTGACAGGGCTAAGTGAGCAGGGGAGGAGAGGAGGGGAGGTAACCGGGAGGGCTTGCTGAGGGGGAGGGCGGGCTGGTGGGATCACCTCCTCTTCTCAGCCCCAGCCTGGCCCCATAGGGAGAAGGCTGAGACTCGGTCCAGCACTTGCACTCACCTTTACTAGCCTCTCCAGTGGCCCTTCTTGCCAGAGAAAGGAGAAGGAAGGGAAGGTTCCTGGCGTCCTTATTCCACCCTCCCTGCCTCCCCTCAGTTCTGTGGTTGAGATACCACAATCACAGCCCAGCCTAGATGCTTCTGGTTAGAGAAGCTGACTCTGGGGGCCCAGGCCTGTGACCCCAACAAGAAGGATACTTTCTCCCCAGGTCCAATCTTCCCCCTCCCAAATCACCCTGCTAAGAGGCCTTTGCTTAGCACCTGGTCCTCAGGATCTGGTCCTATACCTAAAGAAGCCAGTGATTGGCACCGGATATGCCCCTCCCCATCCACTCGCAGTGCTAGTGGAATCTATGCAGACACCGAGAGGCCAGGCCTTCTCTCAGGAGGGATCACAGCCGACTGTGATAAACGGGAGCTGCCGCAGGGGGGAGCCCCTGGCCCCACCGCCGCCTCATCGGTCTCTCCCTGTCTCCCCCACAGCATCCTCACTGCCTGCACACACCCCACCCGCCTGCCGCAGCCATAAATCTCAATTTACGAGGGTGGCGCTGGTGGGGGAGGAAGGTAGCGCCGCTAATGACGGCTCCTCAGCCGGATTTTTCATGTTGCACAGTCATAAATTTTTAAGAACAGCATGGGCAGCACGTTAGCGAGTTATCGAGGCTGCCTCTGTGCTAGCTTCCTAGTTCCAAGAGAGCAAGCAGAGTCTGGATAGGGCAGAGGAGGCAAATGGGGCAGGGCTGGGGCCCAGCAGGCAGACTAGTGTGGAGGCAAGGGTAAAGTGGGCCAAGCAGGCAGCTATCGGGAGCCTTGGCACAGGGTGGGAGTGCTGCCAGAGCCGCTGGGAGCCAGGGACAGGCATGGGTGGGATCAGGCGTGCGGGCACACAGACCGTGGTGTTGGGGGCCTCCGATGGATGCCTCCGCTCCAGGACCTGACACCATGATGTACGGGGAGCCTGAAGACATATGGATTTTCAAAGCGGCCACTTTGAATCGAATTACAAATCCTGACCATGTGCACAATGAGGCGCCTGCCCTGGCAGAGCTGCCCTTGATTCTTAAGCCAGGTGCTTTTTAGGATTGTTCTTGGGAGCTAAGGTCCCTGGAGTCACCGAGAGAGATTCCTAGGGAAATGCCCACAGAGCGGGTGGATCTGTGGATATTCTGGAGCCAGGCTGGCCTCTTGCTAGTTAAGGCTCATCACTTCCAGGTGGGGTCCTGCGGACGTCATTCACCTTCTTGGGCCTCTGGTTCTTCTCTTTAAATTGGGGTTCATGATGGCTCCTGCCTCTCCAGGCTTTCTCTGAGGATTTGAAAGCGCTGTAAAACCCTGAGTACAAGTTAGCTCAGTTGTCTACTTAAATCTCTGGGAGAGTTTTGAGGGGCGTGTCTGGGGAAAAGCTCTCTGCTGGGCATTCGCTTTTGTTCAGTCTTTCATTCAGAAGATGTATGTTTACTGAGGTCTTCTGGGTGCCCAGTCCAGTACTGGGTTTTCAGAGGCGAGGGGAGTCGCTTCCTGAGAGGTGGTCTGAGCATGTGTGGCTGCGGTGGGTCAGTTCCCCACCCTGTGCCTGGTCTCCCCTTGGGGGCCATGGCGTGTCCTGTGCTGTCCTGCCATAGCGCACCTAAGCCTCAGAGTGCTGCAAGGCCCACGCAGGCCCCTCACAAGCCCCCAGGCCAAGTGCTCCCCAGAGTTTCCTATCTGCATTTGGGGGTTAATGGTCTTGACCATCTCTTGGGAGCACAAAGTCAAGAAATCAGATGTTGCTCAACTCAGCAGAGGCAGCGTGAGTGTTTGTATCAGGTGTTCAGGGTGATCCACCAGGACAAATGCTGGTTGTTCGGGGAGAAGAGTGTCTCCCCACTGGGCCTTGTTGGTCTAGGGCAGTGCCCTGCCCCTTTTCAAGCCGCGCTCATGTCCCTGTCCCCCAGCACAATGCCCGCCCTCATTTCCTGGAACCTGCCACGGCGTCACTCACGTAAGGTTTCCCACATTCATTTTTCCCTTGGGCGCCCCATTCCCATCCCTTGGCCTAATTAATACCCTCTCGTCCTTCGAGCACATCTCAGATTTTGCTTCCCCAGGCAAGTCTTCCTGCCCCCCAGCGTACTCCCTAGCACCCTGCACTCCTTTTACACACTCTGTCACAGTTATAATTAAGAAATGAGTTGTTTAATGCCTCTCTCCCCCAGTAGATTGTAAGTTCCCTGAGGGCAGGAACTTTCATCTGTTTTGTTCAGCTTGTCTCCCCAAAGCATAACATGGCATCTGACTCATGTAGGCAGATAGTAAGTAAAATGTATTGTTTTGAATTGAGTTAAATTGAGTTGAGATGGCCCTGGCCCACCCCTGTGTGCCAGGGCAAGGGGAGGCGGATTGAGAAGTGCCTGCAGCTGAGGTGGTTCCCATTAGTCCTCATGATTAATTCACAGCCACACTGTGATGGAGTAGGCTTGTCCCCAGTCAGCAGCTCCGCTGGGGCCCACCTGTTAGCGACAAACAAACAAAGGGGATAAATAATGCATTGGGAGCTGAGCCAGGCAAGGCGGCGGTATTGAAATTAATAGGGATTAGCTGAGCAGCTTGAGGATGAAATATTTACCAGGTGAGGCTGGGCTTAGGGAGGGCAGCCCCACTCTGAGTCCCCAGGCGTAGCCAGCCCCGTCTCCAGGGCATCACTGGCTAGGACCAGGAGCCCCAGCTCCATTACTGCTGCCCCCAGTGCCTTGGTTTGCAGGACAGGCTGGTCAGGCTGCTGAGAGCTCAGGTCCCAGCCATCCTCCTGGCACGGCAGGTTTTAGAGAAATCAAGATACTAGGAAGGAATGGAGGTAGGGAAGGGCCTGGAGCCCAGGCACTGTAGAAGCTGGGGACGGGATGATTGATTTTCAGGGCCCAGGCATGTCTAGGCTTCAGGTGGCAAATGTCAGGGCTGGAGTAGGTTCACCTGTGATCTTGTCACCCCGCCCTTCCCTCTTTCTTTTCCTCCATCCTTCCATCCTTCCATTTAATACATATAGACTGGGGCCTCTAACACTAGTGCCCTCATGGGGGTTGTGGTCAAGCTGGGGGTGACCGAGGCCATCACAATGGGGAAACCCATAGAAGGGGTTCCTAACAAATGTGAGGGCCCAGATAAGGCCCCCAGGAAACAATAGCAAGCCCAGGTTCTGAGGGACAGGGGGAGCGCCAGCAGAGAAATGGGGAAGTTCCAGGTAGAAGGAAAAGCTGAGAGTGAGGCAGATGGGAACCCAGAGGGCAACCCAGACAGATCCCTGGACTTTCTAAATGAGTTTGGATACTGTCCTGAGAGCAGTGAGGCACTGTTGGAGGTGGTGGTTTGTTTTTTAATTATTAACTCTTAAACTTTTTACTTTGAACTAATTTTACATTAGCAGAAAAGTTTCTATATATGTTACCCAGCTTTCCCTAGTGTTAACATCCTATATAATCACAGTACAGTTATGAGCACCAGAAAATTAATATTAATGCTATACTCTTAACTAAACTAAAGGCCTTATTGAATTTCACCAGTACTTCCACTAATGTCCTTCACGGATCATTGAAGGGTTTAAGACAGGGAGGGAAATTACCAGATTTGTGGTTTGGAGGGACACCATGGAGGAGATTGGCAGGGGCGCTGCTGCCACCTAGGTGACAGATGGTGGTGCCCTGGACTGGGAGAGTAATAGTGGGAATATAGGTTTAGAAATTATTGGAATTTCATGGTAATTAAAACCTCAGGAGTAGATAATGTTGCCCAGGAAGAGGGTAGAGAGTGAAAAGGGAAGAGGGCCATGGACAGCTCTGAGCAACACCCACATCTTAGGGGTGCTCAGAAGCAAAGGCATGTACAAAGGAGCTGGGGGAAGGTTGGCGAGAGAGGGGTGGTGTCCCTGAGACCAAGAGAAGAACGTTTTGATGTGTAAGTCCATTGGGTCGGATCCATCTAAACCTCAGAAGCTTCCTGTGAAGTCATAAGGATCATTAGAGAAAGCAGTTTGGTAAAGCAGTGGTGAGGGAAGTTGCAGGGTGAAAGAGGAGTGAATGAGACCATGAGTGTTAACAACTCTGAAGTTTGGCTATGAAAGGGAGGGGAGATGGGGTACTAGCCACATGGGAAAGGAGATTAAAGGGGAGTTGTTCTTAAAGATGTAGACGATTTAATATATTAACATGCTAATGTGAAGGAACCCCAGTGCAGAAGAAACAATTGGGGTTACTCATAATGTCCGGCCCCTGAAAAGGCAGTGGGTTGGATACCAGGTGAGGTGGAGGGAGGGACTTTAGAGGTGACATCAGGATGGGTGCTCTCTTGAGAGAACTGCACAGATGCAGGAGTGGCTTCTGTACTTCCTATGAAGGAGACGAGTGTGTGGGTGAGGGGGTCGGGGCTGATGTTGGGAGTAGGGCATTTGAGATTGTAACAGGGAAAGAAAATTTGAAATTGTCTCTAGGAAGAAAGGAGAGAGAGTGTGCACACTGACCAGATTGGCTGGGCCATTTTATACAGCCAGTTGAGGTTGATAGCTATGATTTTAGGGGTGGAGTGAATCTATATGCTTGTGATTTTTTTCTAATTACAACTCAACCCAAATGCAGGCATAGAGAAGGCAGAGTTTGGGTTTTCCCAGGCAAGGGTGATGGAAGGAAAAGGGGACAAGAGAGTTGAGATTATTGGCAAGAAAGGATTGAAATGATGGACCATGGAGGTGGTGGTTTCCTAGTGTTAACATCCTATATAATCACAGTACAGTTATGAGCACCAGAAATGGAATCCAAGTTCCAAAATGAGGTGGATCAGTTATGTCGATAGGACAGAAATTGATTGATACATATCCAATTCCATTGTTCTTCTTCCTCACTAAATAGAGCCCCCATTTAATTAGGGGCAGCAGTGTGTACCTAGTTAAAAAGTTAGCTTTTTTAGTTTCTCATACAGTTAGATATAGTTATGTCTCTGTGATAAAAGGAATTATTGTGCGGGAGCTCCAGGAACAATACTTAAAAGGAAGTGACTCGCTGGCTAATACATTATTCTTACTTTTTCCTTCTTCCTCTTTCCTAAAATGTGGATGTGATGGTTGGAGCTCCAGCAGCCATTTTGGACCATGAGACAGCTTGGAAATTAGAAACAACATGCTGAGAGGGGCAGGGCAGGAAGAAGCCCAAGGCTCTGATGACTTTGTGGAGCTGTGGGGCTTTAGTCCACTGAGATTGTAAGCCACAGACTGGAAACCTTTCTTAGTGAAGTTGTATTTTCTTTCCTCTCTGTTTTCACATGGGCTCCCACTAAACTGCACTCTTTTTGCCTTTTTAGTAACATGGCCTGTATCCTGAGATACAGCAGGAAACAACTTGATCATATGTATAGAACAGTGGTTCCCAAACTTATTTGGCCTACCGCCCCCTTTCCAGAAAAAATATTACTCAGCCCCTGGAAATTAATTTTTTTTTAATTTTAATAGCAGTTACTCATCGCCCCCAAATGCACCTGTTGCCATCCCCGCCCCCCTGGATCGCTGCAGCGCCCACCGGGGGGTGGTAGCGCCCACTTTGGGAATCACTGGTATAGAGAGAGCATGATAAGAGAGCTATGCCTGAAATATCAGTGTCCTCATTGACCTTTGCCCTCCCTCCTCTACTCAGCCAAGTTGACATTGTAGGGTCCATTTGTTATACCGTTCTCTTTTCTGCCTGTACATTCTGTATCAGTTAGTATGCTTTCGGCTACCAGAAAAAGGAACCCAATTTAAAATACCTTAAATAGGCAGGGGATCTATTACCTCACAAAAGTCTGGGGGTGAGGGGATCCTCGGGTTGGTTGACCCAGCATCTCGCAGTGTCAGCAAGGACCCAGGGTTTTCTTTTCTTTTTTCTTCTTTTATCGTCAGTGTGTTCTTGGCAGGCTAACTCCCCTCCAGGTTGGAAGGTTGGGAGATGGCTACTGCAGTCTCAGGCAGGTGCAAACATGCACATGTGAAAACGCCCAGCAGAATATAAAGGGCTGTTCCCCCTTGGGCTTCTCTCTTTAAGAATGAAGAAAGTTTCCATGAAGGTCTTTAGCGAGTAGCCAGAACCCTTGGTCACCCCTAGAGTAGAGACTGGCCAGGGAAATAGGGTCACCACAAATGGCTCAGGCCGCGGAGCATTCGCCCTGGTCACATGCGTGAGGAGTGGGCTTTCCAGCTTGGCAGAGAGGCAGGGCTCTTGGTATGCAATCAAAAGTAGACAGGGGGAAAAGGTGAAGGCAGGAGGGGTGAAGTATATGGAGAAGCAGAGTTGTAAATGGGTTCAAGTGACATGGAAGAAAACGTGTTTTATCATCAGAAACTAGGAATATTTGAATTTAATATTTCAAAGGAAGAGCAGTAGAGGATGTTGAAAAGGTTGCAGGTGTGATTGTGGAAATGGTGGAAATAAGGTACAACAGACAAGGCATTTGTGCTGAAGTCAGAGAACCAAGAGGCTGGCAGCAAGTTTCTCAAAGGACAGGACGTAGAGGCTATCACAGGCAGTCTCAGGAAGGGGGTGGCTGGGTCTGCACATGCTCACAAGGAATCCTCCAGGTAGGCTGCTGGCACACAGCCTAACCTCTCTATCTCCCGGGGTCCCCATTTTGGAAAGCATCTGCCCTGGTTAGTCAGACCATTAAGGAAGCGGGTGAGGACCCCCAGAAGACAGTCCTACAGGAGACTCCTGGGGGACAGGTTACGGTGGAAGCTTGGTTGGGGCAGAGGTGGCTGCCAGGTATGGCGGATGTGCTCATCTGGTCTCTGTAGCCACCTCCGTCCCTGGCCAGGTCCTCTTCACTTAGCTTACCTGGCTATCCTCTGGCACTTCTAGCTATGGCATCCCAGAGCGAGGAGGAGGGTGAGGCTTCTTGGCCCCTCTACCTGGATGGGGCCTTGGCTAGAAACAAGTGGGGGGAGGCGGGCACCATTATAATGGCCGAGCAGCCTCCCTGTTACTACGGCGTATTTCACTTTTAATTCTGACATATAATGTAATGATCTTTTTTAAGGCCCGATGATATTATCTGCCTGACTAGATTATTGAGTCTTCATCATCTCCAGATAAATTTATGGCCAGGACGAGGCTCAGGATTTATCATCAGTCAATAGAGCTCGATACTCTAACAAGGCGTGTAATAAGATATACATATTTAATGATCCAAGGGGAGGAGCGCTAATGGGAGCCCAGAGTGAGTGGTCCACAGGGCTGGGGCTCTGCCCTAGGGCTGCCATAGCAGTAGGGGCATGGATGTGGTCTTTGCCCTGTAGTCCCAACTCTGGCCTTTCTCAGGATTGCCTCAGTCTCCTCCTGATCAGGACTCTGAGGGAGAGGCAGCATGAGGGACAGTCTCAGAGCTGGGCCCGAGACCTCTCCAGCCCAGAGGGTACAGGCACCTCACTGGGGAACTCTCCCTGTTTCTGGGCCATGGAGGGGTTGGGGGTATCCTTAGACCTGTGTACCCAGGCCCCTGCGCACGAGGGCGGGACCACAAGGGGAGGGAGTGCCGGGGCTGCGTGCCCAGGCCGCTGATGGTGACGGATGGTTTTTCATTACAGCCTCTCAGGTCCTGCCCGCGCCCTGTGTGGAAATTCTATTTATTCCCTAATTTGTAAAAATTCCCTCTTTATCTGATCCCAATCAGGGCGGGGTAATTGGCTCTCTGGGGCAGCGGCTGGGGTCCTTGATGAAGAGCTATGTGGATGTACCCAGCCCGGCCCCCGCCCGGCCCGCCACCAGGGCCCACAATTAATAATGATTTGCAAATGGCAGACAAGCAATAACACAGAAAGATGTGGCGTCCGCGCTGCCTCTTCATTTCCTCCCCTTGCAGATATAAATGGCCACAGAACAAAAACCCAGCACTATAAATTCTGGAATTAGTTATTCACCGGGATAAATGGGCCTGGAGCCACCAGCCCCCTCCTGCCACCCTTCTTGCCTCCTTTCCCTGAGCCAGGTCTGTATCCCCAGGTGTGTTCCAAGCCTGGCCCCTGGCTCCTCAGCATCTTTGTCTCCTGACTCAGTTCCTCCTAGCCCCTTCCCACAACTCTAGCTGTTGTGTGGCCCAGAGTGGGGCGTGGTCACCTGCTCGGGGTCTGTAGCTTCCTCAGCCTCCAGCTCCTCTCACTGACGAACCTGGGTTCTGTCCTCACTGTGCACTGGGATTTGAATGGAGTTGACATACCCTGCCAGGCCTGAGAGTTCCAATTGGGTTGGTCTTGGGCATCCTCTTTGGCTTTGGGGACCAGTCTAGTCATTTCCCTGGCCAAGTCTGAGTTGGGCCCCTGGTGACCAAATGTGATGTGACATAAGGGGTGTGATGCTGTGCTTACTGGTCAAGCTGTTGTGGGATATGTTGGCACATGCATTTCCGGGCACTCTGCCCTCTCGGCCAGGCGCATCCTCTCCCCACCCCCCAAGTGGCTGTGAGCTGGCGGGTAATGGGCGTGTAATGGCCTCATTTCCATGCCCGGCCTCCAGGAGCAGCGGTAAGTGTTTGATTGCCTTAATTTCCAAACACATCATTATCCCAGCTTTACCAGCGCTTAATAAACACTTTATGAGGATTTTTTTAAAAACATCTTCGGTCCGCATACTTCTCTGAAGTGATAAACTCTAATTAAGTCTAATATTTAAAAATATGGTAATGGTGAGTTGTTTGAATAAGTGGACTGCATTTCTGTAATTTCATTATTACGTAAAGCACGCTAATTATTTGGAGCGCGCTTATTATGGAGAGAGAAATCGCCTGCTAATCAAGATGAAATTGCCTTTTCCCCTTATTGTGGAACCACCGTCATCCTTCACCATCAGCCCTGTGGCACCTCCAGGCACCTCGGTGGGATGTAGGGGGGTGAGGGGGGCACTGAAGAAGGGGTCACTTTGGAGTTGAGGCTCTAAGGGCCCTGTCTGGGGGGAGGGAATGGAGCTGTGGGAGCCGTGTCTGTGGAGAGATGGAGTCTTTATCTGGAGGGGAGTGTTACGTGGGACAAGGTGGCACTGTCTGGGGCCCAGAGGACTGGGGGCATGTCTGGGACAAGAAACCAGGGGTTAGGAAATATCAGAGTGTTACTGTGGGAATAACAGTATTATTATTGGTTATTATTAAACAACAACAATAATAACTAACCCAGCCACTGTTTTAAGCACTTGACAAAAATTCATTTCGTTTTTTTAAAAACCCTTTGAGGGGAGTAATTGCTGTAATTATCATTTTTATTCCCATTTTAGAGAAGAAGAAATCGAAACTAGAGAGGTTCACACAGTTGTTAAGTGGTGGCATTTGGATTTGAACCCAGAATATAAGGACATACAGGGTCCCTCTGCTGGTTCAATCCTAAATTCACTGCCTTCCCTGTGAGCTGCAATTTGCTGTTGTATCCTGAACTGACCCAGCTGTAGCTTAGGGTGCTGGCCCCCAGCGGAGAGTTGCTGATTTAGCAAATAAAATATAGGACACCGGTTAAATCAGAATTTCAGATAAAAACCAATAATTTTTTTAGTATGTATATATATATGGCTCGGGTGGGGCTGGGGACATATTTAATCTGGCAAGCCTATGTCAGGCAGGCGAAGGTCGACCCACCGGCCCTTTGCTCTCCAGCATGCTGCCCAGATGTCCAGACAAGCGGACAGATGTGGCGGTAAACGAGCTTCTAGAAAGTCTGCACACTCAGGGCTCTTGCTCGCTTATTCTTCCCATGGTTCCTGCTCCCTGCACTGTTCTTCCCACCCCCTCCCTGCTGGTCCCTGCTCCACGGGCTCTGGCCCCACTCCCAACCAGCTCCTGGAGGTCACTGATCAGGTGTGCTCCCAGGCTGAGCTTGCAGCCAGGAGGCCTCGGGTTGTGTCGGAGTCCTGTTTAGGCCACACTGCCTCATGTTTTCAAAGGTCATCAGCTTGTCTCTCTGCTGCCCTGATGTCCCCTTTGCCTCTTTGATCATTTCACGTTCATTCTCTTTCCTGACTCCAGTAGACCCACGTATGGGAATTGTGTGTACTGGTATGACAGAGGTATCATATCAAAAGGGTGAGGAAGGTGCAGGTAGTCAATCCATGGTGATAGGACAAGTGGCTGTCCACTAGTGAGAAAATAAAGTTAGTGCTTCTGTTTCTCACCATGTACAAAATAAACTCCAGGCAGTTTAAAAAGTTAAACATAAAAACTGAAAGTATTAGAAGAAAATATATAATGGTTTTCTAATAATACCGGGATAAGGAAGGCCTTTTTAAGCAAGATATAAAGCCTAGAAGACATAAAGGAAATGTCTGATAAGTGTAGATGTCCCATAGGAACCTCAAGACTTAACACATCCGGAGCTAAGTTCATCACTGACCCCAACCTGCACCCTCTCTTGGTTTGCCTTATCTCAGTGAGTGGCACTAAGATCCTGGACTCCTCCCTCCAGCCTGCCAATCCCCTCAGGGGACTGCTCATCCAATTTCCTGAAAATCTCTTTCCTCCGTCCACTTCTCCAGATCACCAGTAGACCTCCACCTCTGCCGCCACTGGCCTAGTTCTGGCCTCCACTTCTGGCCTGGACCACAGTACAATCTGCTAATTGGTGTCTCTGCCTTGAGGGTTAGTCCCTCCATCCTCAAATGATCATTCCGAAACACAGATTTGGTCCTTTCATGCTTCTCCTTAGACATGTTAGTGTCTCCCTGTCATTCCCAGAATAACAAAACCTTAAGTTTCTTAGCTTCTCATTTGGGACTATCATCAGTTTTCTCTAGCCAGTCCCTGCTGGCCTCACTAGCTTCATCTCTCGCCACTCCCCTGCCTCTTATTCTTCATCACCCCACCACCACCACTTGCTAAACTTCACATTTCCCGTCCAGAATGTGCCTATGCTGTTCACTATGCAAGGACACCTCCCCAGCTTCAACCCCAACATGCTGGCGAGCCCCTCCCATATGCCCCTCAGACCTCTGCTTAACTTGGTCCTCCCTGGAACCCTTTTCTGATCCTCAGACTGAATGAGGTCCCTTTTCTGTGCCTCCTTTTCTCATAGATAGCACTGTTCAGACTGCACCACCTACAGGTCTGTCTCTGAGCTCTTCCAGGACAGGGAGCTACACTCTGCGCAGCCCTCGGCCACCACGGCCCATGGGCGCCCAGCACACAGAAGGTGTCCGTGTGTTTGCTGAATTAATGAGCACACAAATGAATGACCTCCAGGACATTCCTTAGCCCCCTTCCCTCCTAGGGCTAGCCTGGCCCAGGTCCTGCTTCCTGTCCTCTACTGTTCAATTCCCAGACAAGTGCAGCTAACCATGTCAGCCTCAGGTGGTTGTGCCCGGTGAGCTCTCACTGGGTGTCCTGATGGCCGGAGCTACCCTCCACTAGCAGCTCCTTTGCCCAGCAGAGACAGGGCTATCCTTGGGCCAGCCAACAAGTTATCCTTTGTTAGGTGCTAGCTCTACTCACCTGTCTGGGGGATTTATGCTGCCGTACCCCTCCCATTGTGGTCTTGGCAATATAAAAATATTTTCAACATTAAGAATATGAATGCCCATAAAAAGAAGAGGGTCATTTTTTTCACAAGTTGATGACCCTGCAAGAACATCGAACAGGTTAGTCTTCTAGAAATTGGAGGTGAGGAAGACCTGTTCTTGGAGGCCTTCCATGTGAGCACAAGGCTGTGACCCAGCTCTTCGTGTCCCCCACCCCATAACAGCTCCAGGCTCACCTCATTAGCTCAGTGAGAGGTGCCAGAAGGTGGGGCTGCTGCCCCAGGTGGCCCCGGGGCCTCAAACAGAAGACTCCCTGCTGCTGTCTCTCTGATCTGTTAAAAGACCCAGATCTGTGTCTGTGCTTCTGCCCAGTTCCCTCGTTTTCTAGCCGTGCCAGTGACTGTTTACACTGGTCAGTAAGTCGGTTGCGTGGACTTTTATGAAGGCGGAGAGAGAGCCTGTGCTGGAAGCCCGTAAGTGCTGTGCCACTGACTCTGGGGGAACTGAAGCAAGTGCCTCCCCATCTGGGCTCCTCTTTCTTCATGTCATAGACCAGTCGCAACAACGAGACTCCACAATCCCCAGTAAACAGGACCAGTAGTCAGTCCAAGTGGGTGGAGTGAGTGATGGTTGGTTTCATCAGGTGTGCCAGCCCGCATCATCCATGCCATGGATTGTCCATTATACACTTTCTCACCCCTGGGTCATCCAGAAAGCCAGCATCCCTGTCTTCCCTCAAGAAGAGGCATCCCAAACAGAAGGCACATGCAGAGACCCAGTGCATCACCTGTTACTCCTCATAACCCTGAAGGCGCGTCCACTGTCACCTGAGGCTCAGAGAAACCAAGCAGGGCTGTCGCCAGTGGGCAGAGTTCAGACTCAAGTCTGTCTAACTCCAGAACCTACTTTGTCATTTTCAGAAAACAGTAAGTGGTTCCTTGACATGGGAAGATAGAGGTTAGGACTTCAAAGAGGAAAGGAGGTGACCAGGTTTGTGTAAGAAAGATCACTTTGGCAACAAGAGAATGAATTAGAGGGGGAACGAGGACAAGTTATTGCTGTAAAAGCAAGGAATGGTGTGCTGGCCAAGGCAGTGACTGCCAGATTGACAGGAAGTAGGTGATTAGACAGAAAATAAGAGTCTACAGTTCACACTTGATTAGATTTGGGGAGTGAGGGAGAAGGCCAGGTGTCAGGCCTGACTCATTTCTTGTTTGGGCGTTTGGGGGTGCCTTTCACTGGGATGGAGAACACGGGGGAGAAAACCAGTTTATTACTGGACGTTTTGAGTTTGTATGGAGATCTAGAAGGAGATGTTCCAGAGCACTTGGGTCTGTGGTCTGAGCTCAGGAGGGAGGTTCAGGCTGCAGACGTGATCCTCGGGGGAGCTGACATTCCTCATGTGAATGAAGCCGTCTCGTGTGTAGTCAGAAGAGGTCAAGGACAGAGGCTGGGGCACATGGGTCTTCTCCCAGCTCAGGGCCAGGCACAGGTGGGAGGTCAGTGCTTGCCCTCTGGATGGCCGGTGGCCTGGGGGCAGGGGCCGGGCACTTCCACTTGGGCCAGGGGAGGCAGATTGAGCGATTTGTCCAGCACTGAGGGAGGAGCCAAATGAAGTCAATAGAAAACTAATTTTCTTTTCTGCTGGAAGAAATGAGGTGTGTGGCCGCTGGGTAATTGCAGATAACGAGGGGACTTATTCTTAATATGCAGAGCGGCTATGGTCCCCAGAGTACAGGAGGCAGGAAGGATTGGAGGTGCCCGGACAAGACCAGACTTCTTTAGGAAGAAAATCACCGAATCAGAGTTCCTCTGATGGCGTGATCACAGCCCTAGCCCTATCATAAACCCTCCCCCCTCCCAGGGTCCCTCCTGCCCCAATCCCACACCCGCCCCGCCTGCACCGCCCTTCCTGCCCCATTCCCCTGCCTTTCAACTGCCTACCTCCTCCTGTCACAACCCCCTCCCTCCACTCTCCACCCCCACTGCCCAGGCATACACACTAAGGGAGACAAATGACAGGGCCTCCGATGAGCGGGGTGTGTGTCCGGCCCATAAACCACGGGGATGGGTCACGTCTGGAGTTGCCATGGCCGCCACTACCCACCCATCCGTCTTCCCTCTTCTGCTTCAGACCAGCCCTTGTAGCTTCTTGAGTCTCTGGAGGAACAAGGTGTCCCAGTGACTAAGCCCTCGGTCACACCTCTCCATGCTCACATGTACCACCAATACTTTCATGGTGAGCTCTGCAAGACAGGGCCCAGTCTGGTCTAAGCAGGGGCTGCAGAGCTGGTGACTGGCCAGTGATACTGGCCCTGGCCCGACCAGAGACTTCGCACAACCATTTTAGCTCTGGTGGGTCCCCTTTCCTAGTCTAAGGTCCTGGCAAGGGCAGGTTGAGGGACTCAGTGGAAGGGGTTGGTCCTTGGCAGCTGTGGAGCCTCCTGACCCCACCTTGACCTTACCACCTCCCATACCTGATTATGACATCAATGTGCAATACTTCTGCCATCACAACCATCGATCCCATCAGGGCTGGTGGCAGCTGAGCCCTGATTATGGGCTGGGAGCATCTATGGGAGGTGGGAGAGGGGTGGGAGGAGAAGCTGGCCAAGGGATCAGGAGTTGGTGGCTGCTCTGGGCAGTGGAAAAGAAAAACCCAGGCCCTTGGGCCATTTCTGTCCTGGGCTTACTATCGTGGACAAGCTCTGGGACTTGTACCTCCTGCTGGTGATGACAGAACACATCCTGACCCATGTCCATGATACTAAAGCCCCGGAATACCTGTTCCTGTGACCACCAGGGTTCTGGGACAGCTTTGAGTATGGGGAACAATACTGGTGAAATTGCCTGACAGGGTCTGGCAGACACAGACACATTTAACCTGAGCCACTGCCAGACAGGGCTAAAGCCCTCCCAGCACCAGCTTTGAGCCAACTGGGGTAGGAGAGGCAGGGCTTGGGCTCAGGTGTGTCCAATAGAAGGTTAATGGCCAGGGCGTTAGGGAACCACGAACCTGGACCCCCTCCACTGGTCTGGGACTGCACAGGAGCAGGCTCCAGGCAGGTTGCTGTTTGAGCACCTGAGCCTGGGGCCCAGGGCAGGTGTCTCCCAGGGCCCTGGCCCAGAAGTGCCGAGGCTTGTGCCTTGTCACCAGTGATTATGGCCTGGGCCACATCTTCCACACACGAAAGTGGCGGCAAAGTCACCCTGGCCGTGGGCGTGATGAATGGCCGCACAGTAATGAAATGGAGACATCAAGGCGGGTGGCGGGAAGACGGAGTGTGGCGGACAGGCCGTCCCCACGCGGCGGCAACAAGAAGGATCGCCCAGCGGCCGGGGGCCGTCAAGGGAGAAATTACACATTTACTCTGCCTTTTTCTTACTGCGACGGCGCCCATACATCACCACTGGGGCCGGGGCGGGACACGCCGGCCAATTTCCAGCATGAATTATGGGACTGAGAAACATTGAGACCAGGCTTCCTGCCCGGCCAGCATCATCCAGCCCGACCTAAAGCTGGAGATGCTGCCACAAGGGAGTGGGACCCCCTAGTTTAAAGTCTGGCTCCTGAATCTGCCCCTGCTTCCCACCCCCACCCATGTAAGAGCACCTATGGACATAGAAGGGAAGGATCTGGGGCCCATCTAAATGTCTTTTCTTTCTCATTTTAGATGACTGCAAGAACATTGCCAACATCATGAAGACACTTGCATATCGAGGCTTCATCTTCAAGCAGACCTCGAAGCCGTTCTGATTGGCCGAGAACGGGATGGGGCAATACAGGGTAGCTGCTTGGCCCAACCCAGAATCCTCCTCTCCCTCACCAGAGGGGAAAAGGGAGAGTGGCACAGCTCTACGTCGAGTGTCCCCAGCCTGCCCTGCGGGCTTGTGCCCTGGGTAAGAGCTTGGCCACTTGGTCCCTCTGGAGCAGATACTTTGTGGCCTCCCATCCCCATCCCACAACCTCAGCCCAGTATTAGCCCCTCCCATTATGGGCCTGGGCTAGGGGGACCCAGGCACTTACTGCCTCTCCCTGGTACACAGGCTTCTGCTGGGGCCACCAAGCCCCCTGTGCCCCCTCCCATCTGTAGTGCATGGTGTGTGGTGCCCCCAGGGCTCCAGGACAGATCTTATGTCCACCCCATCCCCGCTGTGAACGTGCCACTGAATAAAGTCGGGGAAATGAGGCCCTGGGTAATGTGTGCACCGGCCATGCTGTGCCTGATGCTGTCAGGAAGGGGAGGAGCTAGTGTGTTCCAGGCTGCTCTGTGCTCAAGGCCACCAGTGCAGCTAGTTGTCACTGACATACCTCCGAGCCCCCCCCAATGAATATGCACAGGGCCACAGCCACTGAGAGCATGAGGCTGCTTGAAGCTGCTGGTATCTGAGGCCATGGCTGCATGTGAGCCACCTTGAATGTAGAACCACAGGTGTTCCTAGGCACAGGTGTTTGGGCAACATGGGCAGTGCTTAATGGGTAGAGGAATACTAAGGGCCTCCATGCCAGTAGGCCCCAATGCCACCCATAAAGTAGGTGTGACGACTCCCTCCTGCCCACCCTCCCAGCCAGGGGCGGCAGAAATGGTGGGAAAGAAACGGAAGCAGCCCAGTCCACTCAGCAGCTCTATTTACACAGCAGCAGCATCCACACCCGGTGTGGTCCCTCATGGCTTCTTGGCTTTCTTCACAGAAGAGGAGCTGGAGGCCGATTCCCGTCGCTTCCTCTGAGGATACATAGAAGATGATGAGATCTATGGCCAGCCCCTGAGGCCTGATTCAGGCTTGGTGCCTGTGTCTCACACTGGCCACCCACCCACTCCCGCCCTGAGTCTCCACCCCTCAGTGACAATTCCCATTGCAGGCACTAGAGGGAGCAAGCCTGTGCACACATGTGAGCATGCTCACATGCAGGGCCAGTTCATACTCTTCCAGCTTGTCCAGACTCTTACCGAATTGGGCGTGAGAGGTGCACCCACCACATCAATGATGGTGTCCTTGGTGAGGTCAGGGGTGAGACCAGATTCAGGTACCGCTGACTCAGCAGAGGCTGGGGCCGGGCCTGATGCTGGTGTGGCAGGGGCCCCCAGCACGCCAGCCCGGGCCAGTGCCTCGTGACGGTGCCGCAGCATCTGCAGCTCATACTCGCAGTTGGCACAGGCCTGCTTGAGCTCGTAGAGCAGCACCAGGTCACTCCGCAGCTCATTGAACATGTGCACCAACTCCTCCGTGGGTGTGGGGCTCAGTTCTGCAGGTGGTGGGTGGAAGGCACAGGGCAGAGCCAGGGTGTGCGGGAAGGCTGGCAACAGGAACCGCCCTCCCCCTGCCTTTATCCACGGCCTCGGGAGGGTCCATCTTGAGGGGCCCAGCCTCCACACTCACCCACACCCAGCTCCAACAGCATCTGTTCCAAGGCCTTGATCTTCTTCTGCCCCACAGAGCTTGGCAGCTTCATCTGCAATGACCCAGCAACTCAGCCCTCTCCCCCACAAGCACCTTAGAATGAAGGGGACTAAAGGCAGTGGGGGAGTGGAAGAGAAGTTAACCCCTGGAGGCAGCTCTGGGTCAGAAAAGGAAATAGCCAGCCAGTGGAAGCTATGACCTCAGCCTGGCCACATCCCCGAGGCCCCCTCTACCTGCAGCACATGGCACACCCTCTCCTCCTGCTCCAGCCCAGGGTCCAAACACATTGAAGGAAGTGACACACATACCCGCTGGCTCCTCAGCGTGACACCTGCAGACTTGAAGTCTGGAAACTTGATGCCTGCAGTCTCAGGAACAGCCTGGGGGAGGAGGAGTTAGGAAGTGTCACCGGGAGTGGACCTAGTGTTAGTCCCAGCACCTGCCGGCTCTGGGTGCTCTCAGAGCCTCCCACTAGGTCCCCTGTGCCAGGCGACCCCTCCACCCTGAGCTGGGCTGATTTAGTCTCCACACCGGCTTCTCGGCCTCCTTTTTCTGGGGTAGCTTCTTCTTGGGGGCCTTGCGTTCAGTGCGCCGTTGCTCTGCAGTGGTGTCGGCCGCTGTTATCAGCTTCTGCAGGTCCTGACTGCGCTTCTCCCGCTCCTTCTTCCGGGCCTCGATCTTGCGCAACTCCTGTAGCAAGTACTCCTCCTCTGCCACCTGGGAAAGTGAGAGATGCTAAGACACGTGCAGGTCCGTGGGGGAGGGAGGGTAGATGGAGATGAAGGGGTGCTGGGCCGTCTGGGGGAATCTGAGAAGAGATCATGAGGGAGGTGAAGGACTATCAGAGCAGGGAGGGTGGCTAGTGAGGGGTAGGACTGGGATGGGGGTGCACACAGGTACCAACCAGTGGGAGGTAGGGGGACTTGGGGAAGAGAATTGAGGGTTTTGAGGATGGAAGCAATGGATTTGGGGGCATGGAGGAGAGTTTGGGGGCTCAGGGCTAACCTGCTCTGGGGTCCGGTTATAGAGGCGCTCCAGCTGTTCCTTCCGCCGTCGCTCATGCCCAGCATCAAATACTGGTATCTTAAGGTCTGTGCCTGGCACAGCCCGCACATTGGCAAGCTTAGCACAGATGTGGTAGTACCGTTCCTTCAAGTCCTCCACAGAACGCTTCTGAGGATAAAGACATGGGGGATTGGCTGGGGGTGGGACACTCAGAGGCATGTGCAAGGGGTGGCCTGAGAGCAGTGGGCCTGCTAGGCCTGGGGTTAGGCACACATGCAAATGAACACCAGCTCACCTTGAACTGCTGGTGGTCATACCGGTCATGGATAACCACAAAACGAAGATCAAAGCGGCGGCTGAGATCGAAGAGGTGGTCAGTTTCTGCTTTAGTCCAAGCGTCGTCATGAAGATAGAGCTGGTACTCCTGCTCTGAGTACACGGGCACCTGCACCGTCTACTGGCACAGAGGGGCAGAGTGGTGTCATGTCCAGTGGGCTCCAGTCTGCTTTGACCACAGCCCCCCTTGTTTATTGCCAATCCCTGGGCTAGACAAAAGCAAATCCTCTGCCTGGGCCTTGCACGGCAGCCTGGAGATGGTATTCCCAGAGGGAGGGAAGGAACTGCTTGATCAGAGGCCCGGGCAGCCTGCCTCTGCGTTCACTCCAGGAGCCACTTCACCATGCCTTCGGCTCCACAGCCCCAGTAACCGCACACATGCTCCTGCCCCCATGGTTAAGGTGACAGGCCCACAGGTAAGCACTTCTGTGGAGTCCAAAGGTCAAATATGGAGGGGGGCAGGTGGCTAAATACTGGAAAAAGGCCAACTCCTCTAGTCCATGGACACTTGTCTGAAGCACGCCTGCCATCCAGTGGTGGCAGTGAGACTTGCAGCTCCCCCAGAGCTGGCTAAGGTCACGGCTCTATAGAAAAGGCACCTGAATCCTACTTCCAACATATGCACCCCAGCCCATGCTGGTCCCCTAGACCTCCCTCAGGGACAAGCAGCACCACCACCAGCTGAGTCTGCCAGTCAGAGACCCCATGAAAGAGTCAATGCCAGGTTGGACCAGGGAAGTTTCTCCATCAAAAACCAAGGGCTCTGAACCTGCTCTCAAGACCCTTAATTCCAGCTGCCTCTTAAACATCTGTAGAGGTTCCACATACAACTTAAGATGTTCAAGTGACCGATATTAACAAGACTCATTGTGGTGATCATTTTGCAGTATATACAAATATTGAATCATTACGTTGTACGCCTTAAACTAACAGTTATGTCAATTACACCTCAATTTAAAAAAATAAAAACTTAATACGTTCAATACTGAGCACATCACCCTCCCTCAAACTTTTATCTCCTCCAGTCCAGATGTCGGTCACAGTCCCATCACTCAACCCAGGTGCCCAAGCCAGAAACCGGGGAGCCATGCAGATGATCATCTTAATTCCTACCTTTACCCTTGACTCCCCCTCACCCCACACCCTCCGCACACAGAGTGAGGGAAGAAACTGCTTGATCAGAGGCCCGGGCAGCCTGCCTCTGCGTTCTCTATCCTCTGGAAACTCTATCCACTGCGACATCCCAGTCGAGATCACCACTACCATTTTCCTGGATCGGAGAAACAGCCCTCCCATGCTCTCTCTGCCTCCATTCAGTCCTCCCCCAGGCAATTCTCCATCTGCAGCCAAGATGGATCTCTGCACAGTGCTACTCAAAGCACAGCCTACAGGCCAGTGCTGTCTGCACACTGTTATCCCTGGTGTATGGTAAGAAAGCAGAGTAGGCACTTAGAAACCTTTGTAACAATTTTACAGTAATCACACACTGCTGAACCTGACAGAAAGAAACGCGGACTTGTATTCTAATCTTTTTTTAAATATCCTTTACCATGGATAACTTGAGAAGCATTCTAGAATATATATCTGAGCAGGCCATCCAGCCATCCATTTTTAAGCCCCTCAAAGGCTCCCACTAGTCCAAAAGTGCCCTAAACTCGAGAGTAAGGGTTGTCTGGTTCATTTCCTACCTCCCGGGTTCCCAGGCACTCTGCAGGTATCAATGAATATTTACTGAATCAATCAGTGAACCCAGGGGTGAAAGACCCCTCTCTGCAGCCATTGTCCCTCCTGGACCTTAAGTTCCAACCAAATGACTAGCAATGATGTCTCCCTCCGCTTTCGTTGTTCTTGCCTGAACTGTCTTCACATTTCCCCATTCCTTCTTCCTAGATAACTTCTTATCGCCTCTGGGAAGTCTCTGGTTTCCCAGGTTTGGTTAAGTATCCCTCCTGTGCATTTCAATGCCATGTATTTTAATAAAGTACTCAGGAACTGTGTAGCCAGTCCTGCTCTCAAGGAGCTCACAGTCAAGTGAGGGAGCCATCCATTCATTCAACAAACATTCATCATGGGCCTGCTAGACCTCTGCTGGGGACAGGGATGACAGTCCAGCTGAAGAAACAACACAGTCATCTAATGACAAAGGTATGCCTGGGGTGTAATGAGTGACACCTGATCCAGCCTGGAACAGGGTTGGTCAGGGTGGAGGTAAATGAGGCCTGGTTCAGTCTTAAGGTCAAGCAGAAGTGAACTGGTGAGGGAAGATGGCGGAGAAAATCCGAGGCAGAGGGAGCAACATAAATACAGTGATGAGCGAGAAACAGCCTCATGTGTGCGAGCTTGGCAGTTAGGGACACAAGTAAAGGGCGACACAGGGAAAGGCATGAAGAGTCAGCAGAGACCAGCTGCTGCAGGCCTTGTGTGCCCTGAGGGTGACTGGAGCCAACAGGTTAGTTTTAAAGAAAAGAGTGAAATAGTCATGATTCTCTTTTGCAAAGAGCACCCTGCCAGCAGTGAGGACAGATGAGGTGAAATGAGAGCCTGGGAGACTAGCTGGCAGGTTTTAGAAAGAATGCAGGTAAGAAGTGAGGCCTGAATTAAATCAGCACAAGTGGAAGGTAGAGAAAAGGGCACAGGCTTGAGGCTTTAAAAACCAGAGGACTTGGCAACTGGATGTGCAGGGGGGAGGGAAGTGCTGTCGCTGGTGACTCCTGTGTTTCTGGCTTGAGCAAGAGGGCAGCAGGGAGCCATGGACTAATAAGCAGGACTCCAGGAATCAGCAGTATTGGAGGGAAGATCATTTGTTCACTTACCTCTGACTTCATTCGCCACCTGTGGTCATCATGATCTTTCTAAAACTGAAATTTAAAATCTGTCTGGCTATCCAAAGACATCAGGGCAAAGCCCAAACTCCTGGGCCTGGCTGCCTGACCTGGCCCTTCATCTCCCACCATGTTCTACCTTGGGCTTTAGGCTTCATCTACAGGGAAATGCCCACAGCACGCCATACCTGTGACTGCTTTTTGTTGTTGTTTGTTAATCCTCACCCAAGGATATTTTTCCATTGATTTTTTAGGGAGAGTGGAAGAGAGAGGGAAGGACAGAAACATCGATGTGAGAGAAACACATTTATTGGTTGCCTCCTGCATAAGCCCCAACCAGGGCTCGGGTTGGGGAGGAGTCTGCAACCTGGGACCTTTGGTCCACAGGCCGATGCTCTATCCACTGAGCCAAACTGGCTAGGGCATGATTGCTTTTAAATTTGTGCCTTTTCCTCATGCTATCCCCTCTGCCTGAAAAAAAATCACTGCACTACTTTCCTAATATTATCTGGTGACATCTTTCAAGACTCAACTCAAGCTCTAACTTCAGGAAGCTTCCATGAAGCTTCCGACTATAGCATGCATCCTACCAAATCATAATCGCCTATTCCTCTCCCAACCCCTCCCTAACAACACGGACAGTTTCTGGAGGGTAGACATTGTGTCTGATTCATTTTTGTGTCCCCAGTGCCTAGGGCCTGGCTTGGCATGGAGTGGTATTTATTAAATGCAACATGAACATTCTTTTGTCTTCACTTCGAATTGTCTCATCCAACCTTTCCTCCCATTGCCTCAATGCCTCACTTCTGATTGTCCCTTCTCGATCTTACATCTTCAGCCTCTCCCTCCACTGGACCTGGGGGGGGCGAGGGGGCAAAATGGCGGTAAGATAGAAGAAACCAGGTTTGGGGCACAGGGGAGAATGGTGGGTCACACCTGGATGTGCTGTGCCTGAGAAGCCATCATGGGGAAGTATCCGGAGCAGTGGGATATATCAGGCTGAGGGGAAAGAAGTCAGGACTTGGGAGGCCTGGGTTTAAGCCCCTAATGCTTTCAGGCTCAAAGCCTCGGCTGCTCCAGGCTGCAGGGAATGCAAGGTCATATTGTATAGTGGCTTAAGCAGAGGCCTGGAAAACCCTCGCCCAGCCCTGCCTCTCTCTGGCTGGCTGAGTCTGGGTAAGGCTCTGCTCCATCTGAGCCTTAATAATCTAAACCAGAGCTAATTCAGGTTGGACTAGGGTGCTGACATAGGGGATTAAAAACAGGAAGACGTGATGTATTATGGAAACAGAATCAGTAGGACTCAATGAATATCACTCAGTTCTAGCTCAAATGCCACCTTCTCAGAGAGGCCTGCTCTGGCCACCCTATCTAATGAGGTCATCCCTACACTTACAAGTTCACCCTATCTCATTTCATATCCCATTAATAGCCTATTTCATTTTGTTAATGACTCTTATCTGAAAGAATCCCATTTCTTTGCTTATATGTTTCTGATCTGTCTTCCCTTACCTTCTTTGTCCTGTTGTTGATTAAAATAATGTGAGAGCTAAGGGAGAAACTAAGTCAAGAATGATTCCCAAGTTTCTGGTTTGGGCAATTGCATGGGTAGTGGTACCATTCACTGATATGGGGAACAGGTTTGGGGGTAGGGAAGAGAGAGCACTTACTTGAACTGAAGCCCTGTGGGACCTTCAGGGAGAGATGTTAAGTAAAAGATGGGATATGTAGGTACTGATGATTTGGACTGGAGACGTTCAGTTGGGGTCAGTGGCATACAGAGGGTAACTGAAGCCACAGGGCAAATGAGACACAAATAGGGAAAAGTATAGAGTGAGAAGAGTAGAATACCTAGGACACAGCTCTAAGGAAGAGCACACATTTGAAGGGTCAAGTGAAGCCACCAAAAATCAGAGCGGGTCCAGGGAAGGACAAGATCCCATGGCAGACAAGACCCAGAGAGGCCCACCCCGCAGGTATTTGCCTCAGGACTGAGTGGGTAACCACTGTTGAAACAAAGGCTCTAGAGCCCACACAAGTGGCTCACAGTGTGTGGACAACTGTGGCCTACGTCCAAATGGTGGTGGCTCACCTTATTGAACCTGGCGAAGGGGTAGTCTTTGCCCTCCTCAGCTGCTCGTCGCCAGTGGAAGAACATGGCTCCATCCTTGCGGGCTGGGTTAGTGAATGGCATCCACTTCCAGGGCCGTACCTTCTTGGAGCCCAGCTTGGCCTTCACTGTGCGGTAGCCTTGACCAGTGTCACTGGGTAGCAGTGGGGGTGCATCCCTGACAGCAAGGTGTAGGGAGGTGAGAGGTTAGCGTCTGAGGTGTGGAGAGAGCCTTTGGTCTACCTGGGAAGTCAGGTCCGGGAGAGAGAGATCTGAGCTCCTCCCGCCTCCTCTAAGTGAGCAGCAGCCCTGGCCGGGGCAGAGACCCAGGAGAATTGGCGGAGAACTAAACGTCAGGGACATGCAGTGGGTCGGAGACCAGGGCCTGGGGCTTGGGGCTCTGATACTTGCTTCTTGTCGGAGTACAGCAGTGCATAGACCTCCCGGTGCATGCCCTCCGGCCTCTTGAAAGTCAGCGTCTCGGAGGACTTCTTGGACTTTTTCTGAGAAGGGAACCCACAGGAGAGGAACCATAGCCTAGACTCCCTTTCCTGAGAATTCTTTATCCCAGCTCAATCCCTGCACAAACCCGCAGCTACAATGACACACATCATAGTATGACAGAGAATGGAGGCACAGACACCCACTGACAAGGGCACCCCCTCCCCGGCCTCACCTCACTGGGTAGAGTCCAACCTGTCGGAGTAAAGATACTTGCCCACCACCCTTCAGAATGTCACACCTGCTTGGTCCTCTCATCTCTTCCAAGTGTCACACCCCCTAAGTCCCCATTTCCCACAGGTGCCCCGCCCCCTCCGCCCCATCTCATCGAGGCAGCACATATTCCCTGCCCCGTTAAGGCACACATTTACCTCCCATCTCACTAAAGCGTAGCACCCCATCCCCTCGCCCATCTCTTCCGCTGCCACCCCTCCCCACTTCACTGCCGCTACCCAACGCTCTCGGGCGCCCCTGCTACCTTGTCCGGGTTGATAATGTCCTTCTTGCTGATGGTCCCGGAGGCTGCATCCCCCTCCGGACCCCCGAGTTCTAGAATGTCCCGCACATCCGCGCCAGTAGCCATCGCGCCTGCAATGGGGGGAGCGCCCCGAGGTCAAGGGTCAGCGCCTGAGGAGGGAGCAGGCTCAGATCCGGGGCAGAGCCACTTCTGCCCAGGTGGGGGCGGGGTGGCCCGGGTCAGGTCGGGATTCCGCCTGTGTCCCGCCGCTGGGGTCTCCCTAACGGCCCCATCTGCCTCCTAAGCCCCAGCGCCTCCGCACCCGTAATGCCCAGCAGCCGCCGCCACCGCTCCCGGATCTCTGCAAAGCCGCGGACAGAAACTTCCGGTCGTGCGCAGCAGATACGCGCCCGGCAGGAACACTTCCGGTCTGTGCTTCGGCGTAATGGAGCCCTTAGGCAGCGCCGTAGGAAAGCTACTGAACGCCGGGAGCGTGCCCGGTCCTTGGCTTCCCGGCCCGCCGGCGTTCCTGCACTACTTGCTTTCTGGCATTCTCTCTCTAAGTTGCATTTCCGCTGCATTTGGGGCAATGAAAAGAGTTCCCAGAACTTTGTGACCTTGGAAATCGCTTAATTTCTCTGAACCCATTTCTTTATTTGTAAAGTGGAAATTGTAATGGTACCTGCTTAAATGAAGTACAGCTAATCCATGCAAAACATTAACACCGCGCCTAGCACATTTAATTATTTTTTATTATTATTACTTGAGTTACTGGTGTTAATGTCCCCTGTTCATTAAGCGCTGAGTATGTACCAGGCACTTTGCTAAGCCATTGGAGAGGAAGAGAGAAACCAGACAAGGCGGGGCTGCCAAGATGGAGTGAGGTCTGGCCCCTCACCTGCACCCATTTGATGGAGGTGTCTGTGGGTGGGGGCCTCCTGGGGCTCTCCTGGAGCCCAGCTTCCTGGAACTTCACCAGTCCAGGAACTAACTGTATTCGTGTGGATTACAAAGAGGACCAAGAACACGGCCGCTAGCAGGGAGCGGCTGAAAGAAATCTCTCTCAAGGGAAGAAACTTACTGATCGCCCTGGAGAGAAACTTCTGGAACAGGATGTCCGTAAGAAGAGTAGAAGGGATGACAGAAGCAGCTCCCAACTTCAGCTTCTGCAAGTCAGCCTGCAAACAAGGATATACAGTGGGCATTGAGAACTGGGGATGAAGAGGGGCTTGTAAGGGCATTCAGGAGACAGGCCCCAGCCGAGGCTTTTGCTAAAGACCCAAGCAGGGGCTGAGGAGCAGATAGCCCACACAGGCTGGTATCGGTGTAGCCTGTTCTGGCTTGGAGGATACAGGACACAGCAGCTGCATCCACAAGCCTAGCCAGACCCCCAAACTTTGGAGAACTGAGCCTGGAGGCACAAACCTTGCCTTGTTCCTGAGGCCTGATTTCTGGGTGCATCTTCTGAACTCTAAACAGTTTCCAGGGGGAAACCAGGTCTTACAGCAGAAATTGCCCACAGGGTGAGGGAATGGTCCTTGGAGCCAGAAGCGGACAGAGCAGGGTAGAGGGGCCTGCACCTCTGCCTCAAACAGTTGACTCTACTTATAGTTAAATCATTGTGTAATTATCTGTTTAATATATATTTCCCTACTAGACTCATTTTTGTGAAGACAGTGATCATGGTACATAAATGTATGGATTGTCAGGCCTAGTTCTAGGCTCTGAGGATGCTGTGGGTGAATGACAAACAAATATCTCCTGGTGGGACTTATATTTAGTGGAGGAATAGAAACATTGAGCATATAAACAAAACAGATAATTCAAAGAAATGAAAAATTGAAAACTATCATTAGATACCAGGTGAAACTTTAAAATAGTTGTGATATGTATGGTGACAAGGATATGGATGAAATAGACAATTCAAGAAGACCGCCATATTTTAACTAATCTAATCAACTGAAAGGTATATCTTCATGTATATTCCACTATGAAGAATGTTTTAAAACTATATCAATTATACCACAATATACCATTGATTATTAGATGGCTTCCCATTTCAGAGATGTTAAAATGTGTGTGTGTCTTGGGGGCAACGTTATGAATGTACTAAATGCCACCAAATTGTTCACTTTATAATGGTTAATTTTTTTGTGTGAATTTTGCCTCAATAAATTATTATTTTGTAATATGTTTTTACTTATTTCAGAGAGAGGAATGGAGAGGTAGAGAGAGATAGAAATGTCAATGCTGAGAGAGAATCACCAATTGACTGCCTCCTGCATGCCCCACACTGGGGATCCAGCCTACAACACGGGCATGTGCCCTGACTAGGAATTAACCGTGACCTCCTGGTTCATAGGTCGATGCTCAGTCACTGAGCCACACTAGCTGGGCTCAATTAATTATTTTTAAGTGAAACAATGAAATGTGGTATTCTGTCTCTTTCATATGATAGGAAGGTGGAAGGTGAAGCAACTTGTACTTGGGAGGGGACACTGTAACACTCCCTTGGACACTAGATCTCCAGAAACATCACCGAGGTGCATTTCGTGGGTTTACCTTATTTCATTGAACCTAAGATGCTTTGATCTTGGCACATTCCTGATTTACCAACAGGTGTCAACAGAGGCTTTCCCAGCTCTCTGTCACTATTTCCTCCTGCTGACAAGGGTTGTCAGAAGTCACTAATTAGTCTCAGCAGAGGAAGAAGGGCCACTTCTGTAGGCAAGGGAGGGCCAAGGGGTAGGATTTTGTATCCTCCGAGTCCTGAGTCATCCAAATGCTTTCCTTTCTGGTCACCGCTCCAACATGCACATGAGATCTGGCAAGGCTGTGAGTGTAACTGATATTGTACTGCAGTATCTCAGTTTCACACTTTGGATTTGATTTTCAGTTATAATCAGCCCCATGGCTGCAAAAGATTAATTATTTTTAGCATAGACATAAAAAGTCAATGATTTGGGACTTATCTTGAGCCAAATTTTTAGGGTTTTGAGCTTGAAATTCTTTTTTCCTTTTTAACTCTGTTCAGAGAGACACTCCTCTTCATTGCAGTTTGCAAGTCCCCTCTGCCCTCCATAATGCACACTTCTCACCTTATAAAAGGTCTTGAGAAAATAAGAAAAGGCTGGAGCATCCAGCTCACAGAGCAGGGTGCATAACAGGGTGGGGCTGAAGGGTGAGATAGGAAAGGTACACCAGGGGATGGAAAAGCTGTGCTGGGCAAAGAATTTGCATGAAGACCAGAACTGAAATACATTCACGTGGGTGATTTAGCTCAAGAAGCCTGATCACCGGAAATCATGGAGTCTGGCAAGATGGATTCTCCCAAGAGCATGTGAAAGATGCACAGATGACAACACAAATCCTAGAGGATATGAGGATTGCAGACTACGAGGCAAGAGCTATAAATCAGATATCGGAGTTCGCCTTCCAATTCTAAATGATGCAAAAACTTATTCAAGCCACGCTAAGAAAGCTACTGTTGATGCAGGTGATGTTCTACTGGCAATCCAGTGTTGCACTGACCAGCTTTTAACCTCTCCTCCCCCAAAAAAGATTTTTAAATTTGATTTAGCAAGGCAAAAGAATCAAACCTCTTTGCCATTGATAAAGCCCTATTCAAGGCCTAGATTGCCATTTGATAGATATTGCTCGACTGCTCCAAACTATAGACTGAAGTCTTTACAAAATCGTATTCGTTCTAATAGTTTGTCAATTGATTTTTTCTTTCTACTTCTGAGGGAAGAATAGCAGTTCCATGGTTAAGTGTTGGTTCAGTTACTAGCAGACCAAGACCACTCTAGGCCCACTGACACCACAAGCCACATCTGATTCAACTAAGGACTCCAATGTCCCTCATAGGGCAAAAGTTCTCAATACAGATGCCCACTTCAGTCCCCAGCTGTAAAAGCATCACTTCCTGCAACATCCGCAGTTCAGAATGTTCTAATTAATCCATCATGAGTAAGACCCCAAAACATTCTTATTATCATTAACATAGTATCATCACAAAATACCTCCAATGAATCATGAAATGCATTCAAATGAAACATAAAGATGACAATGATGCTATGATGACGACTAAGATCATTTGTAATCTAGACTTGATGCATATAACATGTGTGCTTGGTCTTGAATCCATTGTTCTGAAATTGAACATGCGTGGTGGAAGTTTCAACTTGTTTTAGAAAGTTTAATAGTATTTAACGAGTAAATATAGTTACCATACTTTTCCATTCAGGTGTTGGATTTTCTTTAATAGGGTTAGTAATAATTTTTCATTAGCCTATAAGTATAAAAAAATTAATCACCCAACACATTTTACTGACCAGCAAGTCCTGAAACCACAGACAGACAAGAGCAGTAAGAGAAAAAATATATGCATAATTCCATGTCTGAAAAACAAAGCACAAATCCTAAATAAAATGTTAACAAATTAAATTCAACAGTTTATTAAAAGAATACTTCATCAAGTCAAAGAGGATTTATTCCAGCATTGCTAAGATGGTTTAGTGTTAGAATAGTTATAAATTTAACTTATTATATTAATATATTAAAAATAAAAATATTACCTTAAATTCAATACCTATTAATGATATAAAAGAAAAAACTCCCCTACCAAAGTAGGAAAAGAACAGCCTTAATTTTACATATTTTTTTTAAAATATATTTTTATTTATTTCAGAGAGGAAGGGAGAGGGAGAGAGATGGAAACATCAATGATGAGAATCATTGATCAGCTGCCTCCTGCATGCCCCCTACTGGGGAGCAAGCCCGCAACCTGAGTGTGTGCCCTGACTGGGAATCAAACAGTGGTCTGGTTCCTAGGTCGATGCTCAACCACTGAGCCACACCAGTCAGGCCATATTGTTTGTTTTTATTAAAACAATGATAAAAACCTCCAGCAAAGTCATACTTAATGGTGAAACAATAGACACATTCCAATCGAAGTCAGAAACAAGACAAAAATTACTTTTATCATTACTACTATTCCAAATGGTATCAGATGTTCTAATTCAAGATGAGAAGGAAAGCAATAAGAGGTATAAGCTTTAGAAAATAAGAGGCAAATTGTGATTATTTGCAGATGACACTATTGTTTACATAGGAAAACATAAGAAAATCAATTGACAAACCATTAGAACTAATAAGAGAATTCAGCAGAACGGCCACATATAAGGTCAACATACAAAAATCAATAGCTTTCCTATATACCAGCAATAACCAATTAGAAAAGGTAATAGAAAATAAGACTCCATTCACAATAGCAACAAAAACTATTAACCACCTAAGAATAAACCTAAAAACAGAATTTATTTTGGGACCATAAGGATAGTTCAAAATTTGGAAATCCATCAACCTAATTAATCACATTGATCAAGTCAAATTAAAAACTATAAATTATATAACAGCTGAGAAAATTCAAGAACCATTTTTGGTAAAAACTTTAAGTAAAACAAGAGACAAAGGACATTTCCTGAGTATGATAAAGAGCTGGTTTGTTTTCTTTTCCTGAGAAACTAAGAGCAAACATCATAATAAATGTCTAAATATTAAATGCACTGCCATTAAAGTCAGGGACAAGGCAGGGAGTATTGCTTTCCCTCAAAATTGTTTTGTGTAAAAATGAAATAGAGGATTTGAAAATGGGAGTAACAACATATAGCAGACTCCATTCCAGAGCCTGCCAAAATATAGAGGGGAATGACCACCTTTATAAACAAGACTACTTTGATTTTATATTACACAATAGGATGGAAATTGAAATCTCACCCACATACAGAAGCTTATCAAAAGCGTCTTAATTTCCTTTTTCTGTATCAAAGCCATGGCCAAACACTATTCATACTGTTCTGTCCTCTGCTTGAAGGAAAGATTTTTTTTTTAATCCTCACTTAAGGAGTGAGGATGATTTTATTTTATTTTATTTTTTCACAGAGAGAGTGGAAGGGGGAGGAGGGAGAGAGAGCGAGAGACCCATTGATGGGTTGCCTCCCACACACGACCTAACTGAGGATGGGGATCGAACCTACAATCCAGGTACTCACCCTTGACCAGGCATTGAACCTAAGACCTCCCATGAGCAGGCCAATACTCTAACTGTTGTGCAACACAGGCCAGGGCAATATTTTTTTTTAATCCTCACCCAAGGATATGCTTTAAAAAAAATTGATTCCAGAGACAGCAGAAGCGGGAGAGAGAGAGAGACAGAGTCAGAGAAAGAGACAGAGAGGCATCGATGTGAGAGAAACATCAATCAGTTGTCTACCATACATGCCCAAATCTGGGATGGAACCCACAACATTTTGGTGTACAGGATGATGCTCCAACCAATTGAGCCACCCAGCCAAGGCCAGTTAAAGATCTTGAAAAGCATGCTGTGAAACACAGACACTCTGATCTCTGTTTAGGGAGTACTTTTGGTACCAACACCTGTAGAAGGAAAGGGAAAAGCAGGTTTGGGCTTTTCTATCATTAACATTATTCTATCAGTCAGAAGGAAAAGTTGGAATATTCTATTTTTAAAAAAGAGGTAGCTAAATAGATAGAACATAGTAATTTGCAAATATCCTATATAATAAAAGTGTAATATGCTAAGTGTCCGACCATTTGGTCGACTGCTTGACCAGTAACTATGACGCACACTGACCACCAGGGGGCAGACGCTCTGACTGGTAGGTTAGCTTGCTGCTGGGGCCTGGCCAATTGGGACTGGGGTGAGAGAGCCAGACATGCCCTGGAGCCCTCCCGAGGTTCCTCCCTGGCCAGCAGGCCCCCATCGGCTCCCATCGGCCCCAATCACCGGCCAGACCAAAGGACCCCACCTATGCACAAATTTGTGCACTGGGCCTCTAGTATTATTATAAAGGCAACAAAACAAAATATAAAACTCCCTAAATTCCAAGAGGAATATTTTTTTAAAAGATCCAGAGAGTAAGAGAGAGAGAAGAAGCCCTGGCCAGTGTGGTTCAGTTAGTTGGAAAGTTGTCTGTGTACATCAAAAGGCTGTGGGTTTCATTCCCGGTCAGGGCACATACCCAGGCTGCAGGTTGATCCCTGATCAGGGTGGATGCGGGAGGCAACCAATCAATGTCTCTCTCTCTCCCTTTCTCGCTCTCTAAAATCAATAAAACACATATCCTGAGGGAAAACCAAGATGGCGGCATAAGTAAACACCGGAAATTGCTACCTCCCACAACAACTTCAAAAATACAACTAAAAGACGGAACGGACATCATCCAGAACCACAGGAAGGCTGGCTGAGTGGAAATTCTACAACTAGAAGGAAAGAGAAAAGCATACCGAGACTCAGAGGAGGTGCGGTGCGGAAGTAAAATACAGAGGTACAGAGGTGCATGCGGAGAGGGCTGGCAGCTGAGGACACGGTTGTCTTTTTCAATTGGGAGGGAGTCTCAAGTTCTGAGCTCCAGTTCCGGGCGAGTCTCTGGGGACCCAGACTCATACAGGAGAAACTGGACTGTCTGGCATCGGTCAGAACTCGAGGGCAGCTTTCTCTCTGAGGTGCTTGCAGCGATTGCCAGGACACTGAGAAGCAGGGCCTCTGAGGGCAGGCCTGAGAGCAGCCATAACTGCTCGCTCTGCCCTGTTGATTCCCTGGGACCCCGTCCTGCCCAAGCCAGTGCACGGAGGCTTTTGCATATGAAAGGCCTGACCTTTTGCAATCTGATAATTACCTAACAAACTGCAGCTGGCCCAAGGCCCCAGGGCAACTTGCATTGTGTCACAGCTGGCTCCTGCTGGGTAGCCTCAGGAAAAGGCTAGATTAGCACCTCCTTGGAGATCCAGGAGCCAGTGTGCCCGTTGGTCAGAGTGGGACCATCCAGATTGCAGCTTCTCAGATCCATAAAGGACACACTCAGGGGACAGACTCAGTGAGCACCAAAGCCCCATTGAAGCAAGTCTTGCCCCGGAGGGGTGTCTCCAGCACAGAAGTTCTCCCACTGCAGACACAGCTGATTCTCACAGCCAAT
>NW_005358857.1:560072-562037 GCF_000412655.1 Myotis brandtii | reverse complement strand
CGCAAGAATCAAGTCAAAGATCTGAAATGCGAAGAAGCGAGAAACACCCAACCGGAAAAGCAAAATGAAAAAAGAATCCAAAAATACGAAGATAGTGTAAGGAGCCTCTGGGACAGCTTCAAGCGTACCAACATCCGAATTATAGGGGTGCCAGAAGATGAGAGAGAGCAAGATATTGAAAACCTATTTGAAGAAATAATGACAGAAAACTTCCCCTACCTGGTGAAAGAAATAGACTTACAAGTCCAGGAAGCGCAGAGAACCCCAAACAAAAGGAATCCAAAGAGGACCACACCAAGACACATCATAATTAAAATGCCAAGAGCAAAAGACAAAGAGAGAATCTTAAAAGCAGCAAGAGAAAAAAAGTCAGTTACCTATAAGGGAGTACCCATACGACTGTCAGCTGATTTCTCAACAGAAACTTTGCAGGCCAGAAGGGAGTGGCAAGAAATATTCAAAGTGATGAATAGCAAGAACCTACAACCAAGATTACTTTATCCAGCAAAGCTATCATTCAGAATTGAAGGTCAGATAAAGAGCTTCACAGATAAGGAAAAGCTAAAGGAGTTCATCACCACCAAACCAGTATTATATGAAATGCTGAAAGGTATCCTTTAAGAAGAGGAAGAAGAAGAAAAAGGTAAAGATACAAATTATGAACAACAAATACACATCTATCAACAAGTAAATCTAAAAATCAAGTGAATAAATAATCTGATGAACAGAATAAACTGGTGATTATAATAGAATCAGGGGCATAGAAAGGGAGTGGACTGACTATTCTTTGGGGGAAAAGGGGTGTGGGGGATCCGGGAAGAGACTGAACGAAAATCCTGCACCTATGTATGAGGACAGTGGGGGTTGTGGTGGAGGGGGGGTGGGAAATGGATGGAGGGGAGCTATGGGGGGAAAAAGAGGAACAACTGTAATAATCTGAACAATAAAGATTTAATTTAAAAAAACACATATCTAACCAGGCAAGAGAACCCAACCATGCTGATCAACTGAAAAAAAAAAAAAACACATATCTTCTGTTAAATCATTTTATAATTGAAAAAAGTTGGTGTTTATCAATAATATAAATGAGGCTAGCTCACATATTAAACAAAAGTATTTTCAAGCCTAGCTGGTGTGGCTCGGTGGTTGAGCATCGCACATGCCTGAGTTGTAGGCTCGATCCCCAGTAGGGGACGTGCAGGAGACAGCTGATTGATGTTTCTCTCTCATTGATGTTTCTATCACTCTCCCTTTCTCTCTCTCTAAAATAAACAAAAACGTGTTTTTAAAGTATTTTCAAAGTGTCGAGCAAAGCAAAGTTTAACCATATGGTACATATAAGACACACTTAAAAAAAACGCTACAAAACAAAAGGATGGACAAATAAATACAAGGCAAAATGTAAAACGAAGAGCTCAAGGGTCATGACCTTGATATCTGTCAAGGGAGAATTTTGATCAAGAAGCATTTAAAAAGAGCACTAGCTGGTTTGGCCTGTGCACATGCCCGGGTGCGGGCTCGATTCCCAGTAGGGGGCGTGCAGGAGGCAGCTGATCAATGATTCTCTCTCATCGATGTTTCTATCTCTCTCTCCCTCTTCCTTCCTCTCTGAAATCAATAAAAAAAAATTTTTTTAAAGAAGCACTAAAAAGAGAAAGGAGGACTTTTTATAATGCTAATGGTTAAAATAGCAATGGAAATATATATCTGTCAATAATACAGCAACCAACTTTCATAAGGTAAAAACTAAATGCAGATGTAAGAAAAAGAAACCAAACATATTAACAAGAGAGAAGTTTCACACACTACTCTCATTCCAATGTTGGGGTCCAGGCCCAGCAGGTTCAGGGGTCCCCAAAGGTGTGGACGGAGTTGGCGAAGAAGGAATGACATGGAGACAGTGTTCAGTTGATCAGCAGCCTAGCCAGGATCTCCAGCCAAGTTCTGTGTTTTATTGTCTTGTTA
>NW_005358857.1:555302-556991 GCF_000412655.1 Myotis brandtii | reverse complement strand
ATTCTCTGCTAAAGTGCCCAGATAAGCCACAAGAGTAGCAGTTCATATTTCTTTTATTACCTGTATTATTGCTGGCTTGTCCTATGCCCTGTACACATTGAGGGTATGTCTCCCCTTGAGGGCTGCAGCTATAGCTACATCCTGTATAAATGCTGGACTTACATCAGCACACTGTTTTATAAAATCATTTATAGTTCCCGTTCTGCGAATCGGCCTTAATAAAGCCTGACAGGTATTATTAGCATTTTCAAAAGCCAGTTGTTTGATTAGGATACCGGTTGCCTCTTCATTATTGATTACTCTCTTGACTGCCTGTATGAGGCGAGAAAGGAAATCCTGATATGGTTCCTCGGCCTTCTGTTTAACCTCTGAAAGGGTGGTTGTTTTTCCTACTGTACCAGGTAGGGATTTCCAGGAAATTTTCTGCACAACTGTTTACTTTAATAAGTGCCTCTTTGGGCATATACATTTGCTCCTGAGCCGTGATAAAATCACCTTCTCCTAATATCATATCTAGGGCTATTCCTCCTCTGGAATTTTTGCTAGTGGCTACAGATCTCTTAGCAAGATCATCATACTCAGTTTTCCATAATAAGTAATCGCCTCTGGAGAGACAGGCTTTACAAACCTGTGACCAATCATAAGGAGTCATCCATTTACTGGCTAGGGCTTCTACCAAGGTTTGTGTGTAAGGAGCTAGAGGTCCATATTCAGAGCAGGCCAATTTTAATTCTTTAAGTATTTTGTAAGGTATAGCCTCCCAGGTGGGGTTTTCGTCCTCACCAAACTCATTCTCATATGCAACTGGGAAGCAGAGTGAGAATTCAAGATCTCCATTAGCTTCAGCTTCTCTTATCGCCCTTTGAAATTTAGACATGGAGCTCATAGGAGCCGCAGGACCTGGTTTAGGCTTCCTTTCTAATTTAGGGAGCCTGTTTTGAATGGGAGGGCCTCTCTGCTCTCTACTGACTGGAAAGGAACAATGGTCATGTTTATGATATTTATTCTCCTTCCGATCAGTAGGCATAGCTAAATTGCTCTTAGATTGAGCTGGAGACAATAATGATGTGTCCTCTCTAGGTGGATCCGAGGGACTATTTAAAGTTTGAGAAAGTTCAATAGTTTCTGCCTCTGGTGCCAAGATGCCACGAATTGAATTCCAGAGGGAAAAGGTATTTTCCGGGACCTTCTCAGGTCCATGGAAATTGTGATAATTCATAAACTGCTCTCCTATTTTAGTCCAAGTTGTTAAATTAACAGTTCCATCCTCAGGAAGCCATTGACATGCATATTCTATAAAACTTTCTATCTGACTGGGAGTAACCTTAACTCCTCTGCTAGCAAGCAGATGCATTAAAAGATTAATACAGAGTCTTTTTTCTTTAGACTCAGTATGACCCATCTTGTCAATCTAAGTTCTGTACTAACTACCCGCTTACCCTACTTATCCTCTATAGGGGGGGTCTGCAGCACCCTACGGTGCAGTCCTATCCGTCCCGAGTGCGGGGGGACTTACCTTCGGGAATCCTGTTCGGGCGCCAGATGTTGGGGTCCAACCCCAGCAGGTCCAGGGGTCCCCAAAGGTGTGGACGGAGTCGGCGAAGAAGGAATGACACAGAGACAGCCTTCAGTTGATCAGCAGCCTAGTCAGGACCTCTAGCCAGGATCTCCAGCCAAAGTTCTGGTCAG
>NW_005358857.1:544031-554546 GCF_000412655.1 Myotis brandtii | reverse complement strand
CCTGTTTAAAACACATAGTGTTAAGAGGGGGAGCAAACATATGCCATATATGCCAGGTCCCTTGAAACATAAGCTGTGCAGATGTTTCTTCCCTGCAGCGACTGTGTCAAGCAGCAAGGATGGACCGGCTTCCGGCAATTCCAAGGCAAAGCAAGTGGACAAAAATGAATAAGGATAGGAAACCTAATCCAGTGCTGCTGAAATGTGTTTACAGGCTGATGCCAGTGCATGCACTGTGGTTACCAGATGCAATGCGAGAAGAAGCTCACTTTGAATGTAAATCAATGTACCACCCCCTTCATTGAGAAAGATTTGCTACCAAAAAAAAAACACAAAAACCAAAAAATCAGCTGAACTAAATAGTGTCCTTAGCAAACTGGCCACTTTGAGTAGCAGTGACCCAGACAACATAATCAATGGTAACTTACAAATATGTATCAAATTCTGGAGCACAATATTACGGAATAGAACTCCTTTGGCAGTACACATGGAATGTTCATAAAAATGGATATCTGAGGCCCTAAAGAAAAACTGCAATCAAATACAAACAACACAAGCAGTGCTCTCTGACTACACTGCTGGAAATCGGTCATTATAAAGCCTTTCCGCTTGGAAAAATGTTTAAATGCATATACTCTTCAATTATTTCCACACCGAAGGTGAGAATAGCAATATGGACTGGATTCCTGACGGCACCCTATGAAGGGCGCTACACGAACTCCTAAGACCCTAGCGTGTGGTAGAGATCTAGCTGCCCTCGGCTGCCCAAGGCAAGCTCCTATGTCAGCCCTCTCACCCCTGAAACTGCCGCCTACCAATCTGGAGTGCCCCGCCTCTCGTCAGTTTCTCCTTGCCCTCACCAGGTGGGAGTGGAAGTGGGCAGTTTTGAATTTCCCAGGGAATTCCCCAGTTTCTAAACACTTGGAAACGGCCGACACTCAAGTTGACTCCAACAGAGGCAGAAAGTAATTCCTTACAAGGGCCGTCACTGGACAGTAGTGGTGCTTTGTGCCCAAGCTTTTGCCTTCAAGTCATATGATTGTTGCAGTAATCTCTTACCAGAATGAAGGCAAACATAAAATACTAATAACAGGTTTAAGGAAACAAAGGGAACTTTTTATGCCATCTTCTTTTTTTTTAATTTAGGAAGCTGTGTTCTAGCTTTGCAATGCATTTTAATGTTGGGATGAACACTAAGGGAAGGTGGAGAAAAAAATAGATTATGCTGTATAAATTTTAAAAAGAACAAACCTTAATCTTGGCAGATTTTTGCCTTTGGTCCATGTTTCTGACTAAAAGCTACAATTCTGTTCCAAATGTGCACTGTTAATTTATTCAAGTTAATTTATTCAATATATTGGCTTTCTTTAGACCAGTACATTGAATAAATGTCTGAATATCTAATATGTAGTTCTTTGGCTAGGCTTTTTCCTTCTGTTTAGAAACATGGTGCCTATTTTAGGAGCTAGAAAAAATATAAATTATCTCCAAAGAAAAAACTATATTTAACTTTGAAGGGAGAGAGATAGAGACTTAAGAAACCTACCAACCAAACGCAACATGTAGATCTTGTTTAGATCCTGATTTAAATAGACCAACTAGAGAAAGATACTTTGAGACAATTGGGAAAAACTGAACATGAACTGATTATTAGATAATATTAAGGAATTATTATCATTTTTTCTGGATATGATCATGAAATTGTGGTTATATTATGATTATAATATTAGTCTACATGTGATGGAGATTTTTACTGAAGAATTTACAAGTAAAAAATATGTCTTGGAATGTTTTAAAATACTCCAGCAAAAGAAAAAAAGGAGCCCAGCTGGTATGGCTCAGTGGTTGAACATCAACCTATGAACCAGGAGGTCATGGTTTGATTCCCAGTCAAGGCACATGCCCTGGTTGTGGTTGTGAGCTCCATCCCCAGTGGGCGTGCAAGAGGCAGCCAATCAAAGATTCTCTCTCATCATTGATGTTTCCATCTCTCCCTCTCCCTTCCTCTCTGATATCAATAAAAATATATAAAGAAAGAAAGAAGGAACAAAAGGTGGTGGGGAAGACAGAGTATAAATAAAAGCAACAGAATGGTAGTAATTGTTGAAGCTGGGTGATAGGTGCATGGAGGCTCATTGTAGTACTCTCTACTGTCTGCAGGTTTGAAATTTTTCATAATAAAAAGGTATGAATACCCTCACTCATGTCTCCTCATGTGAAGCCATTGAACTCAAAAGAGAAAGATCAAGTATTAGATCAAATAAAAATTGTATAATATAAATTACTTTCTTTAAGTTGCTTTCTTTGGTCTCAAAAGCCTTTTAACAGATAGAAGTTAAAATATTATGGAAAAATAAAAGACCATTGTCACAGTCTGTTAATCCCATATGCTTCCCATGAGAAGGATAAATAGTTATATGGCAGTTTTATGGGATCCAGGCGCAACATAGAAAAATTTCCCAAAGGGCTCTCTAACTCTCCATCTTTCCTTTCCTTTTTGTGTTTGTTTGTTTGTTTGTTTGTTTTTTAATCCTCAGCTGAGGATACCTTTTCATTGATTTTAGAGAAAGGAAGAGAAACAGAAAGAGAGAGACAGAGAGACAGCAATTGGTTGCTTCCCACATGAGCCCCAATTGGGGCCAGGAATGAACCTGCAACTCAGGTACATGCCCTTGACCGGGAATCGAACCCGAGACCCTTTGGTGGGCCGATGCTCTAACCACTTAGCAACACAGGCCAGGGCAAGACCTTCTTGAAATGGGTCCAGACTATGAGAATATTTATTCACCTTATGGATCCTCAAAATGCAGGAGACTCTCATAATCTGATGGACACGATGACCTGTTCTGGGTGTTAGGCTCATTCTCTAGTCATCCTGGTTTGCTCAATGGACTTATAAATAAAATGGACCTCCCCTTACAAGGTTGACATACTTATTGCCATTATTGATGCCCAATTTGTAATAAACAGTAACTAATCCTTAGCCCCTTGCCCTTGGGGACAGCCAGACACCTGGAGGCAACATGAGCACGTCATAACGTGGTGATGACTTGGCCCCCGCTAGGAGAGGCACTGCTTCTGACTTGGATTTACTCCCCCTGCTCGGCATCCCTGGCAGCGCCTCCGCCCAAGGCTGGTTAGGTGCCTCATGCACAGTTATGGGCTCTCACACTCATGAATAGTGTTCATTTAAATGCAAAAAGACACCCACACTCATTTTTTTGAATATGGAATCCCATTAGTCATAGATTTATTCTTATGCATGAAAGGAAAAGAGAAAATTTTCAATCATGCCCAATAAAGAGTACATCTGTGAAATTATAGTATGAAGTTGAAGATATATTTTTCTTGATTGTTGGGAGATGCTATTCTCCTGTAGAGATATTATGTTCTAGGTAGTGAACTCAGGTCACCAACTATATTTTTTCCCCCCACAAAAGCATGTGGCTCTTCTAGGCTATCCAGGAAAGATGTTTTATTTTCAGGCACCTACTGAAGGAAAGAATAGCAATAGATCATCACTATGTTGAATAAGCCTACACAACCAGAAAACAATATTATGTCAGCTCTTTTAAATCATTTAGTAAAATACAGCCAGGCACCACTTAACAGAGGGGCTACCTTCTGAGAAATGCATCATTAGGTGGTTTTGTCATTGTGTGAACACCACAGAGTGCACTGACATAAACCTAGATGACATAGCCCACTCACTACACACCTCGGCTAGATGGTATAGCCCAGTGGTCGGCAAACTGCGGCTCACGAGCCACATGCGGCTCTTTGGCCCCTTGAGTGTGGCCACGAAGTTTCAATCGCACTGTACGTGCGCGCCCGCACGTGGTATTTTGTGGAAGAGCCACACTCAAGGGGCCGCAGTTGGCCGACCACTGGTCTAGCCTATTGCAGTGATGGCGAACCTTTTGAGCTCCGCGTGTCAGCATTTTGAAAAACCCTAACTTAACTCTGGTGCCGTGTCACATATAGAAATTTTTTGATATTTGCAACCATTGTAAAACAAAGATTTATATTTTTGATATTTATTTTATATATTTAAATGCCATTTAACAAAGGAAACTCAACCAAAAAAATGAGTTCGCGTGTCACCTCTGACACGCGTGTCATAGGTTCGCCGTCCCTGGTGCTGCTAGGCTACAAACCTGTATAGCATGTTACTGCATAAAACAACATGAGATTAAAAACAAAACAAAAACATGAGATTAAATCAAGCACAAGAGAAAACGATACAATCAAGAGACTAGGTAGCCAGGCCGGTGTGGCTCAGTGGTTGCGCATTGACCATTCATTGCTCAATAAATCTACTGAGCAAACCAGGTGGAGGTCCAGGTCAGGTCACTTGCCTGGGTTGCCAGCTTGACCCCCAGTAGGGGGCATGCAGGAGGCAGCCGATCAATGACTCTCATCATTGATGTTTCTCTCTCCCTCTCTCTTCCTCTCTGAAATCAATAAAAATCTTTTTTTTTTTAAAAAGGTATTTTTTTTACTAACTTTGTGGCCTCCCTACAAGGTATCCAGGTACAGAAAGCTTTTGTTTAAAAAACAGTTTGTTTTACACAAGTGATATAATTACAAGAAAGAGACCTGCTTCCAGATGCAAAGGATACTGTTCATTTGCTCCAGCTGCCATAATTAAATATCACAGACTGGATGGCTTAAACAACAGAAATTTATTTTCTCATAGTTCTGGGGGCTAGATGTTCAAGATCAAGGTGCTGGCAGGATTAGGTTCTTCTGTGTCTTCATAGGGTCTTCCTTCGGCACCTGTCCGTGTCTAAATGTTCGCTTCCTATAAAACACCAGGCAGATTGACTTTTCTACTGACCTCCTTTTAATCTAATTGCCTCTTTAAGACCCTGTCTCCAAATACAGTCACGTTTTGAGGACTAGGAATTCAGCATATGAATTTGAGATGACAGGATTCATCTCAAAGAGATTTACCTGCAGGAAGTGATCACTGCAGGGCCCCACCCACAGGCTCTCAGTTCCCCTTTCTCAGCTCTAAGCTCGCTTTTTTCCAGCCCTACAGAATCAGAATCCCCAGAGGTAGGACCTACCAGTCCCTATTTTTTAAAATACATTTTTATTGATTTCAGAGAGGAAGGGAGAGAGAGAGAGATAGAAACATCAATGATGAGAAAGTATTATTGATCAGCTGCCGCCTATACGCCCCACACTGGGGATGGAGCCCGAAACCCCAGCATGGGCCCGACCTGGAGTCAAACTGTGACCTCCTGGTTCATAGGTTGACGCCAACCACCGAGTCTTGCCAGCTGGGCTAGAAGTCTGTATTTTAATAAGCTCTCCAGGTGATTCTTATGAACTAAAGCTAATGCAAAAATGCACTATCTTAGGACAATGATTTTAAGACAAGGATTGACCTTACATCTTTTTTGTTGTTGTTGTTGTTAATCCTCACCCAAAGATATTTTTCCATTGATTTTTAGAGAGAGCGGAAAGGAGGAGGAGAGACTGAAATATCAACACATCGATTAGTTGCCCAGACCAGGGATCAAGCCTGCAACCGGAGCATGTGCCCTTGACCGGAATTGAACCCAAGACCCTTCTGTCCACAGGCCGACGCTCTATCCACTGAGCCAGATCAGCTAGAGCCGACCTTACGTCTTAACATGCACATTATGAAGAAGGAACGTATAGTCAAGAATACATTGGTTGAAAATTCACTTGAAAAAACAATTCATTTGAAGATTGAATGGCAATTAAGAATTTTATTTTCGGCCCTGACTGGGTAGCTCAGTTGGTTAGAGCATGGTCCCGATATGCCAAGGTTGCGGGTTCGATCCTAGGTCAGGGCACATACAAGAATCAACCAATGAATGCCTAAATGAGTGGAACAACAAATCCATCTCTCTCCAATAAATAAATGTTTTTAAAAAGAATTTTATTTTCTCCCCTTCTCTGAATTTTAATGTGGATGCTCCCAGGTAAACAATGACTACTAATTGTCTCAATATTGCATTAGTCCAAAACCCTAAAGTCAGTCAGCAGCTTTAGATGACATAATTAATCATTAAAGAATATATAGTCACTGCTAATAAGACTCTGACAGTGCCCTGGCTGAGAAGGCTCAGTTGGTCGAGCACTGTCCTGTGCACCAAGGGGTTGCTGGTTTGATTCCTGGTCAGGGCACATACCCAATTGTGGGTTTAATCCCCAGTTGGGGCGCGTATGGGAGGCAGCTGATGTGTGTTACTCTCTCACATGGATGTTTCTCTTTTCACCTTCCTTTCTCACTAAAGTCAATAAAAACGTATTTTTAAAAAAAATAATCTGACAGAGAAATATGATCCTTTAAACCTTCGCCCAGTTAGTATAGTTAGCATAACACCATAGGCTCACATCATTTTTATTTTTGTCTGAGATTTACGAGGACAAAATTTATAAAGATACTAGTTATTTAAATTATAACTCAACTTAATTGTACACCCATGTTTACATTTAGAATTCTTAAATGTTAGTGTAGATAATAAACTATATGACTCATAAGGCAATTTTAAAGAATTTAGGTGATCCTTTTAATTTAGCCTTTTTATTTAAATCAAATCCAGAGTCTTACATAAATTAAAGTGACATATTTGCATGTTTATTTCTCACTGTGGTAAAATCAAGAAGTCTTATAGCCATCTTTTAAAGCCCTGACTCCCCCAACAATTTGATTTATCAAAGGGTTTACCTTAAGTGTATTAAATTAATTTTGATGAAATTTTAATTTCCTTGACTTAGCTTACATTTTGAAAAAGATATATTTTTTCTTGTTGGTAGTATTACAGATATCTCCCATCCCCGCCCCCCTTTCTCTTCCTCCTCACAGCCCTTACCCCCCACCCAGGTCTTCACTACCCTATGGCCATGTCCTTGGGCTATGCATACAAGTAGATAAGTTCTTTGGTTTATCTCTTCTCGTCCCCCCAATCCCACATCGAGGTATGTCAGTCTGTCCCATGCCTCCCTGCTTCAGGTCTTATTTTGTTGGTCAATTCATTTTGTTCTTTAGATTCCACAGATAAGTGAGATCATATGATATTTGTCTTTCCTAGTTTGGCTATTTCACTTAGCACAATATTTTCCAGGTCCATCCATGCTGTCCCAAAAGGTTAGAGATCCCTCTTTTTTTTTTTTTTTTTACAGCTGCTCAAATTCCATAGTGTAAATGTCCCACAGCTTTTTTATCCAGTCATCTATTGATAGGCTCTTCGGCTGTTTCCAAATCTTAGCTGCTGTAAATAACGCTGCTATGAACATAGGGGTGCATATATTCTTTCTGATTGTTTTTTGGGAGGTTTTAGGATATATTCCCAGAAGTGGGATTGCTGGGTCAAATGAACGTTTCATTTTTAATTTTTTGAGGAAACTTATACTGTTTTCCATAGTGGCTGCGCCAATCCGCATTCCCCCCAGCAGTGAACTAGGGTTCCCTTTTCTCCACAACCTCGCCAGCACTTGTTGTTTGTTGGTTTTTTTTGATGATAGCCATTCTGGCAGGTGTGAGGTGATATCTCACTGTGGTTTTTTAAAAAATATTTTTTATGTATTTATTTTTTAAATTTCTTTATTGATGAAGTTATTACATATGTGTCCTTATTCCATTGTGGTTTTAATTTGCATTTCTCTGGTGATTAGCTTACTTTCTAAGTCTCAGTTAAAAGGCTTAATACAAAAGGATTTCTTAAAGCCTTTTTTTTAGGACTATCAATTGTTGACTTGATGTCAACTTTCATGTCTTCATTCTTTTCTAAAATATGTTCTTTTCATTGATTTTAGAGAGAGAGGAAGGGAGAGGGAAAGAGAGAGAAACATCGATGTATGAGCCCCAGTTGGGGTATCGAACCCACGACCTGGGTACGTGCCCTGACTGGGAATCGAACCGGCAACCTTTTGGTGCACTGGAGCCACACTGGCCAAGGCATGTCTTCATTCTTTATCTTCATCTCAGCAAGGGTACTAGAGCCAAAGGTAGCTCTTCTCTTTGTTATGTAACAAATGCTTTAGGCCAAAGAATTCTGTTTAGAGGAATACTATTTAACATTTCCCAGTAACTTGGTTGTTTACATAGTTATTTAGATGAAGTTCTAAATTTTAATACATTGTAATATTTACCTTGTAACCAAAGTTTTACCATTCATTCTAATCCAATTCAATTTTTTTCACTTGGCAAGCATGTGTTTGTTTTTCAAACAGAAAACCACTACAAGATTCAGACCACTAATGACTAATTTCTTCAATCTATTTACTACATTTCTTTCACCCATCAAGGTAAATTCAGTCAGAGACACTGGATTTGAGGGGCTTATGCCCTTTATTTTCAACGCTGCTAAGATCAACCAGCCTGCCTTATTGAAAGGTAATTTCCCAGTTTACCCAAAGGTAACCTGGAAAGGAACCATTTCCTTTGCCCCGGTAGTTGCTCACACCAAGGCTTCCCTACCTTGCCCTGTTGCAGAACCTAAAAAGCCAGTCTCTTCTGGGACCCGAAGTTCTCTTGATGGCCCCACATCATTCCCTACACTCACACAAGGCGAAAGCAATAACTAAAAGGAGCACACTTCTTCTCTCTCCACCTGGAGAATTCTCAAGGCAGACATCCAATGAAAAAAGGCAAGTTTCAGAGTAAGTGCCGAATGATGCCATTTACACAAATTCAAAATCCTATAAAACACTATGCTTTGTCATGTCTATACATGGAATAGTGAAAGACTGTAGATCAGTGGTTGCCTGGGGATGAAGGGAGGAGGGGTGGTGAGAAAACAGTCTGGATGATACATTTATCTCAGGTTAACAGCTGTCTCTGAGTGTGCGGAGAACAAGGCTACTGGAGACGTGGACAAGGACAGGCCTCCCAGCAGCTGGGAGCAGCAGCCAGGGTCTGGGCGCCCGCTGGCCTCACCTAACAACCATCCCCGGCCCAAGGCAAAGGGGCGTGGACATTAAAATAAACACACACACCAAAGAAAAGAAAAATAAGAAACTTATGTCAACACTGTCACCAGTATGTGTTTATTCTACTCTTGCTGTTAACAACGACACGGATAGATTCAAATCTAACATATGGGAATGCCCAGGTATAGGTGTTCATTATGAAAATGGCTTCAGTGACCAGAAGGGAATTTTTCAGGTAAAAATAAACACGGGATTCGTTTAGTCGCGGAGTATTCGGAGTCTCAGCCTTCGCCTAGCTCAGCAGTCCTACCGCCAGCAATTACACCAGCGCCAGGCTCTCCTCCTGCCTTTCTGCGCCTGAAGTGTGTGAACGCGGCTCAAATGACGCCACTCTCACCCCCAAAGGCTCCTGTGCTCCCATGAATTCAAACTCCGTCCGCACAGTCCTCCGCTAACAAAACAAAACAAAACAAAACAAAACAAACAAACAAACAAAATGCAGAGAACAGAGGCTGGCAGGGAGCCCTAAAGAGGGCGGGTCTTCCTCCGAACCGCTAAAGCCCCAGGCTTGTTGGTGATGGACAGGCCATAGGTGATGGGACCCACCCCAGACCAGAGCGGAGGGGAAGGGGGTCAAAGGTCACTCACGCGGCCCAGGCGTGTGCCACCTGCTGGGGTGCGGGGTGGGGAGATGGGCATCACTGGCTCCGTGGGTTGAGCGTCATCCTGTGCACCCAGGGGTTGGTTTGACTCCTACTCAGGGTAAATGCCTGGGTTACGGGTTCAGTTCCCGGCGGGAGCGCCTACAGAAGGCAACCCATTGATGTGTCTCTCCCTCCCTCTCTCTAAACATAGCCTCGAGTGAGGATTAAAAAAAAAAATGGGATTACCATTTCTAGGCGACCTGATAAGACTTCGGCATGGAATAATTCGTTAAGCTCGCAGCTGTAGCATGGCCGGTTGATTGGCTGTTGAGGTCTCGCGTGTGTTTAACTCAGGCCGATGGCCCTTCCTGGGCCTGTTTCTGCATCGTCTGGTGACAGACACAGAGTCCGCCAGGTAGACCGGAGCGGAGGAAGAGGTGGGCTAGTCCCTGTCAAATGCTTCCCCGACGGTGGGAACACGGGGAAGCACTGGGGCAGGGACCTCAGGCCATGCCTGCATCCGTGTTCCGAGAGCGGATTACAGCGATGCCCGGGGCTCCGCCTGCAGGGCGTGGCAAGCGAAGGCGCCAATAGGCACGCAGCGCATCTGGCTGCGGCTCCATAAGTGCCAGGCCCTGCACCGAGCAGCTATCTGCCAGCCGACCTCACCTCCAGACTCAGTGGCTCCTGACCGCGCTCGACGAAGTGATGGTGAGTCTGCCTTCCAAACGGGTCAAAAGTCCGGGTCTTGGGGTGGGAGGTCAGAAACGCACAGGTGGCCTGGCTGGCGTGGTTCGGTGGTTGAGCGTGGACCTGTGAACCACAAGGCCACGCTTTGATACTAGTCAGGGCACATGCCAGGGGTGGGCTCAGAGTGGGGCGTGCAGGAGGCAACCAATCAATGATTCGTTCTCGTCATTGATGTTTCTCTCTCTCCCGCTCCCTTCCTCTCTGAAAT
>NW_005358857.1:535794-543905 GCF_000412655.1 Myotis brandtii | reverse complement strand
ATATATATATATGTAAAACTTCCATTTGACCCAGTGACCCCACTTCTGGGAATATATCCTAAGAAACTAGAAACACCACTTAGAAAGCTAATTTGCAATAGCTAAGGTCTAGAAACAGCCCAAGTGCCCATCAGTGGATGAAAAGGCTGTGGTGCCTTTACACCATGGAATACTATACAGCCTTCAAAAGGAAGAAACTCTTACCCTTGAGAGACAGCATGGAGGGACCTGGAGAATATTATGCTAAGACAAATAAGCCAGTCAGAGAAAGGGGAGTATCACATGAACTCACTCATATGGAATCTAATGAACAAAATAAACTGATGAACAAAATAGATCCAGAGACATGGAAGCATAGAATAGACTGGAATTTCAGAGGGAAGGCAGGGAAGAGAGCAACCAAAGAATTTGTATGCATATACGCATAACCCATGGACATAGACAATAGTGTGGTGAAGGCCTGGAATGGGGGTGGGGACAGGCTAGAAGGGGTCAGTAGTGGGGGAGAATGGAGGACTAATGCAATACCTTCAACAATAAAGATTAAAAAAAAAAAAAAAAGATCAGGCCCAGCCGGTGAGGCTCAGTGGTTGAGTGTAGACCTATGAACCTGGAGATCATGGTTAGATTCCCGGTCAGGGCACATGCAGGGTTGTGGGCTCCATCCCCAGTAGGGGGTGTGCAGGAGGCAGCCAATCAATGATTCTCATCGATGTTTCTCTCTCTCCCTTCCTCTCTGAAATCAATAAAAACATATTTTTAAAAAATATATAAATAAAGATCAGGAAGGTGGGACTCACATCCTTCTTTCCTTCCCTCCTTTCCATTTTTTCCCCCAGAAAATCCTTTTCTTTTTATTTTCCCCAGCTTTATTGAGGTATAATTGACAAACTCACATATATTTAAAGTGTAGCTATACAGGGTTGCTCCAATAATGTATACATACTAATAGCTAATAGCTCAATTGATGTTTCTTTTCTGATGTAACCCACTGGAATTAATAATTATTCAAAGTGTGTATACATTTTTGAGGACACCCTGCATGTACCTTTTTGGTTTTGGTGAGAATACTTAAGATCTACTCTTAGCAAATTTCAAGTATATAATACAGAATTATTAACTATAATCACCATGCTGTACATTGATGCTCAGAACGTATTCATCTCATAACTGAAGTTTATACCCTTTGATGTTTTACCAACATTTCCCATTTCTCCACCCTCCCCCCCCCATTCTACTCTTTGATTCTGAGTTCAACTTCTTTAAAATTTACCTTTATTGTTGAAAGTATTACAGATGTTTCCTTTATTTCCTCCTCAACTTTTTTTCTATATTCCACATATGCGCTGCAGTATTTGACTCTCTCTGTCTGACTTATTTCACATATTATAATGCCACCCAGGTTCATCCACGTTGTTTCAAATGACAGGGTTTCCTTTCTGTTTATGGCTGAATAACATTCCGTTGTATGTATACCACATTTTTTAAATCCATTCATCATTGACAGACAGGCTGTTTTCATATCTTAGCTACTGTAAATAATGCTGCAGTGAACATGGGTGTTTAGCTATCTCTGCAGTATACTGACTTCATTTTCTTTGGATAAGTACCCCGAAGTGGAATGACTGGATCATATGGTAGTTCTATTATTTATTCTCTAGGAACTCCCATCCTGTGTGTACCACCTTACATTTCCAACAGTGGACAAGGGCTCCCTTTCTACATCCTTCCTAGAATCCCTGGGAATACCCAGGCAGGTCTCTCAGGGAAATGTCCTCAGTGGATGCAGGTCTGTGAGCGCCTGAGCCAGGCAGGTCCAATTCTAGTTAAGAGTCTTCCACGAGGGTCAAGTAACTTCCCTTCCCTGGGTCTCTGTTTTCTCTTCTTGGAAATGGGATTCATCGTGGCTCCTATCTTCTAGCAGCCGTGGGCAAACTACGGCCCGCAGCCCGTTTGAAATGAATAAAACTAAAAAAAAAAAAAAGACCGTACCCTTTTATGTAATGATGTTTACTTTGAATTTATATTAGTTCACACAAACACTCCATCCATGCTTTTGTTCCGGCCCTCTGGTCCAGTTTAAGAACCCATTGTGGCCCTCGAGTCAAAAAGTTTGCCCACCCCTGTTAGGGTCATGGTGGGAATGAAGTGAGATTATACGTTTGAAAGTTCACCAACTTAACCAAATTTCCAGTACCATTCCTGGGAGGCAGGGCATCTTTGGAAAAGTCTCGGGGGCAACATCTCTTGCAGCGGGTGATGGGGTATTCATGCGTTCATCTAGATTCCCATCGCCACTGATAAATAGGAGAAGCACAATAGGTGTTTACATTTCAGAAATGTTATTCTGACTGTGGAGGGGGTTGAGAGTTGGGGGACGGGTATGCTGGATACAGTCCATTCCAAACCCAGGCTAATTAACAAAAGATGCAGGCTTTTAGGCAAAAGATGATGGTGGCTAGACTAGCATAGGGTCAGCAGGGATGGAAAGGAAGGGTTATGTGGGATTGGGATTTGAGTTAGGTAGGATCCCTGAACTTCTAACTTTTTTGCAGGATCCCACAGCTGAAGATCTAGTTCAGTTATCTGGCAACTGCCAAGAGACTCACCCTTTACCTCAGGAAATTGAGGAGTTCGTCCTGGAATTCTCTGAGACACATGAGTCAAGAACTCCAGCTGCACCAGAGCCACAGATCTGCATGCCTGTGACTGCCCGTGGTGACGAGAGCCAACATGAGTCCATTCAGAACCAGGTGATGGCTCCTTTGAGGCCCACAATGATGGTTTCAGGATGTTCTAATATCCCTGGGACAGTCCTTGACCAGAACTCAATAACTCTCCCTGTTAATGCCTTCGATAAGCCCCCTGGAGAACTAAATGAGACTGTCTCCATGGACCAGAAGGTGACCTCCTTTGACCAGAGAAAACCCACAGCAACCTCCTGGATGATAGGTGTTACTGACAACCCAAAGACATTGTTCACTGATTGCCAAAAGACAACCATCACTGCAAACAACATGACAATCTCCAAAGAAGGTAGCCAGATGAAGACCCTCAGTGATGAACAGACCCGTTATGGAGGCCAGATGATGTTTGGTGGGAACCAGACCCATTATGGAGGCCAGATGACCTTTGGTGGGGACCAGACCTGTTATGAAAGCCAGATGACCTTTGGTGTTTGGTGGAGATCAGACCCGTTATGGAGGCCAGATGACCTTTGGTGGAGATCAGACCCGTTATGGAGGCCAGATGGCCTTTGGTGGGGACCAGACCCGTTATGGAGGCCAGATGACCTTTGGTGGGGGCCAGACCAGTTTTGGAGGCCAGATGATGTTTGGTGGGGAACAGACCCGTTATGGAGGCCAGATGACTTTTGGTGGGGACCAGACCCGTTATGGGGGCCAGATGACCTTCAGTGGGGAACAGAAGGCCAGATGACCTTCAGTGGGGACCAGACCCGTTATGGGGGCCAGATGACCTTCAGTGGGGACCAGACCCGTTATGGGGGCCAGATGACCTTCAGTGGGGACCAGACCCGTTATGGGGGCCAGATGACAGCTCTTAAAGGGGGCTATCCAGTCACCTTCATTGGGAACCATACCTTCACTGGGGGCCAGGTGACAACATACAGCAGTGACAAGACTCTCTATGGGGGTCAGATGGGGACCCTTAAGGGGGACCAGATGAGAGCCTTCACTGATGACCACACTCTCTATGGAAGCCATATGATGCCGTGTCAATCGCCATCATTGCCATACCTAGGATTCCCGTACTGTTCAAGTTCCCATTTGACCCAAGGACAATCCCTAGAAGAGCAGCAGTCAACACTCAAAACCCAGAGATGTCAGTTCAAGAAGAATCTTGACATTTTAAAGCCCTACACTTGCACATACCAGGACTGTCAGAATCATATTCAAAGAAGTCCTGTCTCCAAATCCATGATCGCAAACACACAGGTGAGTAAGGGTTAAGGGTTAAAGGTGACAGGTAAATCTAAAGATTTGTACCTTTACAAAGCTTTGGGGTCATTTGAAATTGTTGTCCCTTTAAGACTGGAACCCTAGCCTGGCCAGTGTGGCTCAGTTAGTTGAGTGTTGTCCCATGTACCAGTTTGATTCCTGGTCAGGGCACATGCCAGGGTTACGGGCTCGATCCTCAGTAGGGGTGTGCAGGAGGCAGCAGATCCATGTTTCTCATTAATGATTCTAGCTCTTTGTCCCTCCATCTCTCTAAAATCAATTGAAAATTTTTTAATTAAGAAAGACTGGGGCCCTAGTAGATCATAGGAAAAGTTGGCAAATTTGAAAGGGTGGATAAAGCAGTCTAAGGGATAGCCTCTAGTCCTGAATCAGAGCCAACCTGGCTGCAGCCTTGCGTGTTGTTGCCTGTGCTGGGATGATGGGAATAAGTGGAGGGATTTGTTTGACCACTTAGGAATGGTTTTAACACTGCCTCTACTGGGACTGTCACTTCACGGACCTCTTCTTAAATCCAACAGACCCCCTCCGTCAACCTCCCCACCTCTCCTTACCCTCCTGACCCTACTTCTCCTATTTTCCCTTTTCTCTTTCTTTCACACCTTTCTTCCGTCCTTCCAGCTCATGCTGCCCTCCTCTTCCTCTTTCACTCACCCTCCGTTTGTGTGTGTGTGTTTTGTTGTTGTTTTAAATAATTTTAATAATTTTGATTTCAAAGAGGAAGGGAGAGGGAGAGATAGAAACATCAATGATGAGAGAGAATCACTGATTAGCTGCCTCCTAAACACACTACACTGGGGATCGAGCTTCCAACCCAGGCATGTGCCCTGACCCGGAATCGAACCGTGACCTCCTGGTTCATAGGTTGCTGCTCAACCACTGAGCCACCCCAGGCGGGCCATGTGTGTGTGTGTTTCACTCACCCTGTGCAGTCTCCTCTCTGGCTCTCCCTCTTGCACACTAGCATACTCAAAACCTTTCTCTTCTCCATTCACTTTCAACTTCCTTGTACCATGCTACCTGAAGCATAACAAGTCTCTTCCTCTCTGGTTCCAGGAGAGAGGCCCTACAAATGCAATGTGAAGGGATGCACATGGGAATTCGCCCGTTCAGATGAGCTCAAGAGACACAACAAAAAGCACAGTGGGGAGCGACCCTACCTGTGTACTCTGTGTGACAGGCGTTTTGCACGATCTGATCACTTGAAGCAGCACCAGAAAGTCCACCAGTGACTACGAACCTGAATCCATCAGCCCATGAGGAAGCAAGATTCTCCCTAAGCCTTTGTTTGCTTAGCACCTAGCATTGTGCCACCACATTGTAGGTGCTTCATATTACTTGTAAACTTTTAAGGTTTTTATTTTTTATTTTCTAAAACATAGAAGAAATAGCCCAGCTGGTGTGGCTCAGTGGTTGATTGTCGATCCATGAACCAAGAGGTCACTAGCTTGATTCCTGGTCAGGGCACATGCCCGGGTTCAGGGCTCTATCCCAGTGGGGTGCGTTCAGGAGGCAGCCAATCAATGATCCTCTCTTATCATTGATGTTTCTATCCCTCTCTGCCTCTCCCTTTCTTGCTGAAATCAATAAAAATATATTTTAAAAAGATGTCTCTCTCTATCCCTCCCCCTTCCTCTCTCTCTAAAGATCAATTTAAAAATTTTTAAAGCATAGAAGAAATACATGTATGCATTTCAATAGAATCAGAAGCATTTAATTATTCAAAAAGTTGAGCCTCCTGCCCTGGCTGTTGTTGCTCGGTTGAGTGTCGTCCTGTGCACCAAAAGGTTGCTGGTTCGATTCCCATTCAGGGCACATGCCCAGGTTATGGGTTCAATCCCAGTCTAGGTGTGTATGGAAGGCAACCGATCAATGTTTCTCTCTCCCCCTCTAAAATCAATAAAAACATTTTTTAAAAAGTTGAACCTCGTGTCATAGCTATTTCTTCTCACAAGCAAAGTGTCTCCTATTCCCCTCCATCTGCTCAATATACTGTCAGAATACTGGGGTGGGGAGGGAGACATTGGAGGAGGATGGTCGAGTGCTGGCTAAGAGGGGAAGGAGCTATCTTTTCCACTAGGCCTGGGCCCTTTTCTTCATTGCTTCTGCTGACATGACTGCAGCTGGGGTGACCTGCAGTCTGTTTTTCTTTGCATGGACATGGCTTGTCAACTGCTTCGGAGGGGTTCAGCCATCTTCCCTCTGACTAAGTCCTTCTCCCATCTCTTGCAGGCCCTGGCCTCTTAGGTCTGGCTTTAACCCCCATGCAACCCCCAGCTTGTATAGTATCCCCGCTGGCAAATAAACAACAACAACAAAAAACAACTCTAAAGTCATGGATGTCATTTATCCTACTTCTTATTTCCAAGGGGGACACTTTGAAAACTCTTTCACTCAGAGCCCTAAAAGAGAAATGAACCACATATACCTAAGGCTTCAATTTGCCCTGCACCGTTCCAGGTTCTTCCTGACCTACCCACGCACCTTACAAAGGCCCCAGAAGCTAGATCCCTGAGTCTTTGAAGGACCCAAACAGCATTTTAAACCAGCAGGGTGGGCAGTTATTTCTTTTTCTCCCCCAAGCAGCCAGTATAGTTTTGGGTAGATAATAGCATTAGCCATTGGTAAGTAATTGGGTCGGTTCATGGGTCATCCATGTGGCCCACTAAAATGCAACAGTTCTTTTTTTTTTTTTTTAAATATTAATTATTGCACCTTTTTTTTATATTTTATTGATTTTTTACAGAGAGGAAGGGAGAGAGATAGATAGTTAGAAACATCGATGGGAGAGAGACATCGATCAGCTGCCTCCTGCACATCTCCCACTAGGGATGTGCCCGCAACCCAGGTACATGCCCTTGACCGGAATCGAACCTGGGACCTTTCAGTCCGCAGGCCGACGCTCTATCCACTGAGCCAAGCCGGTTTCAGCATAAAATGCAACAGTTCTTATCAGAGATTTGGGGCAAAGGCAAGTAGCAGTACACATAGCTAATACATACATACCAATAATACATTCAACGAGGGAGCCATACACAGCAAAGGAGGTGTGTAAAGTCCAGAAATGACCCACTGGGCTTGGGCAAGGAGGGTACCAGTGGTATCGGCCTCAACCCCAGGACCAAAGAGCTTTCTCTGCTTCCCCCGCATCCTGGAGCCAGGGTTTCAGGAATCACAGTCGCCTGTGCACAAGCAGCCAAAGCCCAGGAAGTGTGTTTGTCCCTCACATCCTCATTGACCCTTGACCTTGGCATAGGGTCTCCAGTTCCCCATGGGGACAGAGGGACCTTGGTCTAACCCCTAATCTTATTTATGTTCGAATGTCGAGAGGTCCAGGCAAGATTGGCAGTACTCTCCGATTCATCTCCAGGACCACACAGAGCTCCATCAAGTGTCCCATGCCTGGTACTTGGCCCTGAATCCCTTGGTCTATTGAGACTGTCTGCCAGTAATCAAATTCAGATCTTTGGGGAAGGCCTTTGCTCAGGTTGTCCAGGAGAGGGCACTAAGTTATTACTCTTAGCTGCTCTTTCTCCTGGTCAGTCTTTGCTATTTTGCCAGTTGCCACTGTTTTCATCTCCCGGAATTGGTCAGTTAAGGCTTGGACTGTGTTTTGGACCAATTTATCTGACCTCAAGAAGAGGTTTAAAGGGCCCCGGTGACCAGCACCCGCAGGAACAAATTTGGAAATTTGAGTCTGGCTAGCAGTCTTACATCTGCTGTTCTCAGTCCCACACTGTAGACCAGTGGTTCTCAGCCTTCTGGCCCTTTAAATACAGTTCCTCATGTTGTGACCCAACCATAAAATTATTTTCTTTTTTAAAAAATTTTTATTAAACCTTTATTGTTCAGATTATTACAGTTGTTCCTCTTTTTTTCCAGCATAGCTTCCCTCCACTTGGTTCCCACCCCAGCCTCTGCCCTTAACCCCCCGCCTCCACTGTCCTCATCCATAGGTGTACGATTTTTGTCCAGTCTCTTCCCGCACCCCCAAACCCCTTTCCCCCCCAAGAATAGTCAGTCCACTCCCTTTCTATGCCCCTGATTCTATTATATTCACCAGTTTATTCTGTTCATCAAATTATTTATTCACTTGATTTTTAGATTCACTTGTTGATAGATGTGTATTTGTTG
>NW_005358857.1:527874-533877 GCF_000412655.1 Myotis brandtii | reverse complement strand
GGGGGTAAGGGCAGAGGGTGGTGTGGGAACCGGGTGGAGGGGAGCTATGGGGGGAAAAAAGAGGAACAACTGTAATAATCTGAACAATAAAGATTTAATTTAAAAAAGAAATCAATCAACTGATACAGACCCAGAAATGACAAACATGACTTAGCATCTGGGGCATTAAAATAGCTATTGTTACGTTATGTTTCATATGTTCAAGAATATAGAGGAAAGTATGACCATGATAAGGACAGAAGTGGAAAATATAAAAAGGTCCAGACCTTTGGCTAGAGATAAAAAATACAGTATCTGAAATGAAAAACACATGTTTTGGAACTGATAAGACACTGCAGAAGAAAAGACCAGTTAGCTTACAGATAGCTAGAATGAAACAAAAAAAGAAAAAAGACTGAAAAGCTGGACAGAGCATCAGTCACCTGTGGAACAATATCAAGCGGTCTATTGTATGAACAGACTATGTATCAGGAGAAAGGGAGGGACAAAAAAAACCCACAATTGACAAAACAAAGGCCAAACATTTTACAAATTTTATTAAGACTCTAAGCCTTTGGATTGAAGACCAATGAACCCCAAACAGAATAAACATAGAGTTCAAACCACATTGAACTAATCACTATATTGTTTAAGATTAGATACATCTATGGTAAAAGCAAAGCCAAACATATGTAATACTTTCAACAATAAAGATTTTAAAAAAAAAAAACAAAGGCAAAATTAACCAAAATTCAGGATAGAGGTTATCTCTATGGAGGATGGGGGGGATGTGATTAGAGAGAGGATGCTCAAAGGCTTCAAACGTATTTAGTATCTACTTTTTCTCAAGTGACATAAAAGGGTAGATAAGTTTTATTATTATTCTTTAAATTGGATACATACAAAATAATACTTTGCATATATAAAAAATAGGAATGAATTAATAAAGTTTGTCTGTTCTTCTGTGCTACTTATAACACAAGCCAAAAACCCAGGAGTCATCCTTGACCACGCCCTCAACCAAATCCCATTATCACTTCCACACCCTCATCCAGGCCTCCTTCAACGGTCACCTGGAGCACTGAAACCTTTCCTTTCCCTTAAGGCAGTCAAAGAAACCATTTTTAAAATGTGATTATCGTTTTCGTTTGACTCCAATCTTGCCCACTTGCTATCAGCAACAATAGATAATTGCCCAAGACCGCACAGCCAGGAAATGGCAGGATTCAAAATCTATTCATCTTTCTCACCCTTGTGTTGAACAAGATAATACTGGGAAAGACTTAGCCCAACCTGGCATAGATAGGGTAATCACTGGTTAAAGGATAGATTGATTTCTCCTCTTCCAATCACCCCCTCACCATGGAAAGGACCTAGTGCCCAGGTGGGAATAAAAGTTACTGGAAACCCAAGTCCTTGTGGCCAGTATTTGGTCACAAATGAGCACCCTCTTGTCCCTACTTTAAAAAAAAAGTGATATCCACTTGGAACTTGGGTGGAGGACACCTGGAGGCCTGGCCCAGGTACACTGGGGCCGTTGGAACAGACCGAGGTGGCCATGCAGAACAGAGTTAGGGTGAGGGGAGAGGGCAGGCATAGCGAAGGCTCGGGACTTCCCCAGCTGCCCACAATAAGTTCGAGCCCGCAGAGATTCAGCTCTTCGCCTTGGCAGCACTTTCAGAATTGCCGTCCGTTATCTTTCTGCCCTACAGCGGGCACCATCATGTTCTGAGTTCTTATCCGGCACTACTAAGCATGACCAGGGTGGACATCCAGGATATGGCAAGTCTGGCTAAGCCCCATGAGCTCTTCAGGTCTGGCTCCGGCACCTCCTCGAGAAGTCTTCTTCCCTGACACACTGTTGTTTCCATGCCATCCACCATGAATCCCCACAGCTCTGAATTGCAGACTTAAAAATATTTGCTGAGCCTGGCCAGTGTGGCTCAGTTGGCCGAGCATGGTCCTGTGGGTTCACCAATGCCTTGTCAGGGCACAAATGCCTTTCTGACCTTCCCTTTAGGTGCTCCTCCTCTCCATGGTCACTGCACCTAGGTGGACCTCTCAGCCCCTAGACCAAATGGTTCCTGGACCAAAGGAACCAGCCCTGATCCATCTCACTGTGGCATCACCTACAGGGCTTGGCATTCGACTAAGCACAGGCAACATCTGTAGAAGGCATCATGGTTCAGAGGAGTACCTCTGGAGTAGACAGATCCTGGTTGGAATCCCAGCTCTGCCACTTGAGACCTTGGGTAAATTCCTCTCAATTAGTTTGCTGGTCAGAAAAATGGCTGGCTGAGAAGTCCAGAAATGAGGTTCGAACTACGTGGTTGTCAGGATACCTGGAGCACTGAAACCCTTCCTTTCCCTTAAGGCAGTCAAAGAAACCATTTTTTAAATGTGATCATCCTTTTAATTTGACTCCAATCTTGCCCACTTGCTATCAGAAACAACAGAGATAATTGCCCAAGACCGCACAGCCAGGAAATGGCAGGATTCAAAATCTATTCATCTTTCTCACCCTTGTGTTGAACAAGATAATACTGGGAAAGGCGTAGCCCAGTATGAGTGATTTGGCCACTGAGCCAAACCAGTGGCTAGCAGGTGGGTCCTGCTTCACGACAAGCCTTGAAGCACAGCGGGTGTGCTCACCGGCTGCTTGGGACATCTCCCCACTGGCTGTACTGTTCGGAGAAACAGTGTCTTGCAGCAATTCGGGGAAGGGAGGAAAGAAGAGGGAATTTCTCTGCCTTGGTCTCTCCCAACTCCCATTAGTCAAATGTTACCCAAGAGGAGGATGAACTCCCCCAGGCTTCTGTGTTACTAGTGGCCACTTGAGATGCCAGATCCCATGCCCTGTGGTGGGATATTCCATCCAAGTCTGGAAGTGGTGGGAGAAGACAAACTCTGGGCATGTGGCTGGTGAGTTCTGGACAGAATCTGAGTCAAGACATAAGATGTGTCCCAAACGGTCCACTAATATTTTTTTCACTTACTAGAAGACCTTGGCCAAGGTCTCATGGCTAGTAAGCGGCATAGTCAAGATTTGAACATAGCCTGGCTCTGGAAACTGTGGAAGACCAAGATAAGAACCTTGGGTTTTTTTATAGCAGGCAAAGGAGAGTCACTGAAGAGTTTTAAGTTGGGGAGTGACATAAAGAGCTTTTTAATAAAGCTCCCAATCTCTACTTTGCTTCATCTTTCCATGTAGCTAAACTCAGCAACAGTAGGTGGCCCCAAAGAGGTAAGGGCATCCAAGACAGTTTTTGAAGAGTCCCTCATGGGGTCCAGCTCATATGGGCTTCACTCAACACTGCCTCACAATCTTTCTCAGTCTGCAAATAAGCCTGTACCTACTAAGGAGACTAGCTGGTCAGAGGCAAGCAGGATCTGAGTGGAGAAGCCAAAATGAAGGGAAGAGGAGGTTGACCTAAAGATCAGAAGCAGGAGGACCAGCTCTCTCTTCATCGTTGGCCTGTGGATTGGGGGATTCTGGCACCCGCAGATGAGTCCTTTGGTGTTGCCTGAGATGGTCAGATCTCATGAACTCTCGGCCGCACTGATCACATCTATGTGGCCGGTATCTGGTGTGTATCCGCATATGTCGTCCAAGCTCATCGGAACGGAAGAAAGACCACGTACAACCTTCCCACTGACATTTATAGGGCCTCTCACCTGGGAAGGGAAAGTGACAAGGGAGAGAAGGAATTAAGTAGAGGAATTTAGGCCAGCAGGTGGGAAGGAAGGGGTCTGACTCTATGAGGCAGAGCAGTCATGGCTGAGGAATCAATAGGAAAAAAACAGGAAAACAATGAAGAGGCAACACAGTCAGCAGTCCCCATCATCTTGATACAGTCATACTGGACTGTGGGAAAGCAAGTTGGTGAGGACAGTATAGCTTGGTCCCAAAAGTGAAGGATGACAGGCTAATCACCAACCATTACAAACCAGTGGTCCAGCAAAGCCCAGAGACTCCTCCCTCCCACCCCACCTCTCTGACACCTCACTCACCTGTGTGTTTGCGTTGGTGACTCAGGAGGTGGGAGCGCTTGGTGTAAGCTTTCCCACAGTTCTCATACTGGCAGCAGTAAGGCCTTGCAATCTGGGATCTGCTCCTGTAAGCCCTTTCTGAGGCCTCACAATTCTGCTCTGCTCTTTGTGGCGCAGGTATAGGCTGCTCGGGTAGGAAGGGGTCTTTGTGGGGGGCTGGCTGGCTAACAAAAGAGTCCTGGGATTCTAAAGTCAGCAATGATGGGGAGCCTTCTGGGGGCATTCCACAGTTGTGGGGATCTCTAGGGGGTAACATCTGAGCCAAAGAGGGGAACCCAGCCTGGCCCCCAGCAGAAGGCACAGTGACAGGCAATAACATTTGAGGTGTTAAACAGTCTCTATTAGAAGGTACTGTAGGGTCGCCAGAATAATGCATTGTTGGTGTCTTCATGTGGGACATTGTGACTGGTGGCCCATTGGGGGGCATGCTCAGATTCCCACTGAAGTTCATGGCCATCCCTGGAATATCGGGCTCTCCAAAGGACATCATCTGGGACCTGTTGAAAATCATCATTCCTGGTTGATAGGGAGACATTCTCTGACAGTAAATCATTTGGGAAGGAGGGAGAGTCACTTGGGGGCAATAGTTCACACTATGCTCAGGCAGCAACACACTGAACTGTGGCCCCATTTCATCTGCATTCTGCCTGGGCTCCTGAGCAGAAGCCAAGGGCATCCTCTCCAGCTGTGGACTCTGAAGGACGTGTTGAATGCCTGATGAGTCATGGCTCCAAGAGGTGTGCACTCCACTGCTTTCGGGTGATGGAGACATATTTGAGACGCACTTCGACTTCTCAGTATCCTTGGAGAGAGAGGGAGAGAGTCAGATGAGGTGAATCCTAGCTCCCATTCCAGTTCCACACGTCCCTCCCATCTCTAGACCACACCCAGATCCAGGCCCCCATCATCTCTAGTCAGAATTATCCTACCTCCAGGCCATTCTCCAGTCTGGGCTTTTCTTTTATTTTTTCTAATCCTCTCCTATGTTATGTTATTTGTTTTGTTTTTTATTGACTTCAGAGAGAGAGGAAGGGAGAGAGAGACAGACGGACAGAACATTGATGTGAGAAAGAAACATTGATGGGTTGCCTCCCCTTTGTGCCCGAACCGGGGATCAAATCCTCAACGTTTTGGTGCACAGGAGGGCACGCTAACAGACACCTGGCCAGGACTCCAGCTTGGGCTTTTCTAAGATGCAGGTCTGGCTGATAGGATGGTGGGAGCTTAGGTGTGACTTATGCCACTTTTCCTCCTTGGCATGCTTTTGTTTATTATTTCGTAAAAAACAACAAAGATACAAATAAAATATTCCACAAACTACACCTTTAACAGAACTCTGAGAAAACCCTCAAGCTCCAGATTACATGTAAGTGTGAGGATGAAAGAACATCCCAAACCAGCAGGATGGGTGCAGAAAGCCACAAAGGTAAGAATAGAGGCTTCAGCCCTAGCCAGTTTGACTCAGTGGATAGAGCTTCAGCCTGCAGACTGAAGGGTCCTGGGTTCAATTCCAGGCAAAAGCACGTGCAGGCTCAATTCCTAGTAGGGGGCATGCAGGAGGCAGCCGGTCAATGATTCTTTCTCATCATTGATGTTTCTAACTCTCTCTCCCTCTTCCTTCCTCTCTGAAATCAATAAAAATATATTTTAAACATAGCCTATCTAATGAAATGGTAATATGCAAATTAACCATCACTTCCTCACTCCGTCACAAAGATGGCGGCGGCCACGGAGCTGGAGCGAGCAGGAGGCTTGGGTTGCCCCGGCGATGGAGGAAGCCAAGCTTCCCACCTGCCCTGGCTGGACCTGAGCTCCGCTCAAGGCTACAAAGTTTCAATTATAGAAGATAAATAAATCCCAGATACCTGCTTCCAGCCTGCGTGGCCTCCGCTCAAGGAGGGGCTGGGAGCCTTGGTTGCCAGGGACAACCCGGCTTCCAGCAGGACCAAGGCTACAAAGTTTCAATTATAGAAG
>NW_005358857.1:521222-527128 GCF_000412655.1 Myotis brandtii | reverse complement strand
CAGTGGTTCTCAACCTTCCTAATACCGCGACCCTTTAATACAGTACCTCATGTTGTAGTGACCTCCAACCATAAAATTATTTTTGTTGCTACTTCATAACTGTAATTTTGCTACTGTTATGAATCGTAATGTAAATATCTGATATGCAGGATGTATTTTCATTGTTACAAATTGAACATAATTAAAGCATAGTTATTAATCACAAAAACAATATGTAATTATATATGTGTTTTCCGATGGTCTTAGGCGACCCCTGTGAAAGGGTTGTTCGACCCACAAAGGGGTCACGACTCACAGGTTGAGAACCGCTGCTCTAGTAGATAAGAAAAAATAAATTAAGCCACACATATAATGCAACCCCCCACACAAAGAAAACAATAGATCAAATATTTTAAGAATATAGATGCAAAAGTCCTCAACAATAAAACTAGCAAACCAAATCCATTAGAGGATTATACAACATGACCAAGTGGAATTGATCTCAGAAATGCAAGGGTGATTCAACATATGAAAAATCAATCAATGTAATGAACTACATATGTAAAATAAAGGGGAGAAAAGATTATCTCAATTAATACCAAAAAAAAAATTTGAAATAATTCAACCCTTTTCATGATTAAAAGACACTCAAAAACTAGAAATGGAAATTTCCAACACAATAAAAGGCTTTCATGAAAAACCCACTGCTAACATCATACTCAAGTGAAAGACTAACAGTCTTTCTTCTAAGGTCAGGATGCCCACTTTCTTCCTTTTCTTAAAATATATTTTTAGTAATTTCAGAGATGAAGGAAGAGGGAGAGAGAGATAGAAACATCAATGATGAGAGAGAATCATTGATTGGCTGCCCCCTGCACGCTCCCCACTGGGGATCAAGCCGGCAACCTGGGCATGTGCCCTTGACCGGAATCGAACCTGGGACCCTTTAGTCCGCAGGTCAATGCTCTACCCACTGAGCTAAACCGGCTAGGCCAGGATGCCCACTTTCACCACTTCTAGTCAACACTGTATTGGCAGTTCTAGCCAGAGCAATTAAACAAGAAATAAAAGGCATCCAAACGGAAAAAAGTAAAACTATCTGTGTTCTCAGATAACACAATCTTATATGTAGAAAACCAGAAAAAACTACATACACACTAACATAACCTGTTAGAAATAATAAACAAATTCAACAAAGTGGCAGGATACAAATTCAACACACAAAAATCAGTTGTTGCTATACCCTGTCAATGAACAATCTGAAAAGGAAACGAGGAAAACAATTCAATTTATGATAGCATCAAAAAGAATTAAATACTTATAATTAACCAAAGAGGTTAGTGTAATCCCTGAAAACTATAAAACATTACTTAAAGAAATTAAATAAAACTTAAATTAATGAAAAGACATGTCCATGGAGGACTTAAAAGTTATGATGTCAATGTTACCCAAAGCAATCTATAGACTCAATACAATGCCTATCAAAATCCATTTTTGGCAAAAATAGAAAAATCCATCCTAAAATTCATGTGAAATCACAAGGGACCCCAAAATAGCCACACACACACACACACACACACACACAAAACACAAACAAACAAACAAAAAACACCTTGAAAAAGAACAAAAATTGGAAAATTTACACTTCCTGATTCAAAACTTACTACAAAGTAAATAATCAAAACAGTATGGTATTGGCAATAGGGTAGACCTATAGACCAACAGAAAGAAACAGAGTCCCAAAATTAAGCTTCATATTTATGGTCAAATGATTTTTAACAAGGTTTTCAAGACCATTCAATGGGGGGAAAGACAGTCTTTTCGATAAATAATGCTGGTATAACTGGATATCCACGTGGAAAAGAATAAAGTTGGAACCTTACTTAATACCATATATAATTCAAAATGGATCAAGACCTAAACACAAGAGCTAAAGCTATAAAACTATTAGAAGAAAACAGGAGGGGGAGCTTCATAATACAGGATTTTGCAATGACTTCTCGAATAGGACACCAAAGGCATAAGCAACAAAAGATAAAATACAAACAACCCAATTCAAAAATGGACAAAGGACTTGACTAGACATTTCTCCAAAAACATACAAATGGCCAGTAAACATAAAAAGATGTTCAACATCAGTAATCATTAGGAAAATGCAAATCAAAACCACAAAGAGATACTGCTTCACAACCATTTAAAATGATTATCAAAAAAACCAAAGTGTGAGCAAGATGTGAAGAAACTGGAATCCTTGTGCATTGCTGTTGAAAATGTAAAAATATGCAAACACTATGGAAAACAGTATGCTGGTTCCTCAACAAATTAAAAAACAGAATTATCATGCGCTCCAGTAATTCTCTTCTGGGTATCTATAGTAATAAAAGTGTAATATGCTAATTAGACCAGACATCCTTCCAGATAACCTTCTGGACAAAGCCAGAGCAGTGAGGGAAGCCCGGGTCCCAGTTGCCAGAGGGAAGCTGGTGCTGGCAGCTGGGAGAAGGAAGGCCTACTCTTGCACAAATTTCGTGCATCGGGCCTCTAGTATACCTATAAGAATTGAAAGCAGCAACTGGAACAGAAATTCATACTCCCATGTTCAGAGCAGCATTTTTCACAATAGCTAAAATGTGGAAGCAACCCAAGTGTCCATCAAATGGATAAACAAATGTAGTATATCCATACAATAGAATATTATTCAGCTTTAAAATGGAAGGAAATTAACATAAGCTTCAACCTGAATGAACTGTGAAGATATTATGCTAAATAGAATATAGCAGTCACAAAAGGACAAATAATGTATGATTCCATTTACATGAAGTACTTAAGTCAAATCCAAAGAGGCAGAAAGTAGAATGGTGGTTGCCAGAGACTGGGGGGTGAGGGGGATTGGGAAGTCACTGTTCAATGGTTAGTGAGTTTCAGTTTGGGAAGATGAAAAAAGTTCTAGAGATAGATGGTGATGATGGTTGCCCAATAAAATGTTAAATGTGCTTAATGCCAATGAACTGTATACACTTAAACATGACTATGATGATATTTTTGTATTACATAGATTTTACCACAATTTCAAAAAATGTTTTTTAAAAAAGACACTGGCCAAATTTGTGAAAATTGGAGAATCAAAAATAATAATTGTTTATTTTAATAGAAATTAAAATGGTATCAAGCTAAATGATACCATGGGAAAGCAATCTGATAAATCTAGAAAAAGGAACATTCTATAAGACAAAAGTCAGTATCATGAAAAAAGGAGTTAGTCAGGAAAAAAGAACTCTGTGAAAATCCATGAGCCAAAAGTGACTAAGGATCAGCTCCTATCCCGGCTTCAGACATGTGAATTGAAGTGAAGCAATGAAGTATTTATTCTGTCTTTCTGGTAGGAAACTGTTATTTTGAAATCACCAAATGATTCCTATTGTTTAAGAAAAATCCTACTTTGCAGAAGAACACAAACTAATAAATGTAGAAGGAATGGTGGAACTGCAAAATCATTATTTTACAACCCCTAATGCAACCTTTGATTGAGGAAAAATTAGTATTTGGTTGAAGCCACTAGGTAAATACTTGGTGAGGAACTGGGACATGTGGATGCATCAAAGGTAACATACACAGATTCCTTTCTGACTGCAAGGCCAAAGATAAGCTTGAATAGAGATCAGGCTTTTCCCCACCTCAGTTCAAGGCCAAGCCTCGTGTCACCAAGTGTGGAGAGCCAGAGGCAATGCAAGATGAAGCTTACTGTACCCATGGGACATTCTTACCAAAAATCAAGAATCCAGTTAAGCTTTAAGACCTAACTCTAATTTAGAGGTAATACAAGAGATAGAATACAAGCTAGACGATATCATGAGAAAGCAACCTGGAAAATCCAAAAAAAGGAACATTCTATAAGACAAAAATCAGGATCATGAAAAAAAGGAAAGTTAATTAGAAAAAAAGAAAACTATTCTAATTTCAAAGATAGCCAAAGGACAGAATAACCAGGCACAGTGTGTGGTCTTAAATTGGTTCCTGGTTGGGACAAGTCAGCTTAAGGACATTTTAGAGACAACTAGTGGGATCTGAATAAGACTTGCACTAAGATGTTATTAAGAGATTGTCATTCGTTTTTATAGATTTAATAGTGTTTTGACTATGGAGGGTGGGGATTTTTAAACCCCTCAAGTGTTAGGGAGATCCTGTTTTATTCTCCAATCTATGCTCAGCCACTAGCATAAGTAAACACATACACAATAGGCCCTAGATAAATGTTTATTGGTTGGTATTTGGGGGATGCTCACCCCCTTTTCCCCCACTCTCAGGAGTGGCCCTCTTTTATTTTCGTTATCCTGCTCAGGCAAACTTCTTGGGAAGTGCTCACCTTTACCACTCCCTCACTTACTATTCCCCCAAATTTACTACATCGCTCCACAGAACCAACTTGCAAAAAGGTCACTGATGACCTGCATGTCACCGAGTCCAAAACCGCGTGGGGCTCCTCGCTTGACCTCTCAGGAGTTGCTGAGGTTACTGGGCCCACACTCCTTGGCGTGTTTCCTTCCCTGGGCCTCCGAACGCAGGCAGGAAGACCTGGACACACGTGCCGGCTTCCTCCTTCCCTCCTGCCTGGCCCTCCTCCTCCTGTCTCCTTTGCAGGCTTCCCCGGTGCTACTCTCTGGGCAATCTTTCTCATGCTAATGATCCATTTCGGGTTCTATTCCAATTATTCTTTAAACAGTAGCTCCAGGGCAGATCTCCCCTGAATCCTCCAGCTGCCTACTGCTCTGGCCATTCGGATGACTCACAGGCCCTTTGGACTGTGTGCAAAACTCCTGATTAACCTTACCCACCCCCAAGCCACCCCCAGGGAGAAAAAACAAAACAACAAAAAACTTAATCCTGTTTTCTTCTCATCCTTTCCTCCCTTAAGAGAATGTCACCAATATCCGCACCTACTTGTGCAAGCCAGAAATCTGTGAAGCTGTCCTGGATGCCCCCTCACCACCTAGATCCGAGTAATTACCAATGTCCACTTGCAAAACCTCGCGGGGACCTCCGTCTCCACTGTCCCTTCTCCAGCTAGGCCGCCATTTGCATTTGCACCTGGATTATCACAATCGCTTCCTCACTATTACCTTGAATTCTACCTACAATTGCCAGGCCACTCTTTTAAAGAACGCAAGTCTTACGGTGGTTCAACTCATCAATGGCTTCCTACTGGTTTTGCAATAACCAACTCAAGGCCTGCATGACCTCAGTGGTGCGGGGATCCCTGCCTCCCCTTCCCTTGGGCCACGCTCCCGTCACTCTTTTTGGTCTCAGTCACAGTCCATCTTTCCCTTCCGCCAAGGTGGGGGCATGCAGTCTGGCCTCAGGTCTCCAGTCCCAGACCAAATCCGCAGCTCTCTCTCGGCGTCCTACACCAGACCACACACCTCTGCTATCCGCTCCCGCGGCCCCCCGCACTTCTCCGGCACTATCTGTGCACTTCGAGTCATTTGGGGATTTTTCAATAAAATGGTACACCGTCTTATGGAAAACTCCCCATGTATTCCCATGTTCTGGCAAAGGCCTGACACCTAGTAGGGCTCCAATAAATGCTTTTTGCTCCCTGAATACATCCCACCGACTTCCTAACTTGGCCTTCTTTCCTCGGTAGGCAAGTCCCTCTCCTGGAAGCTACCTGGAACCTTAGCTACTGGTTAAAGGATAGGCGCGAAGGCTCAGTGACTATTCACTGAATAAACGTGATTTTTATTTTTACTTTTTTGGTAGCTGTAGACGGCAATGTCCATGTTGCAGAAACTCTGCACTGTTTCTCAACTACAGTTTACATCCGATATCGCGACACACGATCTAGCATCCCTCCCAACCCCCTCCCTCCAACTCCCAAAGCCCCAGCTTCGCTCCTCTCCCCGCCGCCGCCCGCCCAGCCCCGGGGCCGA
>NW_005358857.1:509554-520989 GCF_000412655.1 Myotis brandtii | reverse complement strand
GGGCAGCTGCAGCCACCACACCCTTCCCCACTGCTCTTGTCTTCTCCTGCCCCACACATTCCCCACCCACCTTCAGTCTGAGCCTCTCTGCTTGGCCCAAGTGGGGTTGAGGGCACTGAGGTTTCAGACCCCGGCCCGGCCTTGTTGGCCTCGGGACGGGCAGGAGGCTGGAGAGAGTGGCAGGTGGGGCTGTGGGGCTTCTGCAGACAGGAGAGCCCCCACCACCCACCCAGGTTAGGGCTCTTGACATAAGCTCCTGGCTCTTCTCCGCCAGGTACTGCTGTCCCCGCTGCGCACAAACCAAAGCTGGGAGCTCCGTGCTGCAGGGAATGCCTTTAGTCTACCGTAGGCATGCAGTACCTACCACGTGTCCCGCACTGTGTTTGGGAACTAGGGACACAGGGGCCAACAAGACAGAAGGAAAGTTCTTGCTCTCAAGGAAGTTTCATCCTCAATGTGCAAACAAGAAATGAATATAACAAAGTCAATAATATAATTGTTCGATGGTGGCGAGTGCTATGGAGAAAACATAATAGAGCAATGTGAGCTGAGAACGAGCTAAAGTAGCTCTCCAAGAAAAAGATGGTGTTGCTTAGTGGGCGCTGATGATGGCGATCAGAGAATGTCTCAGGATTAAATGGGACAGACGTGGTAATGGATTCGAGTGGGAAAGGGCTGGGAGGAAAGAGGAACCAAAGAGGATTCATAGGTTTTTGGCTTGAGCAACTGAGTGGTGACCGCACCACTTGATATGGAAAAACGGGAAGCAGAGCAATTGTTTAGAATTGACACTAACAAGATTATTTTAGAGAGGAGGAGCTATCACCGGCATTATTTAACACTTCCGGCCCACAGTAATAGTAAAAAGCAGATCAACTTTTAGTTGGGTATTATTTTTAAGCTCTCGACAGATATGCACCCCCTTTCAGCCTGCACCTGGGACAGACTGCTGCTCTTCCATTTCTCCCATCTACTATTATTTTATTTTATTTTTGTATTATTCTTATTTTTGTTGTTGTAAATTTTTTTGCCATTTTTATCAAAAATATGCCCGGGCCTGTGTGACCAAGTGGTTGGAGTGTCAGCCTACACACCAAAGGGTCTCAGGTTCAATTCCTGGTCAAGGACACATACCCAGGTTGCAGGTTCAATCCCCTGCCCTGGTCCGGGCACTTATGGGAGGCAACCAGTCCATGTTTCTCGTCTCTCTCACATGGATGTTTCTCACTCTCTCTCCAACCCCCGCCCCCACTCCCGCTTCTAGTCTCTCAAAAAAAGAAAAATCAATGGAAAAATTTACATGGGTGAGAATTAACAACAAAAATGTCATATATATATATGACATTTGATATTATTTTGTATTATTTCAGGTGTACAGCATAGTAGTTAGACAATCATATACTTTACAAAGTGTCCTCCTGATACTCTCTCTTACACAGCTTGTGGTCACCTCCTCCAGGAAGCCTTTGCTGCCCTCCCCAAACACACACAGTCTTGTCCTTCTTCCAGGGTTGTCCTTTAGGGAACCTTAGGGATCAGTTGGAACTCATCTCCACGTGACCATTGAGTGTGGTCAGAAAATTTTTCTGACTTCATCTGGTTAAGAGGTGAAGTCTGGAGTTAGAGCATGGGTTTGAATTCCAGCGTTGGCTCTGGTTCTGAGAAGATGGGATCTGCAATTTAATCTTCCTAATTCTCATTCTTTACTAGCCTCCAGCACTAAAAGTATTAGGCTTGTGATTTATTATCTATTAATTCTATCCATAGATAATCCATGTATTCCATTTACCCCCCTCACCCCAGGCAGGACCAGATATAGACAACCTCACCCTTCAGCTTTTTTTAAAAAATATAATTTTATTGATTTCAGGAAGGAAGGGAGAGGGGGGGAGAGATAGAAACATCAATGAGAATCATTGATCGGCTGCCTCCTGCACGCCCCTATTGGAGATCGAGCCCACAACCCTTCAGTTCACAGGCCAACGCTCTACATACTGAGCCAAAGCAGCTAGGGCACCTTCAACTTTTTTATCTAGAGCCTATTTTTGTGGTGGACATCTGGAACCCCAGGAATCCTGGGGAAGGAGTTACTCTGCGATCCTGCCTCCTGCCCCAACCTAAAACTATTCCCTGTTATCTGCTGACCCTCCTACAGAAGCATGCTGGGGCCTGGGAATGACTCGGGGACAGACATGTCCCATGTTCTCCCTGTCACCCTCCCAGAACCTGGGTCATTCTGGACTCTAGTCCTGGGTCAGTGAGCTGCCCATCCACCTACTGCTCCCAAGGAAGGAGGGGGGTCTCGAGAACCTCCAATCTGTAGCCAGTCAGAAGCACAGGTAACAACCTGGGCTTGCTACTGGCCTCTGAAGTGGGGAGCAGGGGTGTCTTGTAGACTGATCTCTTAACCTGTGGACTCCGATGCTGTTTCCAGGTAGATAGTGTCTGAATTGAGTTACATTGTAGGACACCATGCTTGTGTCCATGAAGTGCTTGTTGGTGTGGGGAAGACTTCCCCCTCCCCGACATACACATTCAGACACATTGGAATGGGGTCCAAGAACCTAAAAGAGTTCGATAAAATGTTTGCTCGTGATAGATGGTTCTTAATGTCTTACCTCCCCATTCTCTCTCTGAAGGGGAAATTAGTTACTTCGGTAAAAATTATAATGAGGTGACTGAGGCTGGACCAGGAGCAACTGTGGCAGAGGAGTATATTGTGTATCAGAACGTTCACATCAACTATTCTCTTCATGAGAAAACAAAGGCCAATCTTAAAAATCAAACTAAAATATATGGTTGTATTATACCCTACACAGTGAAATCAGGAAACAGACATGTTCATTATGAAGGCAACTTTTCAGGTCAGTCTAAGGATTAAACCTGGTTTGATTACATGGACTTGGGTTTTGTATAAAATTGCTTTTGTGCTAGTAGTGTCTATGAGAAAGGGGTTTTGTTTTGCTTAACCCATTTAAAATGTTAGAAGTCCTGCTGCTTTGTTTGCTGGGAGTTTGGACAATACTGGATTTATGTAAGCTCTAGTTAGTATCTATAAACCAATCAGAAAAAATCTACTTTCATTTGAGTTTTCATAATCTAATTTGAGGGGTTTTTTTGTTTGTTTTTAATCCTCCCCTGAGGATATTTTTCCATTGATTTTTAGAAAGAGGGAAACACAGAGAGAAATATCGATGTGAGAGAAGCACATCAATTGGTTGCCTCCAGCCTGAGCTGGGCCAGGGCCAACGGGGAGGAGGAGCCTGCAATGGAGGTACGTGCCCTTGACCAGGTACGTGCCCTTGACCAAATCCAACCTGGGACCCTTTGTGTCCGCAGGCTGAAGTTCTATCCACTGAACCAAACCAGCTACAGCCATAATCTAATTTGTCAGTGCCCTTAGGAGGTAGATTCCACACTTGCACAATGAAATTTAAGGCCTTACTCATTTATAGGCTTACAGATGCCCAGAATTCACAGCTTCAGCTTTACAACTTCAGTCACTACTCAGAGTGGACGCAGAACCACAAACACTCTGGACACAGAACCAGTCCAGATCTCAAGGGGCTCTTCTCCTTTCCACCGGGCACAAAATATTTTAGTGATTCGATCTCTGAAATCAATGATCAGAGGAACAAAAAGAACTAACAAACCAGATTCTCTGTCGCCTCTCACCCTACAGAAAGACCTCACCCTCCACGCAGCAGAGATCAGCAATGATCAAACCATAACACCAACTCCTGACCATTGCTGCTTCCCAGGGGGAAAACGCATTGACCTGCATAAATTAGACTCTGTATACACAGACTGCCCTCTTAGCAGTCAGTCTAGACTGGCCACGTGGTCTCACACCCTCTTGTAAAGGAGGATTTTTCCACCTCCTGAAAGGGCAAACCCCAGTTCTTCCTTATTATGTCTTTATTCCCTGTGTCTCCTTTACTTTCACACAGAACACTTCACTTTCCCACCAAGCAATCTCCAACGCTAGCTGGGTGTCCTACAATTTAACTCAATTCTGACACTGTCTACACAGACAGCATCAGATTCTACAGGTGGAGGACTCCGCCTTACAAGACTGCCCCCCACTTCAGACTCCAGTTGCAAGCCCAGTTGTCACCAGTGCTTCTGTCCTACCTGCTATAGTGGGAGGTTCCAACAACCCCTTCCTTGGGTCTGATTATTTACTAGAGTGGCTCACAGAACTCAGGGAAACATTTACTTACTAGATCACTGGTTTATTATAAGTGGGTACAACTTAGAAACAGCAGGATGTAAAAGATTCACAGGTTAAGGTATGGGTAAGGGGGCGGAGCTTCTACACTCTCCAAGTGCACCACTCGTCCTCAATCTCCACATGTCCACCAACCTGGGAGCTCTCTGAAACCTTTCCTTTTCAGTTTTTATGGAGCTTCATTACACAGGTATGATTGACTAAATCATTGGCCATCGGAGATCGATTCAACCTCCTGCCCCTCTCCTCTCTCTGGATGTCAGGGGTATGGGACTGAAAGTTTCAACCCTAATCACATGGTCAGTTCTCTGGGTACAGACCCAGGAATCCCAAATCACCTCATTAACACAATAGACACTTTCTATTTCCATCACTTAGGAAATTCCAAGGGTTTTCAGAGCTCTGTGCCAGAAACCTGGACAAAGATTTTATATATATACTAGAGGCCCAGTGCACGAATTCGTGCACGAGTGGGGTCCCTTGGTGTGGCCTGCGGGGATTGGGCTGAAACCAGCAGTCCAATGCTGCCTGCCGCTCCTGCCTGCTGCTCCCACTCATCCTGGCCCGCTGAGCCTGCAGTGGGCTCGCGCCCAGTCAGTTCTGATTGGGAGAGGCTCCGCAGCCTGTCCTGAGGGGAGTGTCGGCCCTCTGGGCGGGTGGTAGAACGCCCTTGTCCATTCTGCTAACATTCACACTGGTTGTCCGTTGTCAGAAGCCACCTGATGGCCGCTTTTATATCGTTTCTTCCTTGTGGAGCGTCTAGGGAGGGGAAGCAGGCGCGGTGCCGGAGGCCGACTTCCAGGAGGCTGGTGGTGCTGTTGGGATCTTGCCGGCGGCACCGGTCCATTGGTGCCTGGCCCATTCTCCAGAGATTGGACCTGCAGGACTACTGAGGGAGTGAGTGGCTGCTGCCCGGCTGGTGGGCCACTACAGTCGGTCAGCTAAGCTGTGGGAGCACACTGACCACCAGGCCCCCTGGTCGTCAGTGTCCAAAAGTCACCTCATTAACAACAAAGACAGTTTCTCTTTTAATCACTTAGGAAATTCCAAAGGTTTTAGCAGCTCTGAACCAGGAACGGGACAAAGAACAAAGAATGTATTTCTTATTATAAATCATAACATCACAATAGGGCACTGGCAGAGTAACTTAAGCTCAACTATTATTCCTGGTGGCCACTGGCCTACAGGCAACTCCAAATCATCGAGTATGGGCTGCTCCATTGCAGCCTCTTGTTACCCTCCATTTCTCCAATATCCTCTCTTCCTGCTCAACCAGTCACAGAAAGCAGACCAAACCCACTGCATTTTTTGTGTGATACCGCTAAGTGCTATTATGCTGTGAGTGCAGCTGTCATTATTTAAAAATTGGTTAGTGTCTTTAAAAAAAAAAAAAAAAGGAGCGTGGATGACATGCCAGTCTCCTTATGATTACCTACAACATCACTCAAGTGATTCTCTTACACCTGCTCTCGGGCAGGGCTATGAGATCTCCTCCTCCTCCATCACGGGAAGGTGAAAGAAGAGCCAGGGCTCTCCTCCCTTCCTCAAAGACGTGTCAAAGACTCACATGCGTCTGACTTACCTGCTACAGAAGCATGTTTCCCTCTCTCCTTTCTTTTCTTCTGCTTATGTGGAGATGGGGAGTTTGGGATGATGGTTAGGGACAGCAGAGCTTGTGGGTTAACTCCAGTCCTTAAAGGGGTGACTAGCCATTAATTATTGCAGGGGTTTTTTAGAATCTGGAGTACTTGATGCTTTGTCCTCAACTTTGGTCCTACTGGGCCCTCTGGAATAAGAGAAACGTCCCTTTCAACATCCTTTTATAACCATTGCCATTGAATTGCTCTCTCCTCCAGGTATAGATGTGAGTAGTTTTTCTCAGTATGAACTGAGAGTCAGAACAAGGTATGCTCCTGAGGAACATCATGAGTGGTGGTGGTGGTGGGGGGGGGTCTTTATTGACTCTGTTGGAGTGTGTTCCTTGTATAAACTGAATTATAAAATCTTCTAGGAGAGGACCAAGATGGCGGCATAGGTAAACACCCGAGACTGCTGCCGCAAACAACCACTTCAAAAATACAACTAAAAGACGGAACGGACATCACCCAGAACCACAGGAAGGCTGGCTGAGGAGAGACTCTTCAACTAGAAGGAAAAATAACAGCACACCGAGGCTCAGAGGAGGCGCAGTGTGGAAAAAACTCAGGTGCGGAGGTGCGCGCGCAAAGCGGGCTGGTGGCTGAGAGCGCGGTTGTCGTTTTCGGTCAGGGGGGAGTCTCAGACTCTGAGCTCCAGATACGGGCGAATCGCTGGGGACTCGGACCCAAACGGGAGAAGCGGGAGTGTCTGGCATCAGTTGGAAGGCAGCTTTCCCTCCGAGGTTTGCAGCGGTTCCGGGGGTTCTGAGAAGCAGAGCCTCTGGGAACAGGACTGAGGGCACCATAACGGCTCCCTCCGCCCGCCCTGTTGAGCCCGCCCCGCCCAAGCCCTGCGCAGAGCCATTTGCCGGATCGCCGCAGGCAAAGGCTAGATTAGCGCCCCCCCAGAGGACAGAAGTTTTCCCACTGCAGCAGACACAGCTGATTCTCACAGCCAGTCGGCCTGGTGGTCAAATCCCTCTAGTATTAACTACAACAATCAAGGCTCAACTAGAACAAGACTGCGCACAAAGACCACTAGGGGGTGCACCAAGAAAGCATAAAAAATGCGGAGACAAAAAAACATGACAGAAATGGAGGATATAGAGCTAAAAATCGCAATTTTGAGGGCTTGCAAAAATGTGCTAGAAGCTGTCAATAAACTTGAGGAGAGAGTCACGAAAACTAATGAGACCCTCGATGCTATGATAAAGAACCAACTAGAAATTAAGCATACACGGACTGAAATAAAGAATATTATACAGACACCCAATAGCAGACCAGAGGAGCGCAAGAATCAAGCCAAAGATTTGAAATGCGAAGAAGCAAAAAACACCCAACCGGAAAAGCAAAATGAAAAAAGAATCCGAAAATACGAAGATAGTGTAAGGAGCCTCTGGGACAGCTTCAAGCGTACAAACATCAGAATAATTGGGGTGCCAGAAGATGAGAGACAGCAAGATATTGAAAACCTATTTGAAGAAATAATGGCAGAAAACTTCCCCCACCTGGTGAAAGAAATGGACTTACAGGTCCAAGAAGCGCAGAGAACCCCAAACAAAAGGAATCCAAAGAGGACCACACCAAGACACATCATAATTAAAATGCCAAGAGCAAAAGACAAAGAGAGAATCTTAAAAGCAGCAAGAGAAAGAGACTCAATTACCTACAAGGGAATACCCATACGACTGTCAGCTGATTTCTCAACAGAAACTTTGCAGGCCAGAAGGGAATGGCAAGAAATATTCAAAGTGCTGAATACCAAGAACCTACAACCAAGAATACTTTATCCAGCAAAGCTATCATTCAGAATTGAAGGTCAGATAAAGAGCTTCACAGATAAGGAAAAGCTAAAGGAGTTCATCACCACTAAACCAGTATTATACGAAATGCTGAAAGGTATCCTTTAAGAAGAGGAAGAAGAAAAAGGTAAAGATACAAATTGTGAACAACAAACATGCATCTATCAACAAGTGAATCTAAGAACCAAGTGAATAAATAATCTGATGTACAGAATGAACTGGTGATTATAATGAATCAGGGACATAGAAAGGGAATGGACTGACTATTCTTGGGGGGGAAAGGGGAATGGGAGATGCGGGAAGAAACTGGACAAAAATCGTGCACCTATGGATGAGGACAGTGGGTGGGGAGTGAGGGCGGAGGGTGGGGCGGGAACTGGGAGGAGGGGAGTGCATTTATCATAAAAAAAATAAAAAAAATAAACTGATTCTCCAAATAGTAAAAAAAAAAAAAATCTTCTAGGAGAATGTTCCCAAATGCTTGTAGCCTTAGGCAGTTTCCCAACTCATTAAGGGCACTCCTTCCAGTTCTTGCTACACTTCTTGAAGGAGACTGGCTCCAGAATTTAGAGAATAAAGGAAAGTAGAGGTCTAAGGTGAGAAGGTGCCCAGAGCCGGCTGGACCTCTTGGACAGTGGGTAGGTATGGACTTCCTTTATCTAAACCCACACTTTTCCATTGGCCAGTCCCTACACTGTACCGCATTGTCTTAATTACAATGGGTTTGTAATAAATACTGCTCCCTGGCAGTGTCGGTCCGTTAGACAGGACAAGGGTCTCAAGGTCTAGGCCAGTGGTTCTCAGCCTTTCTAATGCCGCGACCCTTTAATACAGTTCCTCATGTTGTGGTGACCCCCCAACCATAAAATTATTTTCGTTGCTACTTCATAACTGTAATTTTGCTACTGTTATGAATCGTAATGTAAATATCTGATATGCAGGATGTATTTTCATTGTTACAAATTGAACATGATTAAAGCATAGTGATTAATCACAAAAACAACATGTAATTATATATGTGTTTTCTGATGGTCTTAGGCGACCCCTGTGAAAGGGTCGTCTGACCCCCAAAGGGGTCACGACCCACAGGTTGAGAACTGCTGGTCTAGGCCATCCTTACTAAATGCTATTCTTGCTAAATGTTAACTTGTAGCCCAGTATTTTACAGAACAGTTGTAAACAGGATGAGTTTGACAATGACTCAACCTGATAAATGCAGCCAAGTGCAAAGAAGAAATCAATGTGTAATTGACCAAATAGTGTTATAAGCACTGGCTAAGCCTCCCTTCTGGGAGACAGAGCTTTGGATATGCGTCCCCTGTCTCCTTTACTTGCTGTAGGAAATAAAAGTGCTTTGTGACAACCATGGATCTGTTCTTGAATAGAGCACCCCAAGCAGTGAACCCATCGGTCAAGTGCGCACTCAGCTCAGAGCTCAAATCCTCACGTTTAGTAGTGAAACTCCTACACTAAAGGATTTTTTGTGTGATACCGCTAAGTGCTATTACGCTGTGAGTGCAGCTGTCATTATTTAAAAATTGGTTAGTGTCTTTTAAAAAAAAATACTGATGACACCACAAAGGAAACTAAAAAACAAACAAAAACCCCAAACACCTGACCGGGGACGAACCTGTAACTTTGGTGTATCAGAATGATGCTCTAACCAACTGAGCTACCCGGCCAGGGCCCACACTTTCTTCATTCTGGAACCTAGGCAGGTAAAGCAGCCCGTATCTAGGACATCCTACTCATGTCGAGGAGGCAGAACCACAGAATGACTCCTAAAGCTTCGGTCACTTTTACTCACATTTTATTGGCTACAGCAAGTCTTTTGATCAAGCCCGATGCCCACGGAGAGTAGAAGTATAGTCCTCTCATAGGATGGGGCAACAAACAATTGAAAGCAATGACATGGCATACTAATATGTTTAAGATTTCTGTATCTACATTTAGGGGTGAGATTGGCCTATAATTTTCCTTCCTCAAGCATTTGTCAGTTCTCATAATAAGAAAAAAAACTTGGTAACTATGTATGGTGAAGGGTGTTAACTAGGCTTATTGTGGTGATCATTTTGCAATATATGCAAACATGGAATCACTCTGTTGTATACCTGAAACTAATTATGTTATATGTCACGTATACCTAAAAAACAAACAAAGAAAAAAAACCACCTGGCTGGTGTGGCTCAGTGATAGAGCATCGACCCATGAACCAGGAGGTCACGGTTTGATTCTGGGTCAGAGAACATGCCTAGGTTATGGGCTCGATCCCCAGTGGGGGGCGTGCAGGAGGCAGCAGATCAATGATTCTCTCTCATCATTGATGTTTCTATCTCTCTCTCCCTCTCCCTTCCTCTCTCTGAAATCAATAAAAATATATTTAAAAAAAAAAACAACAGGAAGAGATACCAGATCTCTCTCCCTTTCCCTCTTCCTCTCTCTCTGTCCATGCACGTAGGAGAGGCCATGTGAGGACACAGAAAGAAGGCAATCGTGGGCAAGCCAGGAAAAGAAGCTTGACCAGAAATCAACCCTGCTGGCACTTTGATCTTGGACTTCCAGCCTCCAGAACTCTGAGAAAATAAATATCTGTTGTTCAAGTCACCCAAACTGTGGTATTTTTTTCTGGCAATCCGAGCTGACTAATACATTTTCTTACCCAGTTCTATCATAACCAACCATTGCAAACACTTTCAACTCCCTTGGCCAGATCTCAACTTGTATTACTTGCTTGGCAAAACCCAAACCTTGTTGAAATCCAATTCTCCCAGCTACTCCATGCCTGCATCAGTGCTGGCAAATATGGCTGAAGAAAAGTGACCATGTTGGCTGGACTACTTTAAATGCATGACCACTTATCTCCAGTGGGCACTTAGCTTCCTAGCAATTATTCTGCATTCTTCTAGTCCATTAACTCACTTAGTTAATTGCTTCACATCTCCTCCCTTTTCATACAGGTTCCATCCTAACTCCCTGCTGCTGACCTTGCTTCTTATTCCTCTAATAGATGCCACAAGGAGAGAGTTGCCATAGCTCCCGCTATCAATTCCACCAATCTACCAGCATTTACCCACCAGCCCTCTGCCTTCTCTCCTGGGCTGTCTGTGCCCTCATTTCGCTCCAGCAATTTCTCTAACTCTCTAATGGATAGTTGCCACCAGCATTAAGAAATGCTGTATTATCTCTGAACACCCCTCCCACCCAAGAAAAAAAATAGAAAACAATAAGGCAAAGAGTTCCCTTTACCCTATTTCCCCTTCTAGCTATTGTACTATTTCTCTGCTTTATTTATTACTAGAGGCCTGGCCGGTGATCAGGGCCGATCTGTGGGGCTCCTGCTCGCACCCACCTTGGCCTGGTGCTGCCCGTTCACTGGCCCCGCAACTGCCACTGGTCACTGTCTGTGGGGTGACCGGCAGGGCGATCGGGGCCTCTGCTCACATCCACCTTGGCCTGACGCTGCCCGCTCACCTGCTCCACCATCCCGCTGCGGTCCTGCTCTCCTCAGTCCTGCTTTTGTCAGGGCCCATCGGGGCTGGCAGCACCTCCACTGCCACCCCCGGCAGCACCACGTTGCCAATGCCTGCTATGTTCTGCACTGCCCCCTGGTGGTCAGTGCATGTCTAACTCCTGGTAGATCAAACTCCCCCCCCATGGGGACAATTTGCATATTAGTCTTTTATTATATAGACTAGAGGCCTGGTGCACAAAAATTTGTGCACTCGGGGGGGAGAGGGGGTCCCTCAGCCCATCCTGTGCCCTCTC
>NW_005358857.1:495016-508525 GCF_000412655.1 Myotis brandtii | reverse complement strand
GGGTTTTGTTTAGCTTCTATATTTGCAACATAGTTGCTTAGAGTTGCAGCCGAGAGGCCGCAAGACAGGCGGGGAACGTTGGAGGCCGCCGTCACTGGAGCAAGCAAGCCTCCCTGTTCCCTTCAGTGCATGGCTGTTGGCCGCCATCTTGGCTGGCAGTTAATTTGCATATCGCCCTGATTAGCCAATGGGAAGGGTAGCGGCCGTATGGCTAATTACCATGTTTCTCTTTTATTAGATAGGACTAGGGGCCCGGTGAAGGAAATCTGTGCACGGAGGGAGGGGGAGTGGGTCCCTCAGCCCGACCTGCACCCTCTCCAATCTGGGAGCCCTCAGGGGACCCCTCTCCAAACCGGGAATTTCTGTCTGTTTTTGCAATCATATGAGCGAATTGTCTGAGACCCCAACCCAGTTTGGTTTGGTGCTCACAGAATAATAGAGGTCTTTTTTTTTTCTTTGCTCCATTGGTGGAGATTTCCTAGAAGTTGCAGGATATCTTCCTTTTAATTTTTCCTCGACACTCTGACTTTACTTATGTCTCTCAACTTTGCTTTCCCTCCATCCCCCACCCGCAACAGTAACTTGCTTCAGGCTCATTTTGCTCTAGTGTCTAGGACAGTGATGGCAAACCTTTTGAGCTCAGCATGCCAGCATTTTGAGAAACCCTAACTTAACTCTGGTGCCGTGTCACATATAGAAATTTTTTGATATTTGCAACCATAGTAAAACAAAGATTTATATTTTTGATATTTATTTTATATATTTAAATGCCATTTAACAAAGAAAAATCAACCAAAAAAATGAGTTCGCGTGTCACCTCTGACATGCGTGTCATAAGTTCGCCATCACTGGTCTAGGAGATCCCGCAATGCGTCTGCCACCAGAACTATGATTCACAGCATTCCTGGTACTCCCCGCACTCTGGGCTTCTGCTCCTGTCCAGGGGTTGCCACCAGAACTACAATTCCCAGAATTCCTGGCGCTCCCCGCACGCTGGGCTTCCACCCCCCAAGCCACCTGCTCTCCCGCTCTGTCAAGCCCCCCAAGCCACCCGCTCCCCATCCACTCTCCCGCTCTGCCAAGCCGCCCGCTCTCCCATCCCACCCCTGGCTGCTCGGCACTTGTGTGCATGCGTGCTGCCCACAGGCCCACCATCTTTGTCGGGTTAATTTGCATACTCAGTCCTGATTGGCTGTGGGTGTCATGGAGGGACAGTAAATTTACATATTTGTCTATTATTAGTATAGATTTTGTTGTTGTTGTTGTTAATCTTTACCTGAGGATATTTCCCCATTGATTTTTAGGGAGAGTGGAAAAGAGAGGGCTCAGACCAGAGCCTGCAACCGAGGTACGAGCCATTGACTGGAATCAAACCTGGGACATTTGGTTCACAGGCCAATGCTCTATCCACTAAGCCAAACTGGCTTGGGCATGCTATTTCTCTGTTTTAAAACAAAATCCATCACAATAAAAGTTGTTGCTCACCATCTCCAGTTTCTCTCTCTTCTTTCTCCCTGGAAGCCACTTCAACCAGGTTTTCCCCCTCCCCCCACCCAGAGCTGGCCACTCTCTGCCCTCATCTTGCTCAATTTACTCAGCAGCAGCACTAGACACAGTTGGTCACCTTCTTCTCCTTGAACACATTTTCTTCACTTGATTTCCTGGTTATCTTTCCACCTCAGAACCAAAGGTTTTACTGGTTTCTTCTTATCTCTCATACTTCTTTTTTGTTTTATTTTGTTCTTTGATTTTAGAAAAGGAGAAGAAGAGAGACAAAAATGTAGATTTGTTGTTCCACTTATTTTAGTTGATTCCAACCCACAACCTTGGTGTATCAGGACAATGTTCTAACCAGCTGAGCCACCCAGCCAGGGCCACACCCCCATACATCTAATAACAGGAACACATAAGACCATTGCTCTCTTTTTTCATGGAACTTAGCTGTATAGAACTTAATAATAATCTTCCCACACATACCCACATGGCTTTATTCAAAGGTCTCCTTCCCAGTGAAACCTTGCCTTGGCCACGGTATCTAAAATTGTAATCCTTCTACCACATACACACTTTCTATCCCTTTCCATGGTTTTATTTTTCTCATTAGCAATAAGTACTACCTTACATTTTATGTATATAATTTCTGTACCTTGTTTGTTGTCTGTCTTTGCCAGAAGATGTGAGCTTCATGTGGGAAGGAATGTTTGCTTCTTTAGTCACTGCTTTATCCCCAGCATCCAGAACAGTGCCTGGTATCTAGCAGGTGCTCAGTAAATATTCACAGAATGAATGAATAGTAATACCAACTTGCCCATAAATACAAGTAGTTCATCTTCTACCGCAAGGACATTTGTAAATATTTTTGGTTACTTCTGCCACGCAAAGAAGTGTCATTCATTTTATTAGACTTGGTAATTCATGTATGTTTTTAGAACAGACAAACTCAGCAAAGGTTTACACAATCACGATTAATTGAAGACTTCTAAAGAACTTCACTGCCAGGTTTAGGCAACTTTATTCTTCTGCAATGATCAGGGCCCTCAGTTTTCAGGTAAAATTGTAATGAAAGGGTGTAAAGCCTTACTAACACTAATGCTTTCACTGCTCACATCACCCACAATTAGCTCAGTAGAGCCAAAATGATATTTCAAAGACTAAATTGGCCAAATGTGGAGACCAAAATGGCCAGGCATCTTGCTCATAATTCTCAAGAGCATGAGATATATAGCCAAAAGAAATACTGGCAGACTCATGGAACTTTCTGCTATACTTCCAGCGGCCATCAACTTGGAAAACATCTATCTTACCTAATAATAGACAAAGATATAAATTGACCATACCTTCGCTATGCCCACCATTGGCTAATCAGAGCAATATGCAAATTAACCACCAACAAAGATGGTGGTTAATTTGCATACGTAGGCTCCAAGCGGTGGAGGGAAGCCTGACAGCCCGGGGCTGGCGGAGCAGCGAAAGCCTCACGGCCCCGGGGCCAGCAGAGCAGCGAAAGCCTCACGGCCACGGGGCGGGCAGAGCAGCAAAAGCCCCGGGGCTGATTGAGCAGTGAAAGCCTCACGGCCCAGGGCCGGCTCCAGCCAGAGCCCAGCCAGAGCAAAGGCCTGGGTCCCAGGTGCTGGAGGAAAACCGGTGCCAGCAGCCAGGGAAAAGGAAGGCCTATTGCACGAATCTCTTCATGCAACAGGCCTCTAGTATATATATAAAAGTCTAAGCGACTGTTACAACCAAACAACCAGAAAAACCGGTTGACCAATCGCTATGACATGCACTGACCTCCAGGGGGCAGACACTCAACACAGGAGCTGCCCCCTGGTGGTCCGTGTGCTCCCACGGCCAGCCAACCTTCCCTGGTTCCTCCCCCTGGCCAGCCAACCTCCCGCCGTCCCTCTCCTGTCCTTCCCTATCAGGCCTGGGTAAGAAGGCCCCAATAGGCCCTGATCGCCGGCCAGGCCTAGGCACCCCATCCATGCACGCATTTCGTGCACTGGGCCTCTAGTCTATCTATATAAAAGCCTAAGTGACCATGACAACTGAACAGACAACCGAACAGGCTGCTTGGGGCGACCAGGCCGGCAGGGGCGTTAGTGAGGGACGACCAAATGACTGAGCAGCAGGCTGCAAAGATGGCAGAGCCCACAGCCAATAAGGATGGAATATGCTAATTGACTGCCACACCCTCAAAATGGCAGCACCCATAGCCACAAGATGGTGGTGCCCAGTCCCCTCAGCCCTGCTGGAGCGGCAGGCACGCAGCAAGGCCAGGCCCACCCTGCAGGCGGCCCAGCTGCTCCATGCACCTGCCTCCGGAGTCCCCCTGTCCCCTCAGCCCCCCAGCTGCCTAGGGCCTCCCGAGGCTCAGGTAACCAGGGCTGGCCGAGGCTTGTGCTGCCAGCAGTGGCAGCAGCAAAGGTGTGATGGGGGCGTCACCTTCCCCCAATTGCCAGGTCGCCTCCTGCCCCTGAGGGCTCCCGGACTGTGAGAGGGGGCAGGCCGGGCTGAGGGACCCCCACTCCAGTGCATGAGTTTTCATGCACTGGGCCTCTAGTTTATTTATTAAATGGCATTTTGCTACATTATTACAAATCGTTACTGAAGTGCCCTGGCCAGTGTGGCTCAGTGTTTGAGTGTCATATCCCATGCACTGAGAGGTCGCTCATTCAATTCCTAGTCAAGGCACTTGCCCAGGTTTTGGGCTTAACTCCCAGTAGGGGACCATGCAGGAGGCAGCCAATTGATGTTTCTCACATCGATGTTTCTCTCTCTCTCTCTCTCTCTCTCTCTCTGTCTGTCTCTCTCCCCCCTCCCTTCCTCTCTCTCTAAAATCAATTTTTAAAAAAACATATTTTGCCCTAGCTGGTTTGACTCAGTGGATAGAGCGTCAGCCTGTGGACTGAAGGATCCCGGGTTCGATTCCAATCAAGGGCACATGCCTGGGTTACGGGCTCAATCCCCAGTGCGGGGTGGGCAGGAGGCAGCCAATCAATGATACTCTGTCATCATTGATGTTTCCATCTCTCTCTCCCTCTCCCTTCCTCTCTGAAAGCAATAAAAATATATATTTTTAAATGCCATCTAAAAAAATAAAAAACAAATATTTTTTTAAAAATCATTACTGAAGTGTGTCAAAACTTTCTATTCACGGGAACAAGAAGCCTAGACAATCCCCTTGGAAAAACTGAGCTAAAATCTACAAACTGAAGATTGAAAAACATGAGGATTCATCAGAGGAAAGCAGCAGCCCTGGAGCCTCACTGGAAGGGACCATCCCAGCTGGTCTTACCATCACGTGTCCTGGCCCAGGCTTCCCACCTCAAGAAGACGTCTGCTCCATGGGCATGGCAGCTTCTTATACCTATTTCATGGACTTTTAACCTTAAGAACAACTTGGTGGATAGTTTATATTGGCTCATTATTCGCTCTCTGGATGCCAACTGATACTTATCCTAACAAAGGGGGCTGGAAGTAAGCCAGTGTGTGAGCAATATAGGAGGTTACAACTTCAACAAGAATAATTCCAGTACTAACCTCTCTTCTGCAAGAGAAACAAAACAAAAAATTAGCGATTTTCCACCCACTGAACATAAAAGAAGTCCTTGCTCAATTCTTATCTCAAAAATTTATAGACACAGTGAGTGTGCTGGTCCCCTCTCCCCTGCGAAGAGACCAAATGTTGCAATCAGCTCCCCCAGGCAGTCACCACGGCATCGCCAATGTGGAATCAGTTCCCATGGGACACTCATGGTCCCACTGTCCCTCTCGAGAAAGGCGTTCGGAGCCGGAGGACACAAAAAAGTTCTTCCTGATAGCTCCTGGAATAGGACCAATAAAACCTTCTGAATGCGTCCCGTCTCCAGTGTAATTTCCAATACTCCCATACTCTTTCCACAAATAGCTATCACCATTAAAGGGTTTTAATGTTTCATTCAAAATGGATTAGTTCCTGTGGCCAGTAGCCAATGTAATTATAATGAATGTTGTATTAATTCTTACGATATTTCCCTGAATTCAATACATCACTCTATCTTAATCTTCCGCTATTCAGTTGCTCAATTGCCCAATTAGACTGTTGGTGATCATTTATGGGGACTTATTTCATCTGTGGTACATGAGCTTACTTTTGGCACCAAGGAATCGGTCTGGCGTATGTAATTATGGGGATATTATCCGGTTCTGCACCACTTCCAGTCTCTCCCCCAAGCAAAATTATAGAATCTCGGAGAAATAACTGAAACGGAAAGGCTTTGGACATTAACTTTCCCAATATATGGCATCACCAGGTCCATTAAGAAAAATTATCTAACATTTTAGAATAAGTCGGTAATGTCACATATAGTAACACTCTAGAAGATATTACAACAAAAAGACTTCTAGTATGGCTCACTCGAGTATTTTAAAAAGCCCTTCTACTTAAGAACATACTAATACTGCCTGGCCGGTGTGCCTCAGTGGTTGAGCATTGTCCACACACCAAGAGATCACCTGTTCGATTCCCGGTGAGGGCACATGCCGGGGTTATGGCTTGATCCCCAATAGGGGGCGTGCAGGAGGCAGCCAATCAATGATTCTCTCTCATCATTGGTAATTATGGGGATATTATCCGGTTCTGCACCACTTCCAGTCTCTCCCCCAAGCAAAATTATAGAATCTCGGAGAAATAACTGAAACGGAAAGGCTTTGGACATTAACTTTCCCAATATATGGCATCACCAGGTCCATTAAGAAAAATTATCTAACATTTTAGAATAAGTTGGTAATGTCACATATAGTAACACTCTAGAAGATATTACAACAAAAAGACTTCTAGTATGGCTCACTCGAGTATTTTAAAAAGCCCTTCTACTTAAGAACATACTAATACTGCCTGGCCGGTGTGCCTCAGTGGTTGAGCATTGTCCACACACCAAGAGATCACCTGTTCGATTCCCGGTGAGGGCACATGCCGGGGTTATGGCTTGATCCCCAATAGGGGGCGTGCAGGAGGCAGCCAATCAATGATTCTCTCTCATCATTGATGTTTCTATCTCTCTCCCTCTTCCTTCCTCTCTAAAGAAAATAAAATATATACAAATATTTTTTTAAAACATACTAACACTGAATAAATTTCAATAAATACATACTCATACACTTTGCTGGAACTTCAAGACACTATGGAACATCTCCAGGAGCCTAAAACAGATTCAAAGAGGTGAAATTAGTGATATACCAACATAGAAGCTCAGCTATCCTGGGGAAATTGCCAAAACCAGAAACTTGGAGTTTTGGGGTTAAATAGACATTATGGGAAATGGAGGCAAGTCTTGGGCCTATACAAATTAGAGTGATAAGAAAATCCACATCCTATCTGTCTTGGTTTTGAGTCTGAGTGAAAATAATAATAATAATAATAATAATAATAATAATAGGCTCCCCAGAGAAGTTTTAACCATGAACCTGCCCTCTCAGGAGTCTGGGGTTCAAATTTATATAATCTTATATAATCTTAACCTTACAGATTGTTTAGCCAAATATTAACAAACAATAAAAAAAAAGAAAATATGAGGAAATAGACCGCCATAAGATGGATTCAGCAGAAACAACAAAAAAGATTTAGAGTTTAACCTTTAAAAAGCAATCAGTGTGATTCATCATAGATTAAAGAAGAAAATACAAAATAATCTCATTGAAAGAAGAAAAAAGGCATTAGATAAAAATCCAACATTACTGTGAAAAAAAATTAAATGGTGGAAGGATATGCTTTACCAAGATTTATTATAAAATATAATAATTAAGACCTGAAGGCATTAGTGCAGGCACAGAAAAATGAGATAAAATATTAATCCAGAAACAAACTCAAGCCCATTTGGACTGTTGATATATGACAGAGCTGTCATGAGAGCAATGGGGTAAGTGGTGCTGAGACGATTGGCTATCTGTATGGGAAAAGTGAGCTTGGACTCCTATGTATATCTCATACCATCTACAAAATCATTTCCAGGTAGATTACATGCTTAGGGTGCTGTCAGGCAAAAGAAACCATGCCAGTAATTTGAACTGGGAAAATTTAACACAAAGAATTACTAACTGACTCAGTGGACAGAGCATCGGCCTGTGGACTGAAGGGTCCCAGGTTCAATTCCGGTCAAGGACACATGCCTGGGTTGCAGGCTCAATCCCCAGTAGGGGGCTTGCAAGAGGCAGCTGATCAAAGATTCTCTCTCATCATTGATGTTTCTGTCTCTCCCTCTCCCTTTCTCTCTGAAATCAATAAAATTATATTTTTTAAAAAAGCTAATTCCTGAAGTATACATACATTATTGCCAGAAGCCAGTCCATCCTTGCTGCTTGACACAGTCGCTGCAGGGAAGAAACATCTGCACAGCATATGTTTCAAAATAAATCAGTGAAACCCCCTAGTGTTACAGAAATACCATGTACTACTTATGAAGAACTTGGACTAAGACTGTTGGCAATAAATTTGGGACTTGTTGGGCCCACATCCCCAGGGGTCTGCCCACCAGGGAAAGCACCAAAGCCTATACCCCTGGAGACCCACCGACACAGGGCAGTCCCAGGGAAGGCAAGCAGCGAGGCTGGGAGGACATAACCTTTACTGGGTAGGATAATCTCCTTCAGTCACTTCCTTGTAGCTTATCAGTAGAGCAGTGACCTTGGAATAGCCCTTATAATGGAACACAGAGATTAACCTAGACAGGATTAAACTCAACAGAACTAGATTAACAAATGCCCTAACCTTTGGAATAGAATGGATAGGATTAAAATCAACTGGTATAAATACAGATGTAACAGGACAATAAAGACAGAACCTCGCTGGAGAACCTGGCTAGAGAACCTGGCTAGGCTGCTGATCAACTGAACGCTGTCTTAGTGTCACTCCTTCTTCGCTGACTCCGTCCACACCTTTGGGAACCCCTGGACCAGTTGGGGTTGGACCCCAACAGGGAATGAGGAAGTGATGTGGATGGAGAGGGACACTGCATTTTTTTAAATGGGCTAAGCCCTCCACTTTTTAAAAATATGTGTTTTTGCTTCTTTTAGAGAGAGAGGAAGGGAGAGGGAGAGAAAGAATAGAAACATCAATAATGAGAATCATCGACTGGCTGCCTCCTGCATGCCCCCTACTGGGAATTAAACCCAAAACTCAGGCATATGCCTTGATGGGAATCAAACCATGACCTCCTGGTTCATGGGTCAACATTCAATCCCAGAGCCACAGGCAAAACACTGCATGTTGATGGCAAGAGAATGGAATGGGAGAGAGTAGAACAGAGACAGTATTTGAAACAGGGATGAGTCTAGCCATAATGATGGGATCAAGATAAGGAGATAGAATGTGGGGGGGGGGTATTAAGATGAGGGACAAAGGAGATAAGACATAGATAAGATGGGATAGATGCACATAGGATAAGGATAGTATATGGGGGATGGTGTGGGATCATGAGAATACCAATGGAGATGAGACTGAATATTTTCTGAATGAAAAGGGAAGTAGAATGGGCTATAGAAGAATGTAATAAAAATAAGAATGGAATGAGATGGAGTGTGTTATAATGGGCAGGGGGAAAGATTCACTTGTTCCTTCATTCCCAAATATTTACTGAGCAGACACAGGGGTGAACAAGAGCAAGTCTCTCCTTACATAGAATTTATATTCTAATGATGAAGGCAGAAAATAAGCAAATCTGTTATATAATGTTGCATAAGAAAGGCTACAGGAGAAAATGACAGAGAGTGATGGGTCGCTCCATTCTGGAAGGGTGGTCAGGAAAGGTCTCTCCAAAGAGCAGACACAGGAGGGAGTGAAGGGAGAGAGGAGGTCACCCGAATAGCTTAGAAGAGCTTCTGTCTTGGGCAACCTCTCTGCTCGGGGAATAGGTCCCTTCCTCTCCTAACCCCTCAAAGATTCTGGTCTTCGAATATTTCTTCTCTTGCTTCATCAGTCTTTTCCTCTCTACTGGATTAATCCCATAAATATACAGAAATAGTCTGCTGTTATTTATCCCATCTTATAAACAAACAAACAAACAAACCTTTCATGGCTCTAACTAGTCCTCCAGCTAGCATCTACTTTACTGCACCTTTTTACAGAAAAATTCCTCAGAAGAATTGTCTAGCCACCTAACTCCAACTCCTCTCTGTCCGTTCTCTTTGACATCAGTCTTTTCCTCTCTACTGGATTAATCCCATAAACATACAGAAATAGTCGGCTGTTCTTTATCCCATCTTAAAAAAACAAACTTTTCATGGCTCTAACTCGTCCTCCAGCTAGCATCTTCTTTACTGCACCTTTTAACAGAAAAATTCCTCAAAAGAATTGTCTAGCCACTTAACTCCAACTCCTCTCTGTCTGTTCTCTTTCGAATACTCCCATGAGCTTTTGCTCATCCCATTTTCTAAACTGCTCTGGTCAACATCACCAATGACCTTCCTGTTATTAAATCCAGTGGCCAATTCTCAGACCTCAGTTTACTTGGCCTTTGACACAGTTGACCACTTCCTCCTCGATCAAATCTCTTTTCCACGAAGCTTCCAGGATGCTGCATTTTCCTGCATTTATTCTGCTTTTCCTCCTACATCACTGTCTTTTGCTTCTGTGGCTCATCTCTCCTGCCCCTTCATATTGGAAGGTCGTGGGCCTCTTCTGTTTTCTATCTACCCTTATATCCTTGGTGGTCTCATCCAGTCTTCTGGCTTTAAATTCCACCTTCACACTGATAATTCACAGCTCACGTCAGTCCCCTGAATCCAGACTCATACATCCAACTGGATTCCTAACAGGCATTTCTATGAGCACATCCAAAACGGAACCCCTTACCGTCCCACCCAAACCCACTGTCTTCCCAACTCTGTTAGCAGAACTCATTCTTTCTAGTTACTCAGGCAAAAACAAACAAACAAAAAAATAACAACACCCACACAGTGGGAGTAATCTTGGGCCCCCCACTTCCAAGTCTATCAACAAGTCCTGTTGTATCTGCCTTCAAAAGTATGGTCAGAATGTCTCCAGTTCTTACCACATCCATCATCATCACCTAAATCCAAGTCACTGTATCTCTGGCCTGGCTCTTATTGTCCCAGAGAAGGAGGAGGAGAGGGAAAGGGCAGTCCAAGCAGCAGAGGGGAGGAAGCTGTGATGGGGCAGAGGACCAGTTCCGGGCAGTTACACACGATTGGAGCAGAGAGTGGTTGGCAAACAGTGGGGAGAACTAATGCTGAGGAGGTGTCAGGAGCCAGAGTGTGGAAAGCCTGAAATGCCACCTTAAGGAGCTGGGTTTATCCTGAGCCAATGAGGAGTCATTGAAACCTCCAAAGACTGGCTTCAGCATGGAAAGTGGATTGAGCAAGTAGAGACAGGGGGGATCAATTCAGAGGCAATTGCAGTTGAGTAAGTGATAGATGATGAGTTGGACTAGGAAGGGTGCTGACCATGAAAATAAAGAGAAGAAATAGGCAAATTAAAAATATTTAGGAGATAGAGTCAGCAGGATCTGGTAGTTGATGGGATGTGGGAGAGAAAAGTTTTGAGCTTGGGGGCTGAATGGATGATGATGTTACTCACGGGGACGGGGAATGCTAGGAAGGAAGGTTTTGCAGAGGAGATGGGAAATCGAGTCCAGACTCAGTGACTTTAGCAAAGGGTCTCGGGGAGCACAGGCTTGCGCTTCCAAGGTGCGCGGAAAGGCCCATGTATGTTCCCCAGCCTGTGCCGCCCTCCTCCATACACCCTCCCTCAATCCTGACCTGGTCCCAGATGGCTAAGGAGCTGTGGCTGAGTTAGGGAGAGATTTCGGGGTGTAATCTAAGTACAAATGGTACCTGAAACCATAGAGGTGGAGGAGCTAGTCCAGGAGAGAAGTAGAGGGACAGAGGAGAAGGCCTAGTTCAGCTCAGAACCCTGAGGAATACGTACATTTCAGGAGGGAAGAAGGACCCAGAGCGAGTCAGAACTGGAGGGGTTAAGAAGTAGAGAGAAACCAGGAGAGCAGCGGTCACAGAACCCACGGGAGAGCTGTTCAGGCTGGAGGTGACTTCTCTGACATGCCCATCAGGGTTATCACTGGGAAGGTCCTTGGTGGCTTTGGCAGAAGCAGTTAGTAACTCAATGGTGAATGAAGCCACACAGGTTGAAGAGTGACGGGGGAGGAAGAGGTCTGGCTACAGGGCTGATTAACACCTTTAAAAGGTTTGGGTTCTCATGGTTCCTATATATCAGTGGTTCTCAACCTTCTGGCCCTTTAAATACAGTTCCTCATGATGTGACCCAACCATAAAATTATTTTCGTTGCTACTTCATAACTGTAATGTTGCTACTGTTATGAATCATAATGTAAATATCTGATATGCAGGATGGTCTTAGGCGACCCCTGTGAAAGGGTCTTTCGGCCACCAAGGGGGTCGTGACCCACAGGTTGAGAACCACTGCTATATATGATACAAGATACATTTTTTATTTTCAAAATAACATCAAACTTACATGTATGCTAAAATTCCAAGAAGCTTTTTCTACATTATTTTAAATGCAAAGCAGTTTATTGCCCCTTTTCATTGAAAATGATTCCTGCTTTTCTCGTGTTATTCGTTGAGCGGCTCCTCTGTGCACAGGCTTGGTTTGTCCGTGTGCTAACGCAGCAGGGCCTGGCTCTGCTGGAGGCTCAGGAGAAGGGAGAAGGGAGAGCATGGGGCAGGATACTCGGTGGAGGGAGATTTGGGAACTTTTATTTTTAATATATTTTTATTGATTTCAGGGAGGAAGCGAGAGGGAGAGAGAGAAACATCAATGATGAGAGAATCATTGATTGGCTGCCTCCTGCACGCCCCCCACTGGAGATTGAGCCTGCAACCTGGGCATGTGCCCAACCAGAACCTCCTGATTCATAGGTTGACGCTCAACCACTGAGCAATGGGCATTATTTATTTATTTTCTTAATGAAGGGGGTTTTGCGTTTTGCAGGCTGTAGATAGAAACCCGTAGACGTGGAAGCTAAAAATGCAAGTGAGAAGGACTAATCAACAAAACAAGAGGGTTGAGGGTTGAGGGTTGAGGGTGGAGTGTCCCGAGCACAGGAGGGATGTGCTAAGGAGGCAGAGGCACCCCCTGACCACAGGGGCCACAGCTGTGAGGGACGATGGGGCACTGGGTATGAAGGAAGGGATGGGCATTGGCTGCAGCCAGGGCAGGAGCAAAGACTGAGCAAGGCCAGGAAAAGAAAAAGGGGACAATTTGTACCTTTGGGCTTGGAACATGGTGTCGTGACTCACCCAAGCTGCCAGTGGCAAAAACAGACACAGCCTGACTCCCTGATTCTCTCTCATCATTGATGTTTCTATCTCTCTCCCTCTCCCTTCCTCTCTGAAGTCAATAAAAATATATCTAAAAAACAAAAACAAAAAACAGACACAGCCTTTGCTTCGGCTCCCCCAAGACAAGGGCTCAGGGGAGAAGGAGAGACCACCAGCCCAGACAGAGCCTGCTGAGCCTCCTCTGGCCAAGGCCCCTCCTGGGAAGCGCCCACTCCCTGCTGAGGCCTATCCATCAGCTGGAAGGAAGGAGGAACTGGCACATCCTGAAATGTCTCCCTCCCAGGCCTGTCTCAGCCATGGCCACTAGGGTGTGCCGGCTCTGACTCGCTGTGGGAGAGCTCTTTGAGATAGTGCTGGAGGGGGCGCTGGCCGGGAGAGGAGGGCATGCTGCTGGGGAAGGGGCGATGTGTGCAGAGGGCGTAGGCCAGGCCGCTGTTGGTGATGTCACAGGGGTGACCCCAGAAAGTCTAGGTAGAATGGCAGAGGGTGGCGATTGTGTTGAAAAGAGAAGTGGACCAGGGGACACACTGTTTTTACTCAGATTAACTTTCTCAGATGGCAGGGTGAGAATGAGGAGGTGTATGGCATGTCTAAAGCCCTCCACAAGGCTCCCTTTGGTGCCACCAGAGAAAACAATTTCAGAACCCAGGGTTCCGGCCCTGGAGAATCATGCTGGCAGGGCAGGGGTCAATCCCC
>NW_005358857.1:489587-494766 GCF_000412655.1 Myotis brandtii | reverse complement strand
ACGGCTGTGTGTCTCAAGGACCCCAGGCTTATGCTTCCAAGGTGCATGGACAGCCCCAGGGCCATGAGCACAGCCTCTCCCAGCCCCTCCCAAACCTAATCCTGATCTGGTCCCAGATCACCCCCTCCTTCCCAGGGAGGTCAGTCTGGTGTTGGGTCGCTGCTGGTGCTCCGCCCTGGTAGGTGAGCCCAACCTGAGCTGATGGCTCCTTCTCTGAATATCATGCCCCAGCCACTTGAGGATCAACTCCCAGGGCGTTACACACCCTCCCTGGGGACAAAGGGCTGCCCTATCCCACTTGCCTAACACAGGAGTCAATTCTGTGCTACAATTCATGCTCCAAGGCTCCCTGCAGAACCAGGCTGAGGACAGTCTCTAGGTGAAAGCACACCCACATCCTTGCTTAGCTTTCTTCCGCTGTCCTCGCCGGCTACCCTCTCTCACATTCTCCTGAGAACTCCTGGGGCAAAGCACTTAAACCAGAATCTCCATGGCAGGCTCTGTTCTAGGGCCCCCAGCCTTGTGTCATCCATAACCAGCATCATCAAGACCCTTTCTCAGCCACAACCTGTCTCTCAAAATTCGGCTTTACCCAGTGTGTAACGCCTTATAATAAATCCCTTTCTGTTTAAACTGCATATTGCAGATTCTGTGGTCTGCGGCAAAGATTCACAGTAGAAACAGTTGCTAACTAACCCTCAAAGGAGTGGCAGTCTGGCCTAAGAATGGGTTGGTCATCTGACCTGGTTGTGTTTGAAGGCAATGAAGACCCTATTAATATCAGGGCTTTACCCAGTGTGTAACGCCTTATAATAAATCCCTTTCTGTTTAAACTGCATATTGCAGATTCTGTGGTCTGCGGCAAAGATTCACAGTAGAAACAGTTGCTAACTAACCCTCAAAGGAGTGGCAGTCTGGCCTAAGAATGGGTTGGTCATCTGACCTGGTTGTGTTTGAAGGCAATGAAGACCCTAATAGGATGAGATGTTAGGTTTTGTTTTTTTTAATAACCTAATGAACCCCCATGAGTCTGACCCTTATTCCAACAGCTAAAATATCAGTACCTTGGGTCTACCTACCCATGTGCTCCTCTTCTATCCAGTACACATGCGTCCCCAAGAGGTCACCACTATCTGAGGGTTTTATTACATAAGTAGATGCCTAAGGAAGATATTGTTTGGTTATATTTGTTTTCCATCCTTATGAAAACAGTAGTCTTTTGAGCCCTGGCTAGTTTTCTCAATGATTAGAGCATCAGCTCTCGGATCAGAGGGTCTCAGATTTGATTCCCAGTCAAGGGCACATACCTTGATTGCAGGTTCCCTGGCCCTGGTGGGGGTGCATGCAGGAGGCAACTAATCAATGTTTCTCTCTCTCTCTCCCCCTCTTCCCTAATTTTCCACTCTCTCTAGAAATCAGTGGAAAAAATATCCTCAGGTGAGGATTAAAAAATTTAAAAAAGAGTAGTCTTTTGAGATGTGCTTTTTCACTCACAATTATGCTACCAGGAATATTCTGTGGTAAACGGATATTTGAAGTGTTCCATTTTTTGGATCTCACGGATAGTGCTATTGGCAACATCCTTATCACATGTCTTCTGATGTGCAAGGCAAAATTTTCCCTTGGGTATATATCTAAGAGTTGAATTTCTTGGCATGTGACTGTGCAATAGCATAAGATAAGGCCAAATTGTTTTCCACTGTAGCTGTTCAATTTGCAAACCCACTATTAATGTATAAGAGATCTCATTGCTCAAAGTTCTCTTCAGAAGCTATTGTCATACTTAGTTTTTGCCAGTTGGATGCATGTAAAATGGTATCTCATTCTGGTCTTGATTTACATTTCCCTGATTATTAATACAGTTCATCATTTTCATCAATGTATTGACCATATATGATTCATTTTCTGAGAATGCCTTTGTCAAATTTTTTTTATGAAATTGCTTCCCTTTTTCTTATTGTTTTAGAGGAGTTATTTATAAATACCAAATTTTTTTTATTATTATTATCATTATTCTTTATTGTTGAAAGTATTACATATGTCCCCTTTTCCCCCCATTGACCTCTCCCAGGCTGTCCCTGCCCCCAGCCCAGGCCTTCACCACCCCTCTACATACCAAATATTAATCTCTTGTTGATTACCTGAGTTATAAGTATCTTCCCCTTATTTGTGGCTTGAATTTTTATTTTTTCTGAGGTGTCTTTTAATAAACAGAAGTAATATTAAAGAGTATTAAAGAGTATTTTGATTAATGTTATAAGTGCTGTTACACCAAACAATTCTCTAACATTGGAATTATGATAAAATTTGATCACTTGTTCAGATTTGTATTATTTAAAAGGTTAGACACAGTTCCTTTTTGGCATTGATTTTGATATTATTCTCTTTTTTAAAGACTTCATTTTTTTTTCAGTTACAGTTGACATGCAATATTACATTTGTCTCAGGTGTACAGATAGTGATTAGACATTTACATAACTTGCAACATGAACCCCTGGTATATCTAGTACACATCTGACATCATACATAGTTATTACAATATTATTGACTATATTCCCTATGCTGTACTTTACATCCTCATGTTTTATAACTACCAATTTGTACTTCTTCTTTTTTTTTTTTTAATATATTTTATTGATTTTTTACAGAGAGGAAGGGAGAGGGATAGAGAGTTAGAAACATCAATGAGCGAGAAGCATCGATCAGCTGCCTCCTGCATGCCCCCTCTGCGGGATGTGCCCGCAGCCAAGGTACACGCCCCTGACCGGAATCGAACCTGGAGCCCTTGAGTCCGCAGGCCGACGCTCTATCCACTGAGCCAAACTGGTTAGGGCCAATTTGTACTTCTTAATCCCTTCACCTTTTTCACCCAGCCCTTTAAACTTCCTCCCATCTGGTGACCGTCTATTTATTTTCTGTACCTATGAGTCTTTGTTATAGCAGCCTGAGCAGACTAACATAGTTATGTTTGCACTGATGTGTTCAAGTTGTAATGCATTAAGCTACACTTTATGATTTATGAACTTTTCTGTGTAATGATTTCAATTAAGTTCATTAAACTAATATGTTTATGTATTATTTGCACACACAAAGCTAAAAAACTTAACATCATTATCAAAATAAGTCAACTTTTCAACCTTTCTAATTTATAGATGAATCTTACTGTGTTCATAAATTAAAGTATTATTAAATTATACCGTGGCCAAAGACAATTTCACCAGGAGAATTTGCCACCAGGAGAAATTTACTGGATAGGCTCACAATGAAGCAATTCATTTACATATTTAATAGAAGCCGTTCAAGCAAAAAGAATGTTTTCTAAATTCCCGAACACTAATTTGTAACCAATTAGCTTTAAATTCAATCATATCAGAACTAGAGGCCCAGTGCATGAATTCATGCATGGGTGGGGTCCTGCCAGCCCTGCCCCCTGGTCAAACTCCTGGTGGAACTCCAGGTTGAGGGAACAATTTGCATATTAGCCTTTTATTATATAGGAAAGTTTCAGGTTCAAAACACAAAGAGCATGGTACCTTCTTAGAAGGAGAAAACAGTTTAAAGACAAAAATAGTTACCGTTAAGAAACCTCTGCACTGACTGGGTGGCTCAGTTGGTTGAAGCGTCCTCCCGTACACCAAAAGGTTGTGGGTTTGATCCCCGGTCAGGGCAAGTCTGGGAGGCAACTGATGGATGTTTCTCTCTCACATCAATGTTTCTCTCGTTCTCTCTCCCTTCCTCCCTCTCTCTCTCCCTTCTCTCTCTAAAATCAATAAAAATATTTCCTCGGTGGGGATAAAAAATACTTTTTAAAAAGAAGAAACCTCAGAGGAACCAAGATGGTGGCATAGGTAAACACCTGAACTTGCTGCCTCGCACAACCACATCGAAACTACAACTAAAAGACAAAACAGATATCATCCAGAACCATGGGAAGGCTGGCTGAGTGGAAGTCCGACAACTAGAGGGAAAGAGAAAAGCGCATCTAGACTGGTAGGAGGTGCAGAGGTGCGGAAGAGCAGAGATACAGAGGCGTGCAAACGGGCTGGCAGCTGGGTACGCTGTGGTCTTTTTCAATCGGGAGGGAAATACAAACTCCTGACTGCTCTGAACTCCAGTTCTGGGTAAGACTCTGGGGACCCAGACTCATACAGGGAGAAACTGGACTGTCTGGCATTGGGCCGGAACTCGAGGGCAGCTTTCTCTCAGAGGTGCTCGCAGCGATCATTGTTCCTGCACGGGGCCACAGGACACAGAGATCCAGGGACCTTTCCGGGGCAGGGCCGACAGGCAACCATTGCTGTTTGCACTGCCCTGTGATTCCCTGAGACCCCGACCCACCCAATGTACAACCCCACCCAAGCTTTTGCATATGAGTGGCCTGGCCTTTTGCAATCTAAAACCTAACAAACTGCAGCTGGGTCAAAGAACCCCAGAGCTTCCAAAAGAAGGCCTAAGGCTCGTCAGCAGCCTGCATTACTTCACAGCTGCGCCTCATCTGGGCACCTCCAAACCCCAAACAAAAAGGAGGAATCTGCAGATCTCTCTGTAGCTCCTGCTGGGTGGCCTCAGGCAGTGGCTGACTTTGCACCTCCTTGGAGATCCAAGAGCCAGTGTACCCAGTGGTCAGAGTGAGACCACACCAGATTACAACTCTTCAGATCCATAGGAGACACACTCAGGGGGCAGACTCAGTGAGTACCAAAGCCCCCTGAAGCAAGTCCTGCCCCATAATGGTATTTCCAGCACAGCAGTTCTCCTACTGTAGACACAACTGGTCCTCACAGCCAATTGGTCTGGAGGTCAAATCCTCCCAGTGATACCAACAGCAATCAAGGCTTAACTACAAGACTGTGCACACAGCCCACAAAGGGGTGCACCAAGAGCGTCCACCTCAGGTGACTGGGAAGGCTGAGCCACTGGGCCCTATAGGACATCTAGCACACAAAACCACTCTATCAACACAGGAAAGCAGCCAAAATGTGGAGACAAAGAAATAGGTCACAAATGAAAGAAATGGAGGAAAGCAAACTACTGGATATAGAGTTCAAAACCACAGTTATAAGGTTACTCAAGAATCTTCTAGAAATCTCCGAGAAATTTAGTGAGACCTTCAAGGATATGAAAAAGGATCAATTAGAAATTAAGCATACACTGACTGAAATAAAGAATAATATACAGA
>NW_005358857.1:485928-488480 GCF_000412655.1 Myotis brandtii | reverse complement strand
GTTCATCACCACCAAACCAGTATTATATGAAATGCTGAAAGGTATTCTTTAAGAAGAGGAAGAAGAAAAAGGTAAAGATAAAAATTATGAACAACAAATCCATATCTATCAACAAGTGAATCTAAAAATCAAGTGAATAAAAAATCTGATGAACTGAATAAACTGGTGAATATAATAGAATCAGGGGCATAGAAAGGGAGTGGACTGACAATCCTCGGGGGAAAGGGGTGTAGGGGGTGCGGGAAGAGACTGGACAAAAATTGTCCACCTATGGATGAGGACAGTGGGGGGCAGATAAGGGCAGAGGGTGGGGTGGGAACCGGGTAGAGGGGAGCTATGGGGAGAAAAAAGAGGAACAACTATAATAATCTGAACAATAAAGACTTATTTAAAAAATAAATAAATAAATAAAAATATAACACACACAGAAGAAGAAGGAGAAGGAGAAGGAGAAACCTCTAACTCATTTGCTTTTATCTTTCCTTCCCCCACCAAGCCCTTCTTTTCTCCCATTCTGACAAACACCACTTCATTTCACTATGGGTATGATATCTCTTAGTCCTCCTTCTGCTCCGGGTGAGTCAAGGGAATCAGTAGAATCAGAGTATTCCTCAATTTAACTGGAATCCACAATCACCAGGCATGCATCCAATTCCACTTGGAAAGTTACTGACTGTACCTTCATATTAAAATCACCTCACTCCGTCTGCTTCAAGAGAGGGGAAGTTCCTACCTCCACAGTCTTTGGTTTTTTGGTTTTTTCCCTTTTTTTTTTTTTTTTTTTTTTTTGTCATTGCCATCAGCTACTCCCACATTTTGCCTCTTTAACCATTTTCCTGACTTTTGCTGGTGAAGTTAGGAGAAGCCACACACACACACACACACACACACACACACACACACACACACACACTATGATCTTCTATGGGCCTGCTTGCTTGCTTTATTTTATTTTATTGTTGACAGTATTACAGGTGTCCCCCAGTTTCCCTTGGTGGCTTTAGCCTACCTTACTTTGCCACGTCCCAAATCCGATATTGCATAAATTCCTAAAGTATCCATTAGAGGGCACTATAACCCTGCCTCTGACTAAGTTGTTGCAGAATGGTTTCTGGGAATTCCCAGGGGCATCTTCCTCTTCCTATCTAACTCACCCACAGTTTTCTGATTATCCCTAAGCACCTAAGAAGGAAATAGGTGACAAGAATCAAAGAGGAAGTAGCGCCCCATCCATGCCCCTATTCTTGTGCCCTGGCCCCAGGACAAGATACTCTCATGATCCAGGCATTCTTCCCCTCATGACGTGACTGATGGCAGGTGCGTCATTAGTGAGGTTGATTTGACTGTGCTGGATCTTTGTCAATGCTCCAGGGAAAGTCAACGGTGGAGTTGGTCTTGGGTATCATTCAAACATAAAGGATTTGTCAACCATGGCAGTCCCATCTCCTGGCCAGGCTGGGTCCTATCTAGACTAGTTCTCCTGGTCGTCACCACTCTTTCCTCCTCCTTCTCCTCCTTCGCCCTCCTCTTCCCACCCTTCACCCCAGGACCAGCTCTTATAGTTTTATCTCCCCAAGATATATATATATATATATAGAGAGAGAGAGAGAGAGAGAGAGAGAGAGAATATTTACTTGATAAATCAAAGAGATAGAAAAAGTAATTCCTAGCAGAAATGGGATTAGAAAACAAGTTATAGAAGTAGCAGAAGGGCCCTTGGAACTTGGGAGTGAGGAAGCTAATGGTAACTCTCTGGGGGGATGGGAAAGGGGAAGGTGTAGAGAAAGAGAAAGGGAAACAGAAAGGGAAAGGGAAACAGAGGCATGGGTGTGCCCGGGAGGGAGTGCTCACGGCTCCTCCGCCCGGAATCCCCAAGGTTTTTACCTCAGACGTCATGATTAATCTCTCATTAGCCCACTCGGAGGAAGGGGTGGCTTACTGCTGTCAGCACACTGCTTTATCTTAGAAAAACAAGAATGAGCAAACTTTCGTAATGGAAACATTTCTATGACCAAACCTTGCTAACTGTACATCACTTCTTATTGAACATTTAAAAATCAAAACCAACATATCTAAACATAAATATATTCTAGATGGTGGCTGTTGGGAGTGTATGTTTTAAAGCCAGACTGCCTTGGAGCAAATCCTGGATTTGCTATTTACTAGTGATGTCGCCTTGGGCAAGTTACTTAACCTCTGTGCATTGGCTGCCTCCGCTGGTTTTTATTTTTTTAAGTTTTTTCTGCTATAACATTTTTAAAAAATAAGTGTTTATTGTTGAAAGTATTACATATGTCCTCTTTCCCCCTCCCCTTGCCCTCTCTTCCCCCCCCCCCCCCAAGGGTGTGACCTTTGCCCTTCTCTCTCCTAGGCTCCAAGGGCCCTTCTTTTGCTTCTGTAACTTGTTTCCTGAGCCTATGCAGCCCAGCTGGCTCACCTCTACTACCTCTGTGACTCTCTAAATAAACTTTCTTTTGAATAAATAAATAAATAAATAAAAAAGTAAGAATATCAGCAGCTGGGCAGAGATCAATGGGGGGGGGGGAGGGGGA
>NW_005358857.1:473488-485465 GCF_000412655.1 Myotis brandtii | reverse complement strand
AGAGGCCTATGATACAGAAATAAGAATTAATGCACAGGTATTCAATATTTTTAATGAAGTGCAAATTAACACTCTAGAAAACCCCTTTGGCTAAGTGCCTTTTTACTATGTTCATTAACAATAAATATAATTAGTAAAGTATAATAAATAATAGAATTCTTCTTTTTTTATAGGAATATAATGTAGACAACTCTATCCATGGAGAAAAATGTTTTAATTTTTTTTTCTTCCAGAAGGGATAAAGAGTATATTGCTCAATTATTTACTTTCTTGATCAGCTCTACTTATTTGTACTAAGAATTTGTGTTATTTTCATTTTCAACTTATAAAAATTGCACAATTAATACTTCCCTGAAACAAAAGTAGAAAGTAAAAAATGAAACTCTACCTACTGCTCTTGATTCTGACCTTTTGGTGATTATTTCTAGTCTTTCTATGTATGCATAAACCTAAATCAATAATGCATACTTTTATTTTTATATAATATTTTAACACAAAATTGATCTTATTATATATTTTTTTTTCTGTAACTGAGAGGCCTTTGCTTAGGACTCAGTCTCTGTACAGAAATTCTAATGTAACTATACACTTATTTTGATCTTTATTTTATTGTTTATCTTCCCCACCAGACTGTAAGCTCCAAAAAGAACTAGTATTCTCCAATATATAACCAGTACTTCACATAGTTCTAGGCTCATAATAGCCCCTTGATTAACATTGGTTGAATAAATGAATGAAAAATTTTCCCCAACATCACATTGTAGACATCCTCTCATGAGGGTCTTGAGCTCCCCTTTGGTCTTCCTAGCACCTGCCAGAATTCTATTGCACAGATATATCATTATCTATTGGAGGGTATAGTACCAATTCCTTCTTGATGAGGGCCCACCCTTGCTTTATTTTTTTCACTTTAAGCTAGTTCTTTATAAAAATTAAAGTTTTATCTAGGCATACTGTTAGTTTGCTCAGTCTCATATAACAAAATACCACAGACCAGGTAACGTCTAAACAACAGAAATTTTATTCTCACAGTTCTGGAGGCTTGGAAGTATGAGATCAGGGTGCCATTCACCCAGGTGAGGGCCCTCTTCAGGTCACCGGCTTCTCAGTGCATCCCCACTTGGTGGGAGGGGCTAGGGAGCTCTGTGGGCACCAATCCCATTCATGAGAATTTCACTCTCATGATCTATTCAACTTCCAACGGCCCCATTTACTGGTACCATGGCCTTGAGGGATTAGGATTTCAACATATGAATTTTGGTGGGATTCAAACTACAGCAGTGTAGTGAAAGTATTCAAACTATAAGGGAAGTAAATACAGAGTGAAAAAGAATAGTTGTTGCCCTAGCTGGTTTGGCTCAGTGGATAGAGCATCGGCCCATGGACTGAAGGATCGCAGGTTCCATTCCTAGTTAAGTGCACATACCTCCGTTGCAGGTTCTATCCCTGGCCCTAATCAGGGTATGTGCAGGAAGCAACCAATCAATGTGTCTCTCTCTCTCTGTCTCTCTCCTTCCCTCTCACTCTGTCTAAATATTAATGGAAAAATATCCTCAGGTGAGGATTAACAACAACAAAATAGTTGTCATCTCTCCCTCACTCTAGTCCCATTTCTCAAAGAGAGTACTAATACTACTTTTAACTACTTCTGTTTTTATATCTTTCAGTGCTTTTTTTAAAACTTAAATAAAATATTTATGAATCATCTATCTATATAATAAAAACCCAGTGGTCATAAAGACCAGTCACCAGAAGGCTGTGTGTGCGGCGAGGCGCCCGCAGGTGGGTGGGGCTGCATGCGCAGTGAGGTGTGTACGGGTGGGCGGGGACTTGACTCGGGGTCCCACAGCGTGCTGGGACTTGGGGGAGTCCCCCGGCACCTGTGGGACTTGGGGGTCCCAGGTCTCACGCAATTTACCGCGGGTCTGGGTCTCACGCGAGTTTGCGTGCTGGGTCACTAGTCTATATTATAAAAGGCCAGTGGCTGTAACGCTGTAACGCTGTAACAACCAAACGATCGGTCACCAGGAGGTGCATTGATGGGTCTCACAGCGTGGCAGGTCTCAGTCTCGCCGGCACGGTGGATCTAGGGCTGTGGTTCTCAACCTTCTGGCCCTTTAAATACAGTTCCTCATGTTGTGACCCAATCATAAAATTATTTTCGTTGCTACTTCATAACTGTAATGTTGCTACTGTTATGAATCGTAATGTAAATATCTGATATGCAGGATGGTCTTAGGCGACCCCTGTGAAAGGGTCGTTCGACCGCCAAAGGGGTCTCGACCCACAGGTTGAGAACCGCTGCTTTAAACAATAAAGAATTTAAATTTAAAAAAAAAGAAGAAGAAGAAAGTAAGAGTATCTACTCCACCGGATTGTGGTAAAGGTTAGAAGAGTTAATATATATGTATGTGACCCGATACTAGTAAGTACTCAATAAGTGTTCGCTATTATTATTATTATCCTTCACCAAATCTTGTGGAAAATTCCTCAGACACAGGCTGACATCTGTTTCATTTTTCTTTATTTGTATTTCCAAGTAAGCTCATCCTAAATTGAATATCAATAAGTTTTCTAATACAACAAGACTGGGTGATGATGAATTATGTCTGGGTGGCACAAATCTGTGTCACATTAGCTAGTGATGACATTGGATGATGCGCACCCGAGTATGCTGATGACAGTGTCTGGAGAATATTGAACGGTAAATGACCATGGAAGATACATACCCTGGATGAAAATGGGTTTAGGATTAATTAAACAGGGTTAAAATAGTTTTAGTGTAACACTGGGTTGTGTGTGAAACTGGGTTATAGTTGAGAAAGGATTTGAGTGACATGGGGTTGTGGGTAAGACGAGATCTAGATAAAAGCAAGTTTTCATGTCAATGGGCAATAATAACTGTTTAAGTATTGTCTGTCCAACAAAAACAAGAAACTCTGAGTTGTAGCCTTTTCATATTCTGTGGTGTAAATACTCCCACCATGGCTATCTCAAGCCCCCACTGAGATAGCACAATGAACCACTTCGAAAGGGCTGAGAAAGAGGAGAGTCTCTGGGACTGAGCTTTGAGCACCTCCACCATTTCAGGATTGGCAGAAGGAAACAGAAGGGAGGCCAAGAAGTTGCCACCAGAAAGGAAGGAGGACAATCAAGCAATTATATTATCAAAAAAGCTAGAGAAGAAAAGTGTTATAAGAAGGAGAGTGGTCAACAGAGTTGAATGTTTCTGAGAAGTTAAGACAGATTCACTCACAGAAGGCATTGTGCCACCCAGAGCCCTCATGGATCAGATCCTGCATCAACCCAGGTTCATCCACAACCCCTGCACAAGGGGCATCTCTCATCTTGGCCTGCTCAGGTGCCCTTCTCTCCTGGGTAGCAGCATCCCCTCCCTGTGAAAAACAACTTTCCCTCCCAATCAGTGGTTCTGGTCTCAATTAGAGTGCCCTGCAAAACACTGGCAATCACAGGGCCATGCTAGCCAATCAGAGCTGGTCTCCGGATTTCAAAGTGCAGTACTGAAGTGGGTGGGGGGAGCGTGTGCCTTGTCTTCTGACATCACTAAGCCAGCATGATGTAAGACTTTCGGCCATGTGGTTTTCTGGAATGGAAGAAGCCTGTCCGAAATAGAAACTGTAAGTAGAAAGGGAAAGAATGTTTGACTCCCTGAACCTGGATCTATTGTTCTTCTCTCCAAAGGAGTCAACACGTTTATTATTGCCGGGCACTATTCTAAACACTGTGCAAGTATCAACTCAGTCATGCCCATCACCTTGGGAGGGTGCTGCGCGGGTACTCCCTGTTAGAGATGAGGTTTCCCCAGGTCTCAGAGCGTAAGAGCTGAGAGTCAGATAACTCTCTGTTGTGAGGGACTGTCTTGTGCTTTGTGGGATGTTGAGCGGGACCCGGGCCTCTCCCCAGTACTTGCTGGTCGCAGACCTTCCCCCTAGTTGTGACAACCAAACATGTGTGCAGGCACAGCCAAATGTCCCCGGGGAGGGAGGATTGCCCCCCATTGAAAACCACTGCTGCTGCTCTCCTGCCTCCCAAATCCTTTCTGAATTGCTATCGAGTCACCCAGATCCTGTGTTGGCCCAACTCAGGGTCACCGAATCTGTGTGTCAAATACAAACACAGATGTCGCTCAAACACCCAGTGTCCCTCAAACCCTGGGTCACCTACAATGCAATGCCACCTAGAACCTGTTGTCTAAAATCCCATGTCACCTACCAGTCTGTGTCCTAAACTTCCTGTCACCCACTGTCCTGTGGTTGAGATCTGTGTAACCTGTCACCTGTGATCCATGCTCTCTGTCACCAACCTGTTTCCCAGTCATGGCCACAGAGCTCTTCACAGAGACAAGGAGATAGAAACACAGCCGCACTACACAAGGCAGGGAAGGGCAGACACTCACAAAGATGGAGCCAAAAAGAGGCCTGACCCCCACAAGGCCACAGCTGGTCATGCTAAATGGGTCACTGGGGACCCATCAAGCTCCCTCCCCCCACCTCTGGATTAGACATGGGGGTGGGCAGGCTAGATTCTGATAGTAAGGAGCTTAGACCCAATGTGACAGCTAATCGCCCACACAAGGCCTCTGTCTAGGTCACCAAGCCCTGAGCGGCCCTACCACCCAGGTTCACTCTTGTTCCTCCATCAGGTACTCCATTGACAAAAACTCATCCTGATATACATGGTGGGGGGGGGCGGGGCAAGAAGTCAAACCCTCTCAGCTTCCCTTCTAGTTCTGCCACCAGAATACCAACAAGGAGGCAAGAGACATCCACCAGCATCTAGAGTGTTGGTGAGGGCTGGGTGGGTGTCTGGACAGAGAGCTTGAGTTTCCCACTAGATTGTGTCAGGAAGGATGTGGCTGGGACCGGAGAAACTTCTTCCTCTGAGTTGAGAGACATGGTGGGAAGTGGATGGTCCCTTCTTTTCAGGACCCCCTAATCCTCAGGGCCCCTAAGCATTACCAATATGAGATAACTAGAGGACCAGTGCATGAAATTTGTGCACGAGGGGAGTCCCCTCAGACCAGCCTGCACCCTCTCCAATCCGGGACCCCTTGGGGAATGTCCGACTGCCGGTTTAGGCCCAATCCTGGGGCAGTCAGACATCCCTCTCACAATCCTGGACCACTGGCTCCTAATTGCTCACCTGCCTGCCTGCCTGGTCACCCCTAACTGCCCCACCACCACCAGCTGGCCTGATTGCCCCTCACTGCCTCTCCGTGCCAGCCTGATTGCCCCCTAACTTCCCCCCCTGCCGGCCTGTTCACCCTTAGCTGCCCCCTACTGCTGCCCAGGTCGCCCCCAACTGCCCCCTCTCTGCCAGCCTGGTCTCCCCTTACTGCCCCCCCCCCAGCCTGGTCATCCCCAACTGCCTCCCCTGCCAGGCTGGTCACCCCACGCAGCCTGCTGTTCAGTCGTTTGGTCGTCCCTCACTAACCCCCCTGCCGGCCTGGTTGTAGGCCTCTATCTTGTGAGGGTGTGAGGATTAATTTGCATACACCTCTTTATTATATAGGATTAGGCCTATGATTGGGGGCAATAAAAGACTTTAAAGCAGCCCCACCCCACACACATGCTGGCCTGGCCCTGTTGCCATGGTGATGCCCCCGTTGCTCCAGAGGCGGCTGTTGGCTCTTGAAGGGGGTAGTGGGGGCAGTGGATCCTTGAGCTGAGGCGGGTTGGGGTGAGAGGTCAGTGCTGTCTGGGAACATTCTTGAGTGTGGCAGGGCCTGAAAGCCCAGGGTTCATCTCCACTCCTGCTTCTCTCAGCTCAGACCCATCTCCACTCACTCCCCCCACCTCCAGGTTCCATATCCTCTGCTGCTTCCGAGAGGGTGTCTCAGAGTCGGAATCCACCTGTAGCTCAAGGCCCAAGTGCAGGCTCTGGTATGAGGGCTGGTCAAGGGGTTCAGGTGGGGAGCTCAGCATGTTGCCCCAGGTAAGGACTCAGATTCAGTGAGGAGGATGGAGTGTGAAGGCTTGGCATAAAGGTTCTGGGGGGAAATCCAGGCAAGTCATTTGTTCAAGGGTTCAGGTTTGGGACAGACGTGCCCTGGACATGACATGGGCTTTAGTGGAGGCTCAGGGTTAAAGACCCGAATGTGAGGGCTCAGGTGGGGCTCAGGTGAGGGTCTCTGCTGGTCTCTCCCTTTGGTGGTAATTTGTTACTAAAAACAATGGTTAAAGTACTAAACTTTAGATGAGTAACTTTTTGAACGTATACATTAAAAGGGATTTAAGGGCAGTTACATGCCTAGAGGTTTCTCTTAACCTCTCTGAGGTTGAGTTTTCTTATCTATAAATAGTACCTTGCTTATAGAGTCATGGTGAGGATTAAGTGAGAAAATGAATTAAAGTTAACATAGAATGATCTCAATAAATAATAGCTTTTTTAAAGAGTGTGCTTAGAAACAGAAGAGATCAAATGAAGAACACCAGTACCGTAATTGTGTGGAGCCCTGCCCAGCCAGCCAGCCGATGTTATCGGTCCTGGAGGCAGCAGCTATTGAGTGATCAGTGTTTTCCTGCTCATTGAGGAAGACCAGGCTGTACAGGGAGAAAGTGACAACATGCACATTCACCGAAGGAGAGAGAATGTCGTGAACCACTCTGGGAGCATGCTGAAAATCTGTAGCTCGTGTGCATTGTAATGTAAGCAGCTGATTCTCTAATGGTACATTGATAATAACAAAGACCTAGGGCAAAAAACAAAGGCTCTTTTTAAAGCTGGATGTAATTGACATATTATATTGTATAAGTGTAAGGTGAACAAGATATTGATCTGATACAGTTATATAGCAATATGATCGCCACTGTAATGCTAACACCTCTATCACATCACATAACTATCATTTCTTCTAGTCGCAGGAACAATTAAGATCTTGTCTCTTGGTAAGTTTAAGGTTTATAATATAGTTGAGTTGTCTTTAAAAAAAAAATAAAGCTCTAATTCAGTGGCTCTCCAACTTTTTGAACCCAGGATCACTTTTACATTTTTTAAAATAATTGCGGACCCAAAGGGTTTTATTTTAGTGGGTTTTATCTATCGATATTTATTGTGTTCTAAATTAAAACTGTAGGAAATTTAAAATATGTATTAATTCAAAATAATAATATAGATGTATTATATGTTAACAGAAAGAAAATAGTTACATATTTTCCAAAACAAAAACTTTAGTGAGGACAGTGTCACTTTTGGAAATCTCTTTAATGTCTGACTTAATAGGAGACAGCTGGACTCTCAGATCCACTTCTGCATTCAATCTGTTGCAATGTGTGGTTTTTGTTGAAATATGTGAAGGAAACCCAGCCTTACAACATACATATTTTGAAAAGAAAGAAGTATTTTAATAGCCTTCTCAGTTAATTGCAGCTATTCTTCTGTGATAATATACCAAAACTCAACAGGTGTAGTTTCTTAAAGGTCAATTGCAGTGTGGAATCTGAAACTATGTAAATGAATTTTTTTCATATTCTGTTACATTAAAATCCATTGGGCAGTCTTGCACTTTTTTCCTCTTTATTTTGTTATTGGGGGACAGTCTTGTACTTTTTTTCTTTTTTAATCCTCACCTGGGGATGTTTCCATTGATTTTAGAGAGAGAGGAAGGGAGAGAAACACAGATGTGAGAGAGAAACATTGATCAGTTGCCTCCCATACGTGCCCTGGCCGGGAATCAAAACTGCCACCTTTATGTGTGTGGGACAACGCCCCAACCAGCTGAGCCACCTGGCCAGTGCAAGTCTTTTATCCATGTATGATTTGGTTCTAGTGCTAGTTATCTGGTTCATTGACAAATATTGATTCACTGAGTCATGCAACCTTCCAAATATTGACACATTTCATTAAAAAAAAAAACAACACCCACACACATTCGTTAATGTCCTCACCAATCTCATCAAAATCGGGAAGCTTTCAAAACTAAGGTAGCAAATACAAATTTTTAAAGTCCTAACTTTCTCTTGAAAGCTCTAATTTTACCACTGGCAACAAACACTAATAGTTTTTCTCTCCTGAAGTGACAGGCTCACTCCATTCATTTTCCGGAAAAATGTATGTCAAACATCCCAGTCTGAATAACTATTTTTTTGTCATTTGTTCTTTTTCAGTGAGAAAAGCGGCTTTCAGCTCACACCTCAACCTTGGGAGTGCTTTTCCTTGATATAATGATCACACTTCAGTAGGCAGCAGACATGCTTTATATAGACTTCACATTAGTCACACAAAATATTAAGACGACATGTACGCACGGGCTGAAAGTTAATAATATCAGTAATTTTACTGCTTCACTAAGGAAATTTCTAAGTGAAACTAGTCTTTTTTTCTTCCTTTCTCCTTCCCTCATCCGCTCCCTTTCCTTTTTTCTTTCTTTCCCGTGCATGCATCTGGGTGAGGCACGTGCCAGGACTGCTAGTGCAGCTGGGAGCCACCTCCGTCCCTAACTGGTGCCAGCAGGCTTACCCCTGCTGCTCTTGCATCATCAGCACAAATATCAGCAAAGCGAAAACGGCAAGTCACAATGTAGTTTTCTTATGAAATGATTTTGGCCTGTGGATCCCCTGGAAGGGCCTTGGAGACCCCCAGATTCTGTGAACACCACCTTGAGAACCAATGAGAACCGATACATTCAAATTAAATAATTAGAATAGCTTAATGTCCCTTTTTAATGATTTTTTTTTGAGATATCACTCAAAGGTTTGTAAAATGCTTTCATAAATATCCCGGGGCGGGGGGCGGGGCGGGGATGAAAGCCAATTCCATTTGTGGTACTATTTACTTTACTTCGAAAAAAAAAAAAAAAAAAAAAAAAAAGGCAGGGGATAGGGAGGAATTAGAACCGGCAGGCCCGTGGGAGTGCATCAGGCATGTGAAGTCATCCATCATGTGTGTCATGGTGAGCAGTCACAGTCCTGGGACTGCAAAGGCAAGTGGCGCTGGGAACTCAGGGCCCTCTGTCACCTTCCCCCACACAGTTTCACTAGCCACACCACGCCCCTCCACGACACACATACAGGCGGACTGATTTCACAACACACAAATGACGAGCCCAGCTGTGGTTATACTCACACAATATAATCACACAGCCACAGCAAAGCCACACAAAAGGTCCCAACAGCCAAACACTCAACCTTATTGTGCTCAAAAGCAAGTCACGCTATTTTATAACTGTGATTGGAGAATTTCAATGGCCATACCCCCAATCATGGTTTCACTCAAACTATCAGTACGGCACATAAAACCTCTCCTGGGTCACCATGGGTCTGTGTGCATAATGTCCTTAGGTGAGAACATAGGTTTTGGAGACAGGCCAACCTGGGTTCAAATTCAAGTTCTACCACTTACTAGTTCTGTAATCTTGGGCACGTTACTTAACCTGTGGGAGCCTTCGTTCTAGAAAAAGGAGATAACTCCTACCTTGTAAACTTGATGTGAGGGTGACATAAAATAACCAGACAAGTGACAGTGTCTTGTCTGGCCAGATGTGCCCTGGGGACCCAGCTGTAATTGCCATGTATGGCAATTGTCACCAGAGGGCACCAGGGCTCTAAGGTGTCTGTCCGGGTTGCTAGAAGAAACTAGGCCAGAAAAGCCAAGGGTGAGGATGTGTATGAGGCTGCAAAGACTCTGAAAACCCCAGTGAGGCCCAAGCCACCCAAATGTGCTGCTGGGTAAGTTGGGGACCTCCTGGGGAGCATCCTGATCTCACCCAGGAAGGAGGATGGGTACGACCTGTATACCAGGCTTTCTTCTGTGCCGCCCTCACACATATTTAGTCCTCACAATAATACTGTGATTGAGTGGCTACTAGTAGTATTTTTATTGAGGAATGTTGAAGAAACTGAGGTCCCAGTTTACTCCCTATTAAATGGAAGACCTAGGCCAGTGGTCGGCAAACCCAGCTCGTGAGCCACATGCGGCTCTTTGGCCCCTTGAGTGTGGCTCTTCCACAAAATACCACGTGCGGCGCGCACGTACAGGGAACATTGTGGAGTGAAAGAAGATGTAGTGTCAAGGATTGAGAAAGGTATGTTGAGATGGTTTGGACATATAGAGAGGATGAACGAAAGAAGATAGACGAAACAAGTATACAAGACGAGTGTGGATGGGAGAGTTGGAAGGGGTCGACCTCAGCAAACGTACCTCAATCAGATTGAGGACGTTTTTAGCAAAGGCCAGCTTAGGAGTACCCTAATTAAGTTAATAACAATGTACCTACCTATATAGTTTAAGTTTAAAAAATTTGGCTCTCAAAAGAAATTTCAATCGTTGTACTGTTGATATTTGGCTCTGTTGACTAATGAGTTTGCCGACCACGGACCTAGGCTATGAATGAGGCAGCCTGGCTTCAGAATTCATGTTCCTAACCATTGCTCTACATTGCTCTCCCAGAGACCCTTCCTCTCCTTCTTTCTGGGGCTCTGCCAGGACTCTGACCTGGGCCGTCTGTCCTGGAGCTCAGCCAGCCCCAGCTGACCCTTTCCCCTCTCCCAGCCAGGTCCCTGCCTGCTCCCTGGGACAACTCATAGTAATAGACTTATCAGGCATGTGGGCGACACAGATAAGGCAGGGCCCTTGAGCATGGCCTTATCCAGCCCTGCTATCCCCAGCTGCTGGAAGTTGTGAGGAGGTGCCAACAGATGGAGCCACACCCACTCAGGCAATCATACCACCCATGCCCAAGGCTGCTGTCAATCCCTATGATGTCATAACACCCTATGATGTCTTAATTTGTAGTGACATCATTGCTCTGTCCCTCCTTCAAATCTGAAGGGGTTACTTAATGGGAATTGGGGAAGCAGAGTTAGGCAGGAGCCCAGTCTCCAGGTCACTAGGCCAAGTTGGGTGGCCTGGGCAGAGGGGTCACAGGATCCTCCCCAGGTGGACGGCTATTTGGGTGTTGGTTGTTCCACTTATAGCCACCACTCTTCCTATCTTCCCAATCCAAAGAGGCATTGCATCCGGTGGGGACAGGGGTTGTGGGGAGGACTCTCAGGCCTACTGCAGGCGGCTCTGGGGTCAGCCCGCTGCTCCCCACAGAAAGGCCTGAACCTCAGAACCTGGGGGTCTGAAGGAAAAAAGGCCTTATATCCCATCTTTTGGAAAAGCAGTGAAGCAGGGAAGTTTTATAAGGATGGCCAGACAGATGGATGTAATCAGACCCACTCTGACATGTCAACTTGCTGACACAGTCTGTGCTCACAGCCTCACACCAACACCATCACATGCCAGCAGCCATTCATTCTCACACATGGGCCACAAGCAGCAACATCGTCCCTCAGCGAGACATCGACAGGCACATTGTTGCATGATCCATATAGAAGAACAGGAGCCCCTTTTCTTTCATGACTGTATTCCTAGAGATTAGCACAATTCCCAGCACACAGTAAACATACACTCACAGGTGGTGAGTAAATGCACACTCATTACACAGGTCCTGCAACCCCGGCGGGGGGCAGGGCCTGGAGGAAAATCTATCCCTCCTGTTGCCCCTCTTGATCTCTGCAGACCCAGAAAGGGAGCATCAAAGGAACACTGCTGCTGCTTCCAGCACCGTCCCCCCCCCCCCCCCCCCACCGCTCCAGCCCAGCTTCAGTGATGTCCATTCCCCAGGTAGCACCGGTCACTGAAGGGACTTGGGTCATGCAGGGCACCACTCCTTCCCCTCCAGGTTCTTTCCCAGTGAGTTGGACGTTGGCTTTCTGAGAGTTGGGTGTTGAGAACATTGAGTGGGTCCTAGCTGGTTTGGCTCAGTGGATTAAAGCATCGGCCTGTGGACTGAAGGGTCACAGGTTTGATTCTGGTCAAGGGCATATGCCCGGGGTTTCGGGCTCAATCCCCAGTAGGGGGAGTACAGGAGGCAGCTGGTCAGTGATTCTCATCATTGATGTTTCTATCTCTTTCTCTCCCTCTCCCTTCCTCTCTGAAATCAATAAAAATATATATATACTAGAGGCCTGGT
>NW_005358857.1:472057-472384 GCF_000412655.1 Myotis brandtii | reverse complement strand
AGCTTCTATAATTGAAACATTGTTGCTTTCGGGCTCAGAGCCGGGCCACGGCAGGTGGGGAACCTTGGCTTCCTCCATCACTGGAGCAAGCAAGCCTCCTGCTCACTTCAGCTGCGTGGCTGCCGGTCGCCATCTTTGTTGGCAGTTAATTTGCATATCTCGCTGATTAGCCAATGGGAAGCGTAGCGGAAGTACAGTTAATTAACCTTTTTGTCTTTTATTAGATAGGATTTTTTTATTTTATTGTTTTTTACAGAGAGGAAGGGAGAGAGATAGAGAGTTAGAAACATCGATGAGAGAGAAAGATCCATCAGCTGCCTCCTGCAC
>NW_005358857.1:466059-470057 GCF_000412655.1 Myotis brandtii | reverse complement strand
ACTCCCTCCCGATTGAAAAAGACAACCGTGTCCTCAGTTGCCAGCCCTTTCCGCGTGCGCCTCCGTACCTCTGCACTTTACTTCCTCTGAGTCTCAGTGTGCTTTTCTCTTTCCTTCTAGTTGTAGAAATTCCACTCAGCCAGCCTTCCTGTGGTTCTGGATGATGTCCGTTATGTCTTTTAGTTGTATTTTTGAAGTGGTTGTGCGAGGCAGCAATCTCCGGTGTTTACCTATGCCGCCATCTTGGTTTCTCTCTCCGCTATATATATTTTTAAAAGAACATTGAGTTGTCTAGATGTTGGGCTCTGGCCATTAGCCCCCTGGGTGTGGGCACTGGAGGTTCTGGGTATTGGGAACTCTGAGTTGGGGGTTTTCTACAGTGTGGGGAGCTTTGACACCCTTGACATTTGGGAATTCTGGACTTTGGGCGCTCTAAGGTGTTTAGGTGCCTGGGCACTAAATGCTCTGGACATCAGTGCTGCCACCCCACCTCAGGGAAGGCCAAAGTCGGTGTTCCCAACCTGTATGCCTAATTTACTTGCAGCCACTGAGGTCCAGCCTGGAGCTCTGCTCTGAGCCCCGTGATTGGTTCGTGCTGGCCCGATGGGTCAGGGCCAGAGAACGTACAACAGAGTGTCCTGAGGGGGACATGGAGCCCTGGAGACAGCTCTTGGATCTAGAACCAATCTAACTTGCTCCTCTGCCTGGGACAGAGGAGGGAAGGTGCCAGGCACTGATCACTGCGCTTGCTCCAAGTTCAAGGGAGAAAGAACCTGATAGCAGAGCCCAGACAGGCCACTGACGATCGTGTTTTCTAGCTGCTGGGCTCCTAGGAGGTAGAGACCACTGGTCAGGACAGGCTATGTCCACCTTCCCCCAACTCTCAACAGCGTCCCTCAGCACCCCTCCACCAAGGTGCCAATGCTGCCAGCTCCTACAGTGCTCTCCAGAAGTGGCCCCCGTCTGGCCTTATCCCTGTTTCTACCAGACACACACCTACACTGATTCTGTGAGTCCCAACAGAGGCCTTGATCCTGCAGGCTGATGACAAGTAAGGAAACCAGCCAGCACTGGGGATCTGATGCTGGGCGCAGTCTTCCAAGGAAATAGCACTATAACTGGAGGTTCCTGAGACACGCCTCAGCCCACAGTGGGTGGGGCCCAGCCAGCTGCCTTTTCTCTTGCTGCCCTGCCCCGGCAGAGGGCAGGCCAGATATCTGACCCCCGGTAGTCCTCCTGTCTGTTCTCAGGCCTGATCCCCCCTACTCTGTTCACACACCCTTCCCATCCTGTGAGTCAATTGCCCACATCCAAAGGATGAAGGTCATCCCAGCTCTGACCTGGGCTCAGCCCAGACCTGCCTCCCTTGGGGCCTCTCTCTGGTTGGAAAAAAACAGCTGCTCTAGTCCCTGTCTCATGAAAACAGCTTTTCAAACTAGAATCTTTTCTCACAAGCTTCTCGGGATTCAACTCACTGTGCGGTTTCCTGAAACCCTATCTGGATCGAGATGGGCACAATGTACACATTTATCAATCTTTCTAGATGTATACAAATATACTTTCTGTTATGTCATCTGTTTGTCTAAAAAAAAAACCCCTTGGGCAATATCTCTAACTTCCCCAAACATCCCAGGGGAAATCTTCTCTTTCCCCCACCCATGGGCTAAGGAACTAGGCTGTCTCCCCGATGGTCTCCCTCTCTTCCTGGTAGGGCCTCAGAAGGCTGAATCCTGAGCACCCCACCCCCAGCCAGGCCTGAGGGGCTCTGAGTATCCTGAACACCCCTTCTGCCTCCCTTGTATGGTGCCTCCATGTCTGAGGTGGGAAAGCCCCACTTTCCCTGGGCCATGACAATTTTAAGAACCTTCACTGACACAGTGGTCTCTTCTCACTCCTCCACCCCCAGTCAAAGGGAAAGGAAGCCATGGCCCCCTCCTCTCACTTTCTTCCTTGTCCGCACTCCACTACCTGGGGGTCCTCTTCCAACAGCCTCTTTCCTGCCTTCCCTGTGTGGTGGCCCTTTTTTGACAAGCCTCAGGTGGGAGGGAGAGACCAGAAGCAGAATGTACTAACATTGATGGCGAACCTATGACACGCGTGTCAGAGGTGACACGCGAACTCATTTTTTTGGTTGATTTTTCTTTGTTAAATGGCACTTAAATATATAAAATAAATATCAAAAATATAAATCTTTTTTGTACTATGTTGCAAATATCAAATTTCTATATGTTTAAATATATAAAATAAATATCAAAAATATAAGTCTTTGTTTTACTATGGTTGCAAATATCAAAAAATTTCTATATGTGACACGGCACCAGAGTTAAGTTAGGGTTTTTCAAAATGCTGACATGCTGAGCTCAAAAGGTTCGCCATCACTGTACTAGTATGTCCTGGCAGGAGAGGCAAGAAGGGCTTGGATCAGATCTGCCCAGTCCCCAAAGGTGGGCACACACACACCACTACACAGAGCTGCTGCAGTGCACACACAGTCGCTCTTCCACCAGACACACCTACACAAATCCACAGACACCACAGACTGCTCAGTTAGAGGTGCACCCGCGTGCGTGTGTGCACACACACATACACACACAAGACACCTACAATTCATTCATAGGATATAAATCCTCAACATCCTATACCTGCTAGGTTTGGCAGAAAGTAAAAATGAAAATCTTGCTGATGAGACCTGCCTGTCTTCTTGGATCTGATCAAGTCTCCAACGTGAACAGGTTGTAAGTTCTGAGACCCCTGGGGAAGGTCTGTGGAGTACCTGCCTATGGCTGATAGTCCGGCCAGCAGGAAGTGCCTGTGCTTGATACCAGCTATCTTGCTCAGTGCCTCTGATTGTAAGTTAATAAAGTGGACTCTCACCCGTCAATTGATCTTGTACAACTCCACTGCTTAGAGGTTGATTGTCCCCAGGGAACAAATAAAACCTGTTTCCTGGACAGACAACAGTGAAGAACGTACTCAGGTAAGGCTGGGACATCAAGGACTGTTCTGACAGCCAGTCCTTACTGGCCCTTCTCCCTGAAAGCTGGTGGCTCTCACAGGGTAAGCAAATGTGGAGCCCCTTTCCACCACTGCCAAACATCGCTCCCAGAAGAGCCTGGAGCAACGTGTTTCCCATACAAGTATCATTACCTTAGCTTATCCTCTCCATTTCTCGGGGAGGAAACTGAGGCTCGACAAACCTCCTTTTGGCAAAGTCTCCTTTAGCTGGTATTGGAACCCTGGTCTGTCTCCCCGGGGAGAGGAGGCCCAGGTTCGTGTCTGCAGCCCTGTAGCACAATGGCCAGAGTAGGGTTGACCAAGCCAGTGGTCAAAGGAGAGTCCCTGGAGAAAAGATTACCCCTAGAGCTCCAGCTCTGAGGAGCAGGACCAAGGCCTTCACCCAGCTGTGCCCACATCCCTAGCGGCTGTTCCAAAGGGAATGGAATTTGCTCAGACGCCTCTCTAGGGGCAACGCAGGCGCAGAAGCCCGGGGGACCTGGCAGGCTAACTGGAGCCCCAGCCCCCGAAGTGGTCCAGGTCTTCTGGCTTCATTCCAGCCTCGCCCGAAGGGGACGACATCTGCTTCCTTCCAGGGCCCCAGCTGGAGGGAAGAGAGGCAGGGACGGAGCAGGGGGCTCCTTTGTGGAGCCCACTCCCAGGGGTGAGAGGGGATCAATCATCTGAAAGCTGGAGTGACTTGTAATTTTATTCCCTGGGAGGAGGAGCCTGAGAAGTCGGCCAGGAGGGGTGGGGATGGGGGGGCGGGGGTTGGGCAGCCAGGAGAGCTGTTCTGGGAGGGGAGGGACTTGGCTAGGTCTCCCAAGCCTTCTCAGTCTCTAAACTTTCACCAAAGTCTTGGCCCCCGCCTCCCCGAAACCAAAACACAACAAGCTCTGGAGGAGCCGGGAGCAGCGCAGCGGGGCGGGCGGACTCGGGGCGGCACTCAGCCTCGGAGGCTGATGCAACTTTCCCTTTAAGAAAGCCACCTGGGCGCAGCGCGG
>NW_005358857.1:439348-465020 GCF_000412655.1 Myotis brandtii | reverse complement strand
ACCGCGCCCCAGCCTGCCGGCCGGGGCCTCCTGGCAGTCTGCGGGCCGCTTCTTAAAGGAGCCGCGCCTACTTTCGGCCTGCTCTCCGAAGGCCACGCCCTCTCGTTGGTCTCTCTTAAAGGAGCCACATCCCCGGCTCTCTGACAGCTCCCGCACAAAGCCTGGGTCTATTTCTTTGCTGAAACAAGCCGGATGCGGCTGTGGCAGCTAAATAAAGATCGGGGTCGGGGGGAGGGGGTGGTCAAGGAGCGGAGGAGAGAAGGACCTGAAATGTTAAAGCCTCCCAAAGTGAGGGACCATCAGAAGGTTGGGGAGTAGTGGGTGAGGGGTTGGCTCTAGGAAGGGACTAATCGGCGACACTGAGCATGCCCAAATGTTTACAAGGACTGCAGAGAAAACGCCCCCTTATTGGCCTTCACTGCGACTGCGGCGGGACCGCTGTGCCCAGCCCTGGGGACAGAAGAGCCGCAGCCCTGCCCTGGAAGATCTCTCCCGCTGGCGGGGCGCCAGGTTTGGACACAAGTAACTGTGCTGCTACACTGTGTGTGACGAGAGTGTTAATCAGATGTACACAGTGTGCTTTGGCGGTACAGCGGACAGGTTGACTGCAATGGGAGGGGGGGGGGGAAGGGCTCTTTGAAGATAGTGGCATTGGGACAGGTTTTGAAAATGGATCGGACGTATACAGATGGAAACGGAGACAAAGGTACTCAAGGAAGAGGGAAGCACCTGAGCAAAGGCATGGCGGCAAGAACCCTCTGGGAATGAGGGACAGTCCCACATGGCCACAGGTGGCCCTGGAGAACCAGCCTGGGCTCAAGGCAGAACCAAGGGCCCTTCCCTGCTCCCACAGCCCCTCCGCTCCCTTCATCATAGTGAATGGGGAGTATGCTTCCTCCTCTTTTAAATGGTGAGGTCCTGAAAGCAGGGAAAGAGCCTGACTCTTAATTCCCCAGGGAGGACTCCAGGGCTTGGCCCAGATGGACCCTTAAAATTGACTGACCTGGCAATCCTGTTTGGGGGAGAGGAAAGACTGAGCAATGAGACTAAAGGGTGCCAGGTCCTGTGACCGCCCTCTCACCATGCACCATTGGGTGGCTCACAGGCAGCTCAAACCCATTTTGTCCCACCCAGCCCATTCTCTCCCTACTCCAAACCTGCAGTGTTCCTGTCTCTGGGACTGGCATTGGCTTTTTCCTGTTGCACCAGCAAAAACCAAAGACCCTTCCTTATCCTTCACTCCCAATATCCAATTCATCACTCATTCCTACCAATGTCATCTATATTTTTCTCAAATCTGTGTACCTTTCCCCACCTCAACATCACTTTCCTACCCAAGACCTCATCTCTGGCCTGGCCTATTCCTAATTGATTTTTTCGGTTCCATTCTCTCTTCTCACCAGTCCTTTCTCCACACTGTATCTATGGAGATGTTTTGAAAATGTATATTCCACCAATCGCTCCTCTACTATTACAACTCTGCTTTAAAGCCCAGAATAGCTGCCATTGCCCTCGGGATAAAGACTAAAATCCAGGCCCCAATGGCCCTGACCTTGCTCCTCTGTCCCCTTTCATGTTTGGCCACTTTCTCCCTGGCTATCTGAGCCCCAGTGTCAGCATCTTTCCTATGTCAGTTCATTTGCTTAAATATTTCTTCCTCTTCCTTTCCTCATTATTGCCACTTTGCCTAATTAACTCCTTCTGACTCTCAAATATCATTTCCTCGGGGAAGCCTTCTGTACTCTCAGACAGGTCAGGACCCTCTGCTTTAAGGACTTTCTCCTTCACACCCTTTACCTCAGTCTTTAATTATATACATTTGAGACACCAGGTTCACTCATTCCCCCTGTCCTGTAAGCTGCAGGAAGGCAGAGACCCATGAGTTCTTGGTGCGAGCACAGGTCTGGCCCAGAGCAAGCCTGAAATAAATATTTGTGGAATAAATGAATTGAATTGTGGCCAGCCTCAAATGACTGATAAACAGTTTAGGCCATATCCTGTTGGCCGTGGAGAACTATTGGGAGAAAATCAGAGCTTTGGGGCTGTGGGAATATTTATGGATTGGAGGGGAGGAAAATGTGAAGGACTTGCAGTCAAGTAAAAAAATGAAGCAGCAGAAACTTCAGAATTTATCAAGGATTATTAGCACTATCTTCCAAGTTGAGAATACTGGGCTCCGAGGGGTTAAGTAACTTGCTTGAAGCCATGTACCTAGTGAATGGCAGAGCCAGAATGCCAGCCCAGGGGTACCATATCCCAGAGCCAAGCTCTTCATTGTATGCTGAACTTCAGACCCACTGCTTGTCAATGGTGGCCCCTAGATGGGTTAGGCCCCGCAGTGGTTCTCAACCTTCCTAATGCCGCGACCCTTTAATACAGTCCCTCATGTTGTGGTGACCCCCAATTTCATTGTTACAAATTGAACATAATTAAAACATAGTGATTAATCACAAAAACAATATGTAATTATATATGTGTTTTCCGATGGTCTTAGGTGACCCCTGTAAAAGGGTCGTTCGACCGCCAAAGGGGTTGAGACCCACAGGTTGAGAACCGCTGGGTTAGGGATAGGTCCCACGGTGCCTGGGTAATGTGGGTCTCCAACATCTGGAAGAAGGCCTGGCATGTCATGAGCATTCAGTTGGTTCTTTTGAATTGGGTGTATGGGACCATTTAACATAAATGGCAGAGGTGGGGAAGCAGCAAAGCTTTTCACCCAACTCATTCTAGAGCAACCGCCACTATTCTGTAAGCACCCCGAGGACATGGGCTGCATTTGCAACCAGTGCTCTGGGATACTCTGGGTGAGGGCATTCTGCAGCCTAAATTCCAGGAGTGTCCTCAATTTACTCACCTGACCACAAGGCATAATAATTCCCAATCCATAAGATGGTTCTTAGTGCCATCTGCTATTATAACTGTCACCACTGTCATTATTTGTTGGCTGAAGAGGAACAGCCTTGGGGACTGCAAATCTAGAACTTACAGCTTGGAGGGAGGGGTGTGGTGAGTGAGGAAGACAAGGATATGATCTTAAGGGAGTATACCCGCCCCCCCAACCCCCTGACTGCCCCCAGAAGACCAAAGTCACGAGCAGAGACCTCTTGAGGAGGAGTCAGAGAGGCCAGTCTGGTTGACTCACAAAAGGAAAATGGTGATAAGTTACATCCACACTTGCCTTGCCGCAGGCTATGCGGGAGACCTAGTGGCCAGGGCCAAGGCTTAAAGGAGCCAAGGCTGATTTGCATAATTTCCCCGGCCTCTTTTAGCCTCCCAGAGACTTCCTGGGCCTGTGGGTGAGAGGTGGCCCTTGACAGGTCATTGCAGGTGAGGCAGAAAGGCACAGAACAGCCTTTGGATAGAGCCTGCTCCCTGGGAGGGGAGGGGAGGCCCCGGAGACAGAGCCCAGTCCTTCCTGGGACCAGGCCCAGTGGTGGTTGACCGTCCTTATCCATCCGACCCAGGATTTTCGTCCTGTGAGAGAATTCTTTGAGTCTCCCTGAAGGTTGATTCATCTCCTGTGGAATCCTCAGGTGGATTCCTCTCCCATGGCCTGTCCAAACCTGCCCTCTATCATCTGCAGCCAACATTAAACCTGTGTACACCTGCATGGTCCTTGTCTGCCCCTTCCTTCTGTCTGCTGCCCCTCCAGCCCCACATTGCCTCCCAGATGCTTCCTACAAGATCTTGGCTGACCTGGACCATCATTCCAGTGCCTGGGCCTTACCCATTTCCCTTCCATTCAACCCACACTGCCCGCAAGCCCAGCACTGTGCTAAGTGCTGGACACGGAGGGGTAAATGAAACACAGTCCCAAGCCCTCGGGCAACTCACTGATTCACGGCTGAGAGACTTAAAAGTAAATTAGTCTGAGTTGATAAGGACACTAGTAGATGTCTGCACAAGACAGAAAGCAGGAAGCAATTTGTTTATTTTGGTTGAGGGAAAGGCTACAGAGAAGAGGTGACGTTTATGCACGGCCCTAAAGGATTTGAAGAATTTCACCTGGTGAGCAGGGGGGAAGGTGTTGCAGACGAGACAGCCTGCACAAGGGCAGGGAAGCATGCCCGCACATGGCATGTTTGATGTGCCCAGAGCTTATGGTCCAAGTTAGTGACATAACAACAAGCCCAGCCGCCCCGGAGCCCAAGCTGAGTGGCATCAGGCTGAGGAAAGACCGTCCTGGCTGCTGAGTGTGCTGATCCAAGCTGACCCCTCTTCAGGGAAAAGGTTGAAGCCGTCCACAGACGATGAAAGAATTGGACCCTGTCCAGTTTTCTGTTCTTTTGTCTTTTATAGAATTGGGCATCTGGAGAGTCAAAAATAGACTTTTGCCCCTTGGGACAAGAAGCCTGGAGACGAAGGGATGCAGGGGAAGGGTCGGGAGAAGAGCTAGGGAGGAGCTGGTCCAGGGTCATCGAGAAAGGAGCAAGATGAGCAGCGCCTGGCGAGGGGTGGCCAGGGTCGGAGGGAGGGAGGCCTGCCAGCTCGTGGTCTGGGCCCTGTACTACCTGCTCTGGAGAGCCCTGAGGGCCACACAGGCCCTGCCCTGGCGCTGCCTGCGTGGCTCAGTCCTCACTCTGTGCTCTCTCCACAGCTATTGAAGTCTGTGGCCTGAAAGGTGCTAGAAGCAGAACCTGTGATTGCGGCCTGGGACTCCAGAGCCCGAAACCCACTGCCACCATGGTGGGAAAAGGTGCCAAAGGGATGCTGGTGAGTACGGGGACCAGACTGCAGGGAGCAGGGGGACATGAGCACCACCCCTCTGGGGCCTTCTGCCAGCTGCTTGCCGTATGGCAGGAAAGCCTAGGAGGCTCCGTGGGGCCCAAGTCTGGCACTGCCAGGGCTCCTGCATGCTCAGGTTGTCCCAGGCACTGGTAGGCAGCCCCTCGCCTGGCTGGTTAGTTGGCACCACAGCTCCAAACCCACCTGTAGCAGGGCAGATTCTGCCATGGAGCCAGCGAGGAGGCAGGAGGCCCACTTCCGGTCCTTTCACCAGCGACACCCTGGAGAAGGCTGTGGATCATCCTGCTGGGAGGACAGCAGAACCACTGGGCTGTCCTGGGGCTGGGACACTCCCACCCCTACCCCACCCCCACCATCACCCCGTGCTCTGCCTCCCACAGGGAGTGTTTAGTATGTGCTGATCAAGGGGTCCTCTGGCCCTGGCTGGTTTTTCTGTACTTCCATTCTGAAAAATAACAAAGAATATTTCGCTTAAGTCCTCTCCTGAGGCCTCTCAGAAAACCTCCCTCTCCCCCATCCCCAAGCCATGGTCCTTCCTGGCCCGCTGCCCCAGAGCACAGGAGAGGTGGTGGTGAGGTGCCTTGAGAAGCAGAGGGCGAGAGCAGGGACTGGTGAGGGCTTCCGCTCACGCTGATGGGCCGAGGAGGGTGGCACTGGCAGCAGGAACTGGGAAGAGATGCCAGGTCCTACCCCAAGGGCAGTGCTTGTATTTCTTCTCTCCTGGGATCTTGCCTCAGGGACAAGCTAGACTGGGGCGCTGTCCGGGGAGGGAGCTAGTGACTGAGCATGGCCCCTCCCTTAGTGCCTCCCTTTCCCAGATCAATTCCTTCTGCTGCTTTTCTCATTCAGTTGAGTATTGATAGACTGAGGGTCTGTGCTGAGCCTTCCCAAAACAAGCCATCTGTCACCAAAGATTTCTGGGAGTCAACCAATCTGGTCCAAAGGAATGGCTAGGTGGTGTCCTAAGAAGCATCCAGACCTGTAGATAATTGTTGAGTTTACTAGAGGCCCGATGCACGAAATTCGTGCAAGAGTAGGCCTTCCTTCCCCCAGCTGCCTACCGGCACCGGCTTCCCTCTGGCACCCAGGACCCAGGCTTCCCTCACTGCCCCGGCTTCTTCCGGAAGGATGTCCGGTCTAATTAGCATATTACGCTTTTATTATTATAGATTTGGGCCAAACTGACAAAAATTGCTGGGAAGAGAAACCTCAATGGGTGGAAAAAATATTCTGGAGAATAGCAGTTTTGCAGCTTATTTTATGCATTATCACCAAAGGAGGTGATGTAAGGGGGGTTACGTGAAATTCATTGGTGATAGATTAGAGAGGTGGAGAAGCAAAGCAGACGGGATAAAGAGTAAAACAGAGTTGGGCACAGGATAGTTAACCATTAACATTTACAGCCCACAGAGATGGTGTTTGGGAATCTGTGGTCCTGTGCTCTGGTGTGGATGGATGTGCCCTGAGGGGCCTGGGAAAGGGGACGACTCTGACATTTCAAAGGTATGTTAGCTTAGTCACAAAAAGACAATGGACAGGCTCACTTAAGGTCAAGATTCACCTTTGTCAAGGTGTGTGGGCACCAGGTGTTAGATCAGTGGCGTCAGATTGGACCTGGGTTCAGCAGCCTCAGTACTTGAGTTCTGGCGAGGAAAGAATTCAGACCCAAGACTCAAACTCTACGAGAGCATTTTTATTTCTAAAATCAGAGGTAGAAGAAGTAATTCATAGAAGAAATGGGCTGAGGAAAGTGAGGAAGGTAATGGCAATGCACCTGGGGTGGGGAGGAGGCAAGGTGTAGGCTTGCTCCTGGGAGGGAGAGCCACTGGGTCCTCTGTCTTCGGAGGAGAGGGTAGGGGAGGTCCCAGGGGAAGATCTCAATAGAATATTCAGCAGCTTTCCAGGTGTGTCCTTTCAGGGTCTGGGTCTCCACTGATGATTGGTGAGCGCCAGAGCAGGGGGTCATTACCCAGCGCAGGTGGTCCTGAGGTCAGCCTTGGCATTGCTTGTCTGGTTTCGTTGCTTCTCTGGACCTGGAGCTGAAATACACCTGAGGCCTAGATGCTATCTCTAGGGAGGAAAGGTCACCTCGGTGATGAGGTCTCATCCTACAATTGTCCTTTGCTAGGCATCCCAGGCTTTCCCCCCGGTGACCTTTGTAATCTGGCCCATCATTCTTGCTCACCTCATGTCTGTCTAACTGCTTACCGCAAAGGAAGCTTTTAGTTAGCAATTTTTTTAAAAATATATTTTTATTGATTTCAGAGAGGGAGAGAGAGATAGAAACATCAATGATGAGAGAGAATCACTGATTGGCTGCCTCCTGCATGCTCCCCATGGGATCGAGCCTGCAACCCGGGCATTTGCCCTTGACTGGAATCGAACCCACTGAGCCAAACCAGCCAGGGCTAGTTAGGAATGTTTATGTTCAGACCATCCTTACATGGTTACTTTCAGGCCTCCCCTGTGCTTGTCAGGTTTACTATGTGGCCCCTTTTCCGTCTACAGTGGTTCTGCTCCAGGCTTAGGGCCCTCCATCCTGCCCCTCAGGCCCGCTCTGGTCTAGTTCCCTCCTGGTTGGAACAAGTCTGAATGAACCAAGCTTCTGAAAGCATTTCTGAGCTACCCTGAACTCTGGGCGCTCAGCAATGGGCTGAGGTGGAGGCCTCCTACCTGAACACTTGCTAGGGGTGGGTTTTGTGACAGAACCAAGAAAGGCCTCCACTTTCCCAGAGAAGTCTGGGAATTGCCGTGGGCCTGTCTAGGAACTTGGAGATTCTGAGCCCCATGAAACCTAAGAAGCCCTCTGCGTACTCCCTGGCTGCCCTTCTTTCTCGGGAGTGACCCTGGGAGGACTGAGGCAATCAGGCAGGAGAGATGTGGGACCCACCATGGGCCGTAGGGAGCATGAATCACAATGTCCCAGAGCCCTTGCCAGAGCTGAGCTTCCCGGGGCTGCAGGCCAGCCTGCCTGTGGAAGGGAATGCTGCTCTGGGACTCCGTTCCCAGCACCAGGATGTGCCTAAAGATAGCTGGGGCTCGGTCTCCTCGTGCCCTCCGCCCTCTGACTTCTGCCCGCGGCTGCTTCGTTTCAGGCTCATAGCGTATGTCCCCTGGGCACCCCTGTGGTTGCTGAAATTCTATTCCTGCCTCTTTTTCAGTTCTGCTGGTGACCTTGGGCTACGCTATTTGTCTATTCTCGGGCCCTACTTTGGAACTGAGGCCTCCTCCATGCAGTGCCTCTCTCTAGAATCAGCCTCTGAGGAGCGCCACCTCTGCTAGCTAGCCGAGGGAGCTGAGCAGCCCTTTATTAGGTGCTGGTTCCCCTAAGGACACATGGCTAAGGATGCGCCTTTCAGACCTGCCCCTTCTCTGGATGTCATGGTGGGGCCGGACACAGGGCGCTGAGGGCCGTCCTGGTCAGTGGTTTCTGCTGTCATCTGTGGCCTGGTGCACAGGGAGTGGGCCTCCCCGTGAGGAGGTGTCCTCATTTCCGTCCACGTTTTTGTCTTTTGTTGTTGGTGGCGGTGGTCATCTGAGGATATTTTTCCTTTGATTTTTAGAGAGAGTGGAAGAGAGGGGGAGAGACCGAGAGAGAGAGAAACGTCGATGTGAGAGAGACACATCAATTGGTTGCCTCCCACATGCGCCCTGAGCAGGGCTGGGGATCAAGCCTGCAACCGAGGTACGAGGTAGATGCCCTTGATCATAATGGAACCCAGGACCCTTCAGTCTGCAGGCTGACGCTCTGTCCACTGAGCCAAACCAACTAGGGCTCCAGCCCCTCTTGCTCTAGGTTTGGGTGTGAGGACATGGGACCGCTGGGTCTCTTCAGTGTCCACAGACATCCTGTGCCATCCTTGGAGCTTCTGCCTGGCTCTTCATGTGGCAAGTGCCCCATGGAGGAGCAAGCTGCTTCCTAGCACGTGCCCAGGCCCACATGCCTGCTGCACGTGTCCCAGCCCCCACTCCCAGCCCAGATGGTCTCTGCCAGGCCAGCTCAGCTGCCTCCCTCACGCCTCAGCAGCTCCCAGGACAGGGCCATGCAAGAACCCAGCTGGCCAGGGTGCCTCCAAGCCTGGGAGCAGCTGGGGTGCTTAGGGGCACTGGGGGGGTGGATGGGGCGGTCCTTCCATGGAGACCTCATAGAGACCTCATGCCTCTGTACACGTGGTGGTGGGGTGCTGACTGGGGCTCAGAGGACAGAGCTGGAGGAGCGAAGGCCAGGACAGGAGAGCCCCCCTGGGTCAGCTTTAACCCTGCTGCCTCGCACCAAGTACACAAGTTGGTGGCCCCAGGCCCTTCCCCCATTCATACAGTGTCTTGGGCAGCAGAGACCTTGGGGAGCCTCTTTGGTCTCTCCCCAGAACTCACTGGTTGCTTCTGTACTGGGACAAATAAGAGCAGAGTCACCCGGGCCAGGGCCCTAGATGCCAGAGCATCTAAATTCTCCCAGAAGGCTTTGCAAGCACCACAGCTTGCCTGGGTCAGCTCCACCCTGTTCTGCGTTGACATGAGGGTTTGGATACCTCTTGTCTGCAGTATCCATCCCAGGGCCTGGCGCAGAGTGCACACTCACCCAGCCCAAGTCCCGGCATGTGGCAAGTGCTCAACTAGCATAGGCTTGGGCACTCCCTTGGTAGAAGGCTGTTGCCTACTAAGCACTCACCTAGCACGAGTCCCAGCATGTGGCAAGTGCTCAGCTAGTACTGATTTGGCACACATTGGCCACTTCCTTAGAGCCTATCACACAATAGGTACTCGTCTAGCACAGTGCCAGGCACATAGTGGGTGCTCACCCTACTCAGGGCCAGGCATACATTGGGTCATCACCTGACACAGAATTTGGCACATATGGGGCACTCACCCAGTGCAGGACTTAGCATACCACAGGGGCTCACTGGCTTGGGGCTGATACATGATGAATGCACTCTGGCACACAATGGGACTTGGCAGTATTGGACTTGGCACACAGTGGGCACTCTCTCAACACAGGTCCTGGCACACAGTGAGTGCTTTCCTGGCGCAGACCTGGCATACTGTGTATTCTTCCATTATTTGACTTGGCTCATAGTGAGCACTCTGCTAACACAGGTCCTGGCCCATAGTGGGTGCTTTCTTTATATAAGGTCTGGCACAGGAGGTGCTCTCCTAGCCAGGACAGCCTAGACGTCCAACTAGATGATCCTAGATGTGCAACTATCCTCCTCCCAGTGAAATGAACACTGTCTAGATCCGAAGGATAAGGCCTATCCTTCCTCAAGCTTCCTCCCTGGACCTAGGACCCTGCCCTCCCTTCCCCTTGGTCTCCTTCCCCTCCCCATCTGCCCTGAAACCCACCTGCCAGTCCTGTGCTCTCCTTCCCCTCATACAGCTTCCTTGAAGCTCTCCTCCCATCCCCAGCGCTTCTCAGCCCTAACTCGGCAGCACCTTCCCTCAGACTCAACAGGGCACAACAAAGCCCCTAGACTCCTGGCCCCTCTGGAAGCCTGCCCACTCTTATTAAGAAAAGTCAGAGGTGGGGGCTGGGGAGCTGGCCTCCCTAAGTGGGGCTGGAGCAGCTGGATCCCACTAATGAGGCCTCATTACGGCCAGGGCCCAGCTGGGCTGCTGCCGCCTCCTGTCCCCATGGCCAGAGCCAGAGAAAGCCATCCAGCCAGGGCTGCCTGTTCTGGGCACCCAGCCCAGGCCAGGGCAGCTAGAGCCCAGAGCCCACCCTGGGTGGAAGTGAGCATTTGGGCATCATGGGTGACTGGGCCTTCCTGGAGCCAGTGGCCCAGCCAGGGCCTTGGCCCTCAGTCTGTGCCTGCAGGAAGTCAGCGGAGCATGTCTGGGGACCTGGCTGCATGAGGCTGGCCCAGTGAGTGGCTGAGTCCGTGGGGTCTGAGGCCATTCTTAGAATACTTGCTTGAGCCAAGGCCGGTCCACATCTTTTCCCCCAAACTGGGGATTAAAATGTACCTACCTTAAGGGGTTGTTGGGAGGATTAAATGAGTTGATATGTATATAGTGTTTAGGACAATGCTCATAGTAAGCACTTAATATGCACTGTCTGTTACCATTGTTACTAATGCTCACGAGCTTCAATAGTGAGTGGATATTATCCCCATTTTAGAGATGAGGAAACTAAGACCAGACATGTTAAGTGACCACATGTTGGTGAGAAACTGGCAGAGCTGGGGTTGGAACCCAGGCCTATATGACCCTAAAGCCTGTATCTCCTTTTTTTTTTTTTTTAATAAATACATTTTTATTGGTTTTGAGAGAGGGAGAGAAACATTGATCAGCTGCCTCCTTCCTGCATGCCCCCCACTGGGCATGAGCCCTGACCGGAATCGAACCGGCAAACTCTAGATGCATGGGATGATGCTCAACCAATTGCCACACCGGCCAGGGCAGCTGTGCCCTTTTTATTTCAGTGTCATCGTGCCATGTTCCCTTTGGAGTCAACTACACTCACCAAACTCACAGGAAGGCTGTTCCTTACATCAGAATGCATTCATGCTTCCACTTGACGAATGTTTCCTAAGGTCCGGCCATGTGCCCGGCCCTCTGCCAGGCGAGGAATGTCCAAGAGCTACGCCTTCCCAGGACCAGAGCTCCCAGGCCCACCTTCCTGGCCCCTGGCCTGTGTGCTCACCATCAGCTGGAGACTGACCAGTGACTGTGGCCTCAGAGAAGAGGGTCTGAGGCACATCCCACCCCAGTCACAGCGACACCTGCTGGGCTCTGCCCGCCCACGCAGCACGCTCTCCCAGAGCAGCACCTTGGTTCTGGGCAGCCCAGAACCAATCGCCAAGGGTCCTTATTCCACAGCCCCCTTTGTCTGGAGTCTGTGGCGACCCCCTCCTAGCCAAGGCCATCTTCCCTCGGACAGGTGAAAGCACAGTTCCCACCGTCAGGCACATTCTCCTACAAGGATGCCTTATCACCTCGGCTAGTTGGGGACCCGCAAGTCTGGGGCAGGGAGACAGCCCCAGGGCCTAGCAGCCCCAGCCCCCACCACTCTAGAGGTCTGAGATGCTTTGGATGCACCTGACCACCCTACCAGGAGCCCACCAAATGCCAGGCCTAGGGGCTCAGAAGCATCTGAGCCCCAAGGCCCAGCTCTGGGCGAGAAGTCGCCGCCCTCTCGCTCTCTCCTGAGCTCTCTCTGCCTCACTCTGTGGTTGTGAGAGAGAGAGTGTGTGTGTGTGTTTTGTTCCAATAACTTGCTGGGAACAAGAGAAAAACACAACAAGCCCCATGCCTCACTCTAGCTCTGGAGCACCCTCGCTGGGCTGCATGGGGACTGGCCGGAGGGGGAGGGCCAAGGGAGGGGTAGGCCGAGCTCCGGGAGGAGATGAGGTGAAAGTAATTGCTGCTGCCCAGCCAGCAGTGGGAGAGGCAGGGGATGCGCAGTGTCGCCTGGAGCTGGCAGAGGTGTGAATGAGCGGTGGAGACACGCGTGCTCCTCTCCGAGTGCTCACCCGGGATGGCCGCGGCTCATGGACCTGTGGCCCACTCCTCCCCAGAACAGGTCAGTCACCTTCCAGAAGGTCGAGCCCTGGTGCCAGGCAGTCTGGGAGGCTGGACTGGGGGTGGGGAGAGGGGCTGAGTGATCTGTGCCAGGGAGGGGCAGGCACAGCCAGCGAGCGAGACAGACACCAGCCAAAGTGACCCAGAAAGTTGCAACTGTGCAAAGGAGTGCAGGAAGAGTTAGCTGTGTGGTGGGGACACGGGGGAGGCAAGTGGGGGTGTGAGGGCTCCCCCAGCCCAAGGACCTGCTGAGAATCTGCTCTGTGTATCAAAGCTGCATTGTCCAAGCTCCCGGGGAGACGGACCGGAGGTGCCCAGGAATTGTACTAATCAATACAGCCCCATTGTCTGCCACGGCAGTTACTCCTATGGGAGAGGGGGTGAGGGGGCAGGGGACATGGTACATGGACTCGGTGGTGAGGGTGGGGGAGGGGACAGGGTGAAACTCAGCTGGAAGGTGAGACCCTATGGAGTGTTCACTAGTGCCCGGTAGGGTGGGTGCTGGCATGCCCTCATCCCTGGAAGTTAGGGAAGGGCAGGGCTGTCAGGCACCATGGGGCTGATGGCAGCGAGGATAAGAGGACCAGGAAAGCCACCCGCCATCCTGTAGGGCATCCTAACTTGACCTTCAGGAGGCAAGAGAAGGAATGTCCTCTGGAGAGGTGTGGGTCAGTTTGGGGAGAAGCATTATGCAGAGCTGCCCTCAAACCCCAGGACTACCAGGGTCCAACACCAAGGCCACTTCCACATGCCAGCCCGCTGCCAACCAACTGGGGTAGAGACTGCCCACAGCGGCCGCCGCCTGGAGCAGGCTGCCGGGCTTCTCTGGGGCAGAGGTAGGGCCCACCCAATGCCCCCGTTCCTGCTCCCCAAGGCCTGGAGCAGAGCCTGGCATGACTGAGAGGTGTGTCTTCCGTCTGCTGCTCCCCAAACTGGCAGGTCGCTCTCTGCCAATCATGGCCCCAGGATGAAATAGCACAAGGCATGTCCTTGCCCTCTCACCTGCTGTATGAGGCCTGGACTCTGGGGGGCTGGGAGCGGGGGGTGCCTAGAGATTACCCTGAGGTTTTCCTTGAGGAAGGAGGCACTGATCGCCCCTGTGCCCTGATTGGCCTCAGGTAGATTTTCCCATGATCCTTCCTGCTCCTCTGGCTGTGGCCCTGACTCTCCCATGCGTGGATGAGAGAGGCTGGAAGGCTCTGTCCCTGCAGGACAGGTGCTACCTGAGGGCCAGGCAGGCCCTGGACCGATGGGAGAGAACTTGGGGAGCAAGAAGCGAGGGGTGTCAGGAGGTCGCGGGCTCTTCTGAGGCCGCCGCAATTTACCGTAATGGCTGTTCTGCTTCAATTTCCCCCTGGGGCTCGGAGAAAGTTGCCAGTGATCTGGATTTGGCTCACGGTCAGTCTGGGATGTGAGGTCTTGCCCGTTCTCCTCCGTAAAGTTTGTCTTGGATGGACTACGTCCCATGAGCAAACCCTGGGTCTGCAGAGTCCCAAACAAGCAGCCTTCGGGGTCCCAGGGGGCCCGCCCAGCCAGGCCGCTCCAGGATTCCTGCGCCCTCCGAGAGCAGGAGGGGGAGCTCACAATTCACAAAAATATCCAGGGACGCGGATCCCGGAGGGCGGGAGTCGGGAGCCCGCGCAGGGGGCTGCGGCCCAGGCTGGAAACCTGGGTTCTCTGAGTCGTGCATGGAGAGAGGAGGGGTCCATCCTGTGGGGCTGGTCACCTCTGAGGGCAGCCTTTGTAGCTTTGTTTCCTCTTTCACACTTTCCTGTAGTTTCTAATTCTGTGTGTGTGTGTGTGTGTGTGTTAAGCTTATAATGCTTTTATAATCTGAAAGAAAAGCAATAACATTTTTTTAAGTCTAGAAAGCTAGTGGGAACTAATGGAAAACACAGGAGAGAGTCAGAAATAGCAAAGTTCCAGGCAAGGCAGAACTACGCAGTGCTAGGTCTGCTGAGGTTGTCCAGTCTCTCCTGTGATTTCATAGGTAAGGCTGCTGAGATGCTGAGAGTGGAGCTGCCCTGCCCAGGGTCACTGGGGGAGCCGGCTTCAGAGCGCCAGGTTCTAACCCCCAGTGCAGGGTCGGGCCCTGCCGAGCCCGGGGCACAGTGGGAGACCCGGATTCTGCCCTCAAAGCTGAACAGCCTTAATCCCAGAGGCTCATCTAGAGCAGGGAGTAAGCCGGGCAGAGGGCTATGTGAAGGACTTACGTAAGTGACTGCTGGGGGTGGGGGGCTGTTAACCCAAGATAGGTCCCAAGTCCTGTGCAGGGAGAACACTGCGGCCTCAATGCCGGTTTCTATGGGGAGGGGGCATCTGAGGGTCGAGTTAGAGAGAGCTCCGAAGCCTGCCTTCTGCCTGGCCTGGGGGAGCCCGCTTACAAGGCAGGGTAGTCCCCATCCTGGAGACCACCCACCAGGCCAATGTGGGGGAGTCGGGGAGGAGGGGAGGGGGCTGTCCAGGGAGTCTTGGGAGGAGGTGCCCACCCGGAGGGGCCCCAGGCCATTATGGTTTAATTCACTTCCAAGGTGTGAGGAAGGGAGGAAGAAAGAGCAGTGAGGGGCAGACAGTGGGAGACGGTGACAGGCAGGAGAGGCCTGGAGCCCGGCCAGTTGGTGGGGCTGAGCTAGGATAGGCAGCCGGGCCATCAGTCTGGGTCACACCGTGAGCACAAAGGGGTTCTTTCGTGGGCAACTTCAGGGTGGGGGACCACGGCAATGCCAGTTATTAGTAATATCAGTGATACAGCCGTCCACCCAGCAGATCCAAAAAATGAGAGGCTTAGTTTAGGGAAGATCATACAAGGCGCAAAAAACTATGTGGCCTTGAAAAAGGCTCACCAGCCAGGGACCTCACTGCCCAGGAAGGAAGTAGCAGGAAGTCCCCAGAGGGGGGCTGGAGAAGGAAGGGAACTAGACTTCCGGGAACCACCTATCCCCACCCAGTGCGATTTAGAGATCTCCTCCTCTGTGTTCTTGGACAAGGGTAGGCTAGCTGTGTCCTCCACTGAGGACTGAGCCCTCATCAGCCAAGACACCCGACCACTCCAGGTGGCTTGTGCTGGAACTGAAGTCAGAGGCCTAGCTGGGGGGGGGGGGGGGGGGGGGGGGGGGGGGGGGCACACAGTGCTGAGCTCCAGGGCCAGGGAACACCCCCCGGGACATGGGTGCTGCCTCTGCTGGGAGCTGCTGGCACCTCCTGCGGCGTGTCATTTCCCTGACCTCCAGCTCCTTCTGCACAGCTGACCCCTACCTCTGTGGGTAACTTCCCACCAGCGTGCAAGCCTCAGCTCCTCCCCCCCAACCCTCCTCCCCCGTTCCAGGCCCCTGTCCTGGGGGCTCCGGCCACCCGGTGTGGCAGCCTGGTTAGCGCATGATCAGTTATGTGCTGCTCATTAACGGAGCACGCTGGCTCTCGAGGGCTCAGTCAAGCGGCTGCCTGTGGCGCGTGGCTGGGAGCATCACCACCCTCCGGTCCCATCCATGCCAGGGAGGGAGCAGACGGCAGAGATCTGTCTTTTCCTGCAGCACTTGGTTGTGGGGGCTGGAGCCAGGAGAGAGGCCTCAAACCGCAAGCCTTAGGGACCTTGGTGTCTGCCAGGGGCCTTACCCTCGCCTTGCCCATGAGGCCATCCTGGACACTCGGGTGTCTCTTTTACAGGCGTAACCGCTGCCCTGTGACCCCACCCACTTACTCTGCAGCTGCCACAATCCCCCATTGTGCCCCTAAGTAAACGAGCCTTGGACAGAATGGAACTGTTACTGTAGGTCAATGTATAGGAGCCTATTTGGCTGAGATTTGTTAGGACATGAATGAACTACCCCAAGCAGGCCTCACACCCCCTGAAAAAATGCCCCTTGACCCTGCGGTATTGCTTAGGCCTGTCCCAAAGGAGGCTCTGGGAGGTGGTGACAAGCTTGGGCAGGATTCTGTGGGGCCTGTCACAGAGGGCACACTTGGGCTGTGAGCCACCGTCTCCCACGGCCAAACTGGCCTTCAAGCCTCTGCCTCAGGGTGGCCTTCCCTGACCTCACCCCACCCCGGTCCTCCTTCACGCCTCTGTGACTTGAGAAATGCCCCTTGGTGGTCAGGTTGCAGTTGCATGTAAAATGTGGTTTATTTTTGTCGTCTATGGCTGACTCCTCACTAGATTCTGGCTCTGAGTGGGTGGGGTGTCTGTTTATTGTTTGATGCCTAGTGCCTGGTGCAGGGCCGGCACACGGCAGGTGTTAGTAAATCTCCATGGTTGCACGAATGAATCAATAAATGAATGAACGCAGGCTGAAAGACGTTGCTCCGGGTGCTTCTTGAAGGAGACCCCACAGCTCCTCGGGCTGTGCCCCAAAACTCCCAAGGGGGTGTGCGGGCCAGCGTCTCTGCTGGGGACAGTGCTGCATTAGGTCTGCAAGACAGTTGCTCCACAAGGGTGTCCACGGTGTGCAAGCCCAGAGGGACCCCATGTGCCCACGGTGGGAGCAAGGGGTGCGCAGCCGGGGCCTCCGCTGGGCGTGGGGCCCCTGGGTCTGCCTTCCCAGTGCCTGTCCCGAAGGCCCAGTCCCCCGGAGCCCTTCCTCCCTCTGCATTGTCAGTCAGTGTCAGGGTCTGCCAGCATTTCCCAGCACCGGCCTCTTTGTTTACTGGCTAACGGACGGTTGTCCTTGAATGCGTCCCTTTCAAGCCGAGGGTCAGCGTCACTGCCTGTTCTCCCTCAGAGGCCGAGCCACTCTGTCTCTGGTCCTGGGTGTTCTCCAGGGACTCCTGTCTGTGTCTCTCCGGAGGAGAGCCCATCTCTACGAGGCGTCTCTGTCTGCTTTTCTGGTGACACGTGGGGTGACAAGTCTCTTAGTGAGACCCCTCGGAGCCCCGAGGCTCCGGCTCAGGGTGGCTGGGGTTCCCGCTCACCTGGGAGGTGGAAGGGGCATGGCTGGGAAAGAGCACATTCCCCCTTCGAAAGGGACTCGCAGCCTCTTCCAACCCGGGTCCCAAAGGCGCTGCCGTCAGCGCGGCTGGGGTCAGCGCGGCCTCCCAGCCAGGCCTGCAGCTCCCCAGGCAGGTCTGGCGTTGCCTTGGGGCAAATCCCCTCCTCGGCCCCTCCTGACCAGCCCCCTCGTGGGCAGGGCCCCTCTCAGCTCAGGGCCCCTTCCTGGAGTCATGCCCTCTGTCCCCTAGCAGAGTGCCCTCCACGTCTGGTGTGGTGCCTACAACTCCGGGCTCCTCCCCCAGCCCCTGGCCGGCACCACCCAGCTCAGGTCAGCTTCCCCAGGGCCCCCGGGCAATCGAGATGGCTCCACTGGGCTCCCCCATCCTGTGTCCCAGGATGCCCTTCCCAGTTCTGGCCCAGCTCAGTTGCTTCCCCCTTTCCCTGCCCCACAGCCCACCCAGTGCCCCCCGGAAAGACTTCAGCTGGGGGAGGGGTCCAGCATCCCGTCCTCTGCGGCCGCCTGTCCTGGGCAGCGTGCTCAGCCTGGCAATGTGGCGGCGGCGGGTGGGGGGGCCGTCTGGACACAGGCCCCTTTGTGCCCAGCCTGACTTGGCTGCTTGGTATGAAGCTCAGCTGCTCCAGGTCCTCACCCAGGGAGCAAAGGCAACGCTTGAGGGGCCGGGCTGGGGTGCTCCCTGCTCTAGCTGCTCTCAGTGTCTCACCTGGCAGTCACTGGCAGCAGCTCCTCAGGTGGGATGGTGCCCTGGAGTGGGTGCTCGGGGGGGCTGGGGAGGGAAGCCCCACTTGGCGCCCTCTGGCAGCCGCTCCTCCCTGCTCTCGCTTCTGCCAGGTCTGCTGTGGCTCCCGCCAGCAGAGACGAAGCCCAGTGTGGGGGGCGGGAGCTCGGAGGGTCCATGGTGTCCCTCCGAGGGGGGAGGAGCAGAGGACCAGGCATGGAAGCAAATGCCTCGCTGATGGTAACTTCTTTCCTGTCCCCACAGAATGGTGCTGTGCCCAGCGAGGCCACCAAGAGAGAGCAGAACCTCAAACGGGGCAACTGGGGCAACCAGATCGAGTTTGTACTGACGAGCGTGGGCTATGCCGTGGGCCTGGGCAATGTCTGGCGCTTCCCATACCTCTGCTATCGCAACGGGGGAGGTACCCAGTGGGCACAGGGCAGGGACCACCCACTTGGATAGCGCCCACTCACCAGGGCCCAGGCCAGCCCCCCCAGTACAGACCTCACTCCCCACAGGCTGGCCTCCGACCCTGATCTCCTTTGGCCCCATCTCTGGCTTCGATGCCCTTTACCTAAGGCCCAGACCACCCCGACCCTGGCAGTCTGCCTTCTGGGCCTGCCCTGCCAGCCTGCTCCCTCGAGGTGAAAAGAGGTGGAGGAAAGCACCCCAACCGCCCGAGGTTCCCTGTCTTCTATCCCGTGTTTCAATAGCCGCCCCCACTCCCCCAAATAGATTAGGGACATTTGAGGATCCCAGCAACGAATGTTTATGAAATTGCTTGGCTAAGCCATCAAATCCCACCTCAACATGGCGCCCTGGGGCTTGGGTTCTGCTCAGAGCAGACTTTCTGGGAGCCTCTGACAAGATCAAAGACAGGCCGTGGGTCGTAGCCTCAGACCCCGGCTCCTGCTCAATGTGAGGCACACCCTCCTGGGGTCCTAGCCAATTACAGAGGTTCGGCTGTTGGGTTCCAAGCAGGAAGAGGGAGGGGTCCCCCCAGCCTGCCCCTGAGCCGCCCTCTCCCTGCCTGCCAGGCGCCTTCATGTTTCCCTACTTCATCATGCTGATATTCTGCGGGATCCCTCTCTTCTTCATGGAGCTCTCCTTCGGCCAGTTTGCAAGTCAGGGCTGCTTGGGGGTCTGGAGGATCAGCCCCATGTTCAAAGGTGAGGCCTGGGCTGGGTACACACACACACACACACACACACACACACACACACACACACACGGGCCTATGGGGGCTGTGCAGACTCACCCATCTGTACAAACACTGCCAACCCCTGTGGAGCCCTCATGCTGACCCCATGCCTCACATCAATGACAAGGCCATGGACACACGCTGGGATCCATGTTTGCTTGGCCTCCACCCTTCCCTCCTACTTACGTGTAAACACAAAACCCCTTCACCCCCGCCCCCCCCCAGCTTGCCCTTGCCAAGGCCCTGACCTGTCTCTTCTGTGGCCTTCCATGAAAGCCTGCCCCTTCGGCCCTTTAAAATGAACCTCGCCTCCTCCAGCTGATGTGTGAGGCTGCTGCTCTCCCGCCCTCCCCCAGGTGTGGGCTATGGCATGATGGTGGTGTCTACGTACATCGGCATCTACTACAATGTGGTCATCTGCATCGCCTTCTACTACTTCTTCTCGTCCATGACAAACGTGCTGCCCTGGACCTACTGCAATAACCCCTGGAACTCCCCCGACTGCGCCGGCGTGCTGGACGCCTCCAACCTCACCAATGGCTCCCAGCCTGCCGCCCTGCCCAGCAACCTTTCCCACCTGCTCAACCGCACCCTCCAGAGGACCAGCCCCAGCGAGGAGTATTGGAGGTGAGGCCCCCCTTGGACCTGGGCTGCAGGGACACCTGGTGCCAACCCTCGGCCCTCCCTCTCACCATCAGGCAACCGTCCGCAGCGTCGGTAGGGTGCCTGCCGCACGGTCAGCCCTCTGCTGGGCACCGAGTGAGGCAGAGGTGCATGAAGAGGTGCAAGGAGTTCACGGCTTGTTCTGAAGAGGCTGACACACCAGAGAACATGGGGAGACAGGATGTTGAGTTGTGGAGTCCTTATGAGGTAGCAGTCAGGAGCATCAGGGAAAAGGGGGATGGCTTCCTGGTGAGGAAGACAGTGCGAGCAAAGGCCCTGGGGCCCAGGTGGGCAACGGCTGGTCTTGAACCCAAGGGGAACCTGTTCTGATGACAGTAACAAGTATGTGGGGGACACATGGCCATGAGGTGGCCTAGGAGGGCGCACTGGCCTTCTTGGAGAACCTATGAGAATTAAGCTTAGACTTAATGCCGCAGAACACAAGGAGCCATGGAAGTGTCCTGAGCCTGGGGCTGTCACCCTAAAGCTGTGCTTAGGAAAGACAGGTCCCACTGTGCTCTGTGGTAATGGAGACCAGAGTCTCAGAGCTGCTGGAACACCTTGTCCCAATGGTGGCTGTAAGAACATCCCGGAGGAAATTCTCTATGTCAAGCTGGAGAACCTGTGGGCAGAAGGCTTTGGGTGTTGATGGGTAAGCCTCACTCATTCACTCTACAAATAGTCACTACATAGCCTGCCAAGCCCTGTGTGCCCATGCGGTGTGAATGGCCTAGGGCTCCTGCCCTGAGAAGTTCGCTGTCCAGTGGGGAGACAGGAAGCTAATACACCACGAGCAGGTGCTTCATGCAGGAATGTGCAGGGGTGTGGTGGGGGCACGACAAGGTAGCGGTCAGTCCCAAGGGGATGGAGGCAAGACGATGTGGCTAAGATGGCTTCTCAGAGGAGGGAGAGAAGGGGTTGGGAGAAACGAGCAGGTAAGCAGAGGCGAAGAGATGGCAAATGGGGCTGGGGTTGAGGGCAGGTGGGACACTGAGTATTGAGACAGAAGAAGCCAGCGGGCATCATATGGTGCAGGGCTTCCCTGGCCAGGCTAAGGGTTTGAGGCTTTCTCCTCTAGGTCACGAGAGCCATAGGAGAGATGGCCAAGACCCCAGTGATACTCGAAGTCTTAGTAGATCCATATCCTCTAAGCCCAGCCCCCGAGCTCACACTCCCCAGGCCCAGCTTCCCATGCTGGGCTGTAGACATTCAAAGAGGGCCAAGAGGTTCACTACCCTTGGGGGTTCGGGGTTCACTATGTAGACAACAGGGAAGACTCCGTCAATCACTGGACAGATCATTTCTTGAGCACCTGGCAGGTCCCAGGCCCTGCACTGGGAGGGGAGTCACACAGACACTGCCTCATAGAGCTCACATCTGATGGGAGAACCAAGCAAATAAGTACCCACTTCTGTGTTCTGCATTTTAGACATGGTGTGGACTGGGCGACTTGTCCTAGCCTTGGGGGTGAACCTCTCTAGAAGCTCCCAGATGCACAAAGCCCCACCCACATCCCCCAGATGTTCCAGGAGAGCTTGCCATAGGGCTGCCTGCCAGGGATTCCCAGCCCATTGGGGCCACCCAGGGCAAAGCTCTGGGAAATTTATCCAGTGCAATCAGAGGGGACGAAGAAAACTGGTTGGGGGGGGGGGCAGTTGAACTCTACTTCTCAGCCAGGGCTGGAGCCAGGCCTGCCCAGGGAGCTGCGGTGCCAGGCTGGAGTCCCTGCCAGCAGGATGGCTTCCCGATGCCCCCTCCTGGAGAACCTGGGAAAGTGACCCTTGAGAGGGCTGCCCAGGCTGGCTTCTAAAGGAAGAGAGAAGTGAGCACCCCTATTTCTTGGGCACCTACTATGTGCCAGGCATATTACCTCAGATAATATTATCATCCCTGTTTTTCCGATTCTGAGGCCAGCATTCAGAAGTTAAGGAACTAGGCAGCATTGCTGCATCAGGAAAATGCTCCGGGTCCCATCTGGCTCCTCTGTGCCTGGCGCCTGATGTTAATTAGGCCAACGCTACCGGGCAGGTGCTCTTGGTCCACACTCTCCAACACCCTCTTGGAAAGCTGCATGATCTCATTGGAGCCCCACACAACCTTATTAGCTAGCTTGCGCAGACGTTATAAAATATTCCGATTTTACAAATGAGGAAAGCAAATCAAAAGGAAGATTAAACAACTTCTCTAAAGTGAGAGAAGCCCTGAGGGCAGATGTCTGAGCCCTTGTCAGCCTCTTGCTCACCCTTCTGGCCCACAGTCCTCCCTCTCCCACCTACTATTTAGTCTTGGTTTACAGTCCTCTGTGTGCTGGTCTGATTCCTGCTCAAAGCCCTAAGCTTGTGACCAGGCCCTCTCACCCTGCAACCCCTGTTGGTACCCAGCACAGCACCCGACACCCAGTGGGACTCGGATCCCAGCACCCCCCCACCACCACCACAGTGTCTTCATGGCGACTCTGGCGTCACACAGACCTCATTCAAATCCTGGCTCTGCCATTTACCAGCTGTGTGGCTTTGGGAAGTCATCAAGCCTCTCTAAGTCTTAGCTGTTCCTCTATTAAATGGGGATGCTTACAGCACCCACCTTATTGTTGTAAAGATGAAATGAGACGATGCAGCAAAAATCACTAAGAACAGTAGGCACAATGATTGCCACTGCTGGAGATGCAAAGAAATAGACAAGGGGGGCATGGGGGGGGAATAGACAAGTTTGTCCTATTCTCAGGTATTTACCATGTGGTTTGGGAAATTTAAAACTAATGCAGAATTAGTCCAGAGATATACTGCATCAAGAACCAACTGGTAAATATGTTGGGTTCCCAGAGTTTTTAGGTTAAACATTTAATTTCAAAAGCACATGGTCCAAAATCAAAACCAAACCAAAAACTCAAAATGGTGCCATAAAAATAAAGGACGAATTCATTACTTGGCTCCCAGGTTAGCCTTCTAAACTCTTTAATCTCTAATACTGCAATTAAAAAATAGTATATAACACTGTAAGTTTAACATATATAATTAAGGTTAAAAGTCTCTTGAACAAGAAACGATTTCTTTACTTTGAATGCTGGTGTTTGGAGTGAGGTGACTCCGTACTAGCTGCAGGACCCTCTGGCTATTCTGGTGGGCAGAGCTTTTCAACATCCATGTGCCCTCCGTCAGGCCCGGCCTGGGCAGCCCGGAGTCCCCAACCCAGTTGACTTCAGGTTTGAATCCCTTTGTCTGTTTACCCCCATGAGCCAAAAATATTTTTTTCTACCATGGTATGTGCCACAAAGGAAAAGTGGTTGGCAAACACTGCTGGAGGGGACCAGGAGCCCCTCCTTGGTGGTCCCACAGCTCCTGAACTTCTCCCATCCCATGTCTTAGGTTCCTCCATCAACAAAGAGCCTGGAGAGGGCCTAGCCCCGGGCCTGGCTCTGATGCCTGTTGAATGAACCATGGCAGTGGCAGGCCTTGGGCAGGAGAGGGAAGTGTAGCGCCCTCTGCAGGTCACTGTGTGAAAGGGCGACCTGGGGGAAGATTTGAGGAAGAGAGGAAGTAGGCCAAGGTGCTTACAAGTCTAACAGGAAGACCCGCCAAGCAAATACCAAATCTCAGGTCTGGCAACATTGTCCCATGAGGTACAGAGTAACATCTCATCAAAAGGCATTAAAAATGTCATGAGGTTTGAGAACTGGTCTGGGGGTTGGGGAAGAGGTGAAAATAGCTAAGAATGAGCTAAGCTGAGAGGTCCTAACTGTAAGAGGGGAAAGAAGGGAGCCTGTATTTACCTAAATTTATTTACAAATTATTCTGGGTTGGTGTTAATATACCCATTGTACAGATGAGGAAACTGAGGCTCAAGAGCTTGTCTCTTGCTCATCATTTGTAGCCGGGACAATTGTACCAACCACAGTTGTCCAGGTTTTCCTCCAGGTCTTCCCTTTTTACCTCCCAATTCTTTTACCACAATGTTCGTCCATTGATTCATTCAGCAAATATTGAGCACTGCTGTGTGCCAGACACTGTGCTAAGCACTGGGGGGTACATCAGTGAACAAAACAGTCAAAAACCCCTGCCTTCATAGAGGGAAGATGACAAACAAAATAAATAGGTAAACTTTATAGTATAACGGAAGGAGACATGTGCTGCAGAGGAAATTATAGCAAAGAAGTGGGTAAGGAGTGCGGGGCTGGAGCCAGGGCTGCAATTTTAAGCAGGGTAGCTAGAAAAGGCCGCTTGGCAAAGAGGACCCCTGAGTAAAGATCCGAAGGAAGTGAGAAAGGAGGGAGCCATGTTGACAAACCCAGCTGCATAATTTGTGGGCCCAGTGCAAAATGAAAATATGAGGCTCGTTCAAATGTATTAAGAATTTCAAGATGGCAATGGTAGAACGTTAAACTGAGCACTAGGCCTTTTAAAACGTAGGGTCCTGTGTCACTGCACAGGCCACATACCTATGTGTACATATGAATATTGGGGAAAGAGCATTTCAGACAGAAGCAACAGTATGTGCAAAGGTCCTGAGGTGGGGGCAAGCCTAGCATGGTTAAGGAACAAGGAGCCCAATGCAGCTGGAGCAGTGAGCAAGGTGGAGAGCAGATGAGGAGATCAGAGAGATGGCAGATAGGGGGCAATGGATCACTTAGGGCCTCATAACCCCTGGAAGGACTTTAGCTTTTCCATGGCCAGAGATGGAAGCTGCTGCAAGGTTTTAAACCAAGAAGAGACTCTTGGAGTGCTCTTACAAACACCTGTCAGAGGCTCCCACTGCCCTCAGGATAAAATTCAAACTTAGCCTTGACTTCATGGCTTCATATGCTCTGGTGTCTTTGCCTTCTCTACCGACAAGCCCAAGCTGGGCCGTGCTGTTTCAGGACCCCCTGTCTTGCCATGTGCTCTTTCCTCAGCCTGGCATGCACTTCCACTTCTCTTCATCCACCTCCTCCCCATTCCTCAAGCCTTAGCTCAAACCTCACCTCTTCTGAGAAGCCTTCCAGCGTGCTCCTCCCCATAAGGTTGAGACGCCCCTCCTGGCAGTGCCCACATGCCTGATCCAGGTCTGTATGCCCAGCACCTAGCACAGGGCCTGACAAACAAATGTCCAGGTGATTGAAAGAGCACCGCTAGCGTGGCATGGAGGCCACATAGACCCATGCATATGCAGGCAAGGCATCGGGCCTGTGTGCTCCTGAGCCTGCAGTCTACTCAGCATTCGGCTGCCTCCCTCGGTTCATCAGAGATGGAGGAGACTAATGTAAATGAAGAGGTCACAGAAGGCTTCCTGGAGGAGGTGACACCTGATAGGATGTATCTAGTCTGGAGGAGAGGGCATTCTGAAGGGAAAAATGTACACCTGGGGTGGGCCTGAGTGGGGACAGAGAGACCTCCACACCCCAGGGGCTGAGGAGGTCTGGCCCAGGCCTGGAGCGTGGCTTCTAGGGGCCTTTGGGGGTCCTGGGAGAGGCTGCAAGCAGTGGACTCCCTGGGGACAGCAGGCAGGGAGCTGGGCCCCCACGGTGGCTCCTGTCTCATGAGTGGGCTCCTAGTACCTTGTGAGAAAGACGGGAGCTGCCGGGCGGGGCCTGGGCCTTGGGGATGTGTTGCTGGGCGTTGGGGCTGCTGCTCAATGCAGAGTCTCCCCTTCCCCAGGCTCTACGTGCTGAAGCTGTCCGACGACATCGGGAACTTTGGGGAGGTGAGGCTGCCCCTCCTCGGCTGCCTCTGTGTCTCCTGGGTGGTTGTGTTCCTCTGCCTCATCCGAGGGGTCAAGTCTTCAGGGAAAGTAAGTGCCTCCCTTGCCAGGGTCTCAAGGTCTGTGCCCCCAGGAAGGCCCTGCCTCCCCTGCCTGGCTGTGTGTGTGTGTGTGTGTGTAGGGGGGTGATGACGGACCATGGATGAGTGG
>NW_005358857.1:428548-439338 GCF_000412655.1 Myotis brandtii | reverse complement strand
GGGTGAAAGCAGGTGCTGGGGAGGGGCACGGCGGGAAGAGCCCAGAGGAGCGCAGCGGGCCTGTCTTGCGCAGGTGGTGTACTTCACGGCCACATTTCCCTACGTGGTGCTGACCATCCTGTTCGTCCGCGGCGTGACCCTGGAAGGAGCCTTCACAGGCATCATGTACTACCTGACCCCACAGTGGGACAAGATTCTGGAGGCCAAGGTGGGGTGTCGCGGGCCACCTGGAAGGGACGGGGAGGGGCAGAGAGGCGCCTGCCTCTGACCACAGCTCCCTTTTCACAGGTGTGGGGGGACGCTGCCTCCCAGATCTTCTACTCCCTGGGCTGCGCGTGGGGAGGCCTCATCACCATGGCTTCCTACAACAAGTTCCACAACAACTGCTACCGGTGAGACTCCTGCCAGCCCTGGGCCCATTCCCTGCCCTCTCCTCAGCCTGATCCCGGCTCCCCCAGGCCCACCAGATCCAGCACAGCCTCCTGGCCCACCAGGGCCCTCCCTCCCACTCATGGCCTGGAGGTCCTTGGGAACGCTGGGTCTGGATCAAGCCATCGGAGAACGGAGAGAGAACCTTGACAGGAGAGAGAAGAGGGGTGGGGACAGTGATGTCCCAGGGACCTGTGAGGACTCAGGAGCCTCAGGCCCACTTAACAAGGTCCAGAGCAGACCAGAAAAGAGGTTGGGGACACCTCCATCCCTAGAACTTGCCCTGTCTCCAAGTCCTCTTCCGGCCCCAATCGGGCAGAGGGAGCAAGTCGTATGCCCTGAATTGGCCTGTTTTCCTCCCACCAGGGATAGCGTCATCATCAGCATCACGAACTGTGCCACCAGCGTCTATGCTGGCTTTGTCATCTTCTCCATCCTGGGCTTCATGGCCAATCACCTGGGTGTGGACGTGTCCCGCGTGGCAGACCACGGCCCTGGCTTGGCCTTCGTGGCCTACCCAGAGGCCCTCACACTGCTGCCCATCTCCCCGCTCTGGTCCCTGCTCTTCTTCTTCATGCTCATCTTGCTGGGGCTGGGCACTCAGGTAGGTGGGGCGGATTGGGAAGGGGGGAAGGCGCAGAGCTCGGGCCCCTGCTCTGATGGCCGTCCCTACAGTTCTGCCTCCTAGAGACGCTGGTGACAGCCATTGTGGATGAGGTGGGGAACGAGTGGATCCTGCAGAAAAAGCCCTATGTGACCCTGGGCGTGGCCGTGGCTGGCTTCCTGCTGGGCATCCCCCTCACCAGCCAAGTAAGAACTGAGGGGGAGGCTGGGCTGGTGTTGCCAGGGTTCCAGGGGATACCGGGTCTGGGAACCTAGCCACAGACCCTGACTCGGCTGCCCGCTGGCCCGCAGGCAGGCATCTACTGGCTGCTGCTAATGGACAACTATGCGGCCAGCTTCTCCTTGGTCGTCATCTCCTGCATCATGTGTGTGTCCATCATGTACATCTACGGTAAGTGCCCAACCTTCCACGGCCTCCCGAGCCCCAGCCCCGGGCTGCCCACACCGTCCTGCCTGGCCACTGACGCCCCTCTCTCCAGGGCACGAGAACTACTTTCAGGACATCAAGATGATGCTGGGGTTCCCACCGCCCTTCTTCTTCCAGATCTGCTGGCGCTTCGTCTCTCCGGCCATTATCTTCGTAAGTTCCGGGGCTGACCTCTCCCTTATCCTGCTGCCTCTTGGCACGTGTCCTCGTGGGAACCAGCGCTCCCATGAGGGCTCCACACTCCGGCCATTGTAGTCTAAGGAGGTTACATAGAGTCAGACAGGCGTGCGGAGCTCGAACCACCCTGGCCCTGGCCTTGAGTTCGGAAGGGAGTACAGAACCCTGAATCTGAGTGGAAGGGGACAGCAGTCCGGCAGCAGCTGAATCGGCCCTCCCTCCCTGGGTCCCCGGAGGGGCCTCAGGAACCATTATTGATATTGGTGGCAGCCTCTGTCAGCCTCACTGAGCATCTGTCTCCAACCCATCACAGCCCAGGTGCTCCAGGTGCCCGGGGTCCGTGGTGTGAATGCATGAGTGCCCCGGAAGCAGGCTGCACCCGAGTCAGCTGTCAGCTCAGGATCAGGGGCAGCCTGTAAACCTTTCAGGCACTGCGGTGGGCTGACTTGGGAGAGGGAGGTCTTGGTTTCCACCAATACCCAGTACCTGGGAAACCCACCTGGGAGCTGAATTGGTGGCGAGAACTCCCAACACTTTCTACACCGTTTATATATTAACTCACTAGAGGCCTGGTGCACGAATTTGTGCACCAGTGGGGTCCCTCGGCCTGCCTGCAGGATCAAGCCAAAACCGGCTCTCCGACATCCCCTGAGGGGTCCCGGATTGCGAGAGGGCACAGGCCAGGCTGAGGGACCCCACCAGTGCACAATCGGGGCCGGGGAGGGATGTGGGAGGTTGGCCAGCTGGGGAGGGATCGCAGGAGGGCTCCAGGGCATGTCCAGCCCATCTCGCTCAGTCTTGATCAGCTGGACCCCAGCAGCAAGCTAACCTACCAGTTGGAGCATCTGCCCCCTGGTGTTCAATGCACATCATAGCAAGCAATTGAGTGGTCTTAGTATATTACACTTTGATTGGTTGAACAGACAACCGGATGATCGGACACTTAGCACATTAGGCTTTTATTATATAGGATGAACTACAACTCTCCGAGGTATCTTTATGATCCCCACTTGACAGATGAGGAAACTGAGGCACGGAGATGTTAAGTAGCTGACCCAAGGTTACTCAGCCAATAAGAGGCGGTGCCACTATCCTAAGCAGGTAGTCCAGTCTGGAGTCCACGTGCTGGGCCAGCACCACCCTACACACCCCACCAGGAGGAGTTATTACTGCCTTTAGATTTTGCTACTTTATGCTCAGGGTGGGAAGTGGGAGCAAGGGGTTTGATAGTGTAATGGTCACTCCACAGAGAAGAGGCAGGGCCATCTCTGAGTGACAGAGGGGTCAGCCCAGTGGCGAGGGCAGTGTCCAGAGTCGTGCCCCTGTCACACCCGACTCCTCTGTGCCACAGGGAGCTCAGCATCGGGTTTTCACTTTGGCTCATGTTTCTGAACAAAAGGCCCCTGAGGGCTGAGGCCCCAGCACATGGGATGTGGGATTTTCCCTGAGCCTGGCACAGGCACTAGCTCTGGCCACTGGCCCAGCTTTGAAACAGGAGGAGCGGAAGTCTCCTGTAAGTGGTGAGAGGCCGGGAGGGCAGGCACTGCCGCCAAGCGCCGTGCCCTCTGGGGCCCAGGCCCTGCCTGAGGGGAGCTCATCCCCCACAGCTCTGAGGAGGCTGCCCCCCTGGGGAGAGAGCTGGAGCACCAGCCTAGGCAGGTCAGGGGGCAGGAAGGAGGTGGGCACAGAAAGGATCCATAGGGGCAGCCTCGGCCTGGGTCCAGGATCTTTGAGCTAGGCAAAGTGGGCAGCGTCCTCTCTGTGCACAGAAAGTCAGGCTGAAGTTAACATATAAGGTGAGTAGCTCTAGCCAGTTTTGCTCAGTGGATAGAGCATCAGCCTGCAGACTGAAGGGTCCCGGGTTTGATTCCGGTCAAGGGCACATGCCCAGTGGGGGTGTGAAGGAGGCAGCTGATCAATGATTCTCTCTCCTCATTGATGTTTCTAGCTCTCCCTCTCCCTTCTTCTCTAAAAGTCAATAAAAATATGTTAAAAAGAAGAAACATAAGGTGAGGACTCCAGGCCCTATGGACACATGTTTTTACATTTCTTTTTTGTTGTTGTTTCCCTTGTTAATTCTCACCTGAGGATTTTTTTTTTTTTTCCATTGAAAGAGTGGAAGGGAGGGAGGGAGAGAGAGAGAAAAACATAGATGTGAAAGAGACACATTGATTGGTTGCCTCCTGCCCGGGGATCAAACCTGCAACCCAGGTACATGCCCTTGACCAGAATCGAAACCGAGACCCTTTGGTCTGTGGGATGACACTCTAACCACTGAGAAAAACTAGCCAGGGCTGTTTATACATTTCTGAAAAGCTCTTTTTGACAAACTCCATCCTTTTGTCAGCTCAGTTAAGGGATTTGTCCACACCTAGATCAGGCTCTAGGTTCATTCAGGAACTTGTTATAAGCTCCTACTATGTTCGGTGTCCCGGGAAGGGCCCTCACAATGGATGTGGGTCTTGACCTCCAGAATTTGGTCACTGGGAAGGCTGGGGGAGACTGAGCTTTAGGGCTCAGCTGAGAGCTCAGGAGGCGAATGCTGAGCCCTGCTGGGGAGCAGCACACGTCACCCAGGCCCTCTGGGTGGCCCATGAGCCATTGGCCCATCCATTATCTTTCTGCTTCCTTTTAGTTTTATTTTTTAATTATAGTTGACATACAATATTACATTAGTTTCATGTGTACAACATAGTGATTCGATATTTATATACTTTACAAAGTGATCACCCAAATAAATGAGTGCCCATCTGACACCATACATAGTTCTTCACTTCCTTTAGGTCAGTGGTTGGCAAACTGCGGCTCGCGAGCCACATGCAGCTCTCTTCCACAAAATACCGACTTCTGCACATGGGCCACGAAGTTTCAATCGCATTGTACATGCGCGCCCGCACGTGGTATTTTGTGGAAGAGCCACACTCAAGGGGCCAAAGAGCCGCATGTGGCTCGTGAGCCGCAGTTTGCCAACCACTGGGTTAGGTTTTCTGTTGCTGTGGCAGCCAGGCTTCATTTTGCATCTCGCCTCTTCCCAAAGCATCCCCAGCCAGACACGCGTCATCCCAGCCTTCAGAGCCTCCCCAGGCTGTCCACAGGCCACAGGGCTCCGCCTTCCCTCTCCCTCACGCTCCCACCTCCCTGCACAAGTCAGTTCAAATCAGCAAATGAGATTGTGCCAGGCCATGTGCTGGGCACTGGAGAGCCAGAGCTGATGCAATCTCAGGAGCTCCCAGGTCCATGGGGACCATTAAGTAAATGCTTAGCCGATGGGAACTGCCTTTCCGGGGGAGGAGATGGGGAATCTGGAGAGGCTTCTACTTATTTTATTTATTTACTTATTTATAAAATCCTCACCCAAGGATATGCTTTTTTATTGATTTTAGAGAGAGAAAGGGAGAAAGAGAGAGAGAAACATTGATGAGAGAAACATGGATCGGTTGCTTCCTGCAAGCGCCCCAACCGGGGATCGAACCAACAACCTGGGTATGTGCCCTGACCCAGAATCGAACCCGCAACCTTCCGGTGCACGGGAAAACGCCCAACCAACTGAGCCACACTGGCCTGGGATGGAGCGGCTTCTTGAAGGAGGTGGCATTTGCTTAGATGTGGTGCAGGATTCTCCAGAGTAAATGAAAAGGGTGGGAAATGCTGGGTGTAGCTGAGACATTCAGACAAGGGGAATGTGGCCAGAAAGATAAGCTGAGGTCTCGATGTGAGGAAGTCAACGCCCTAAAAACCAGGAAGGGAGTCTTTGAGCAGAACTGACTTCAAAGGTGACAGCAGCTTACGGGTTCCCTGGCTGGACCGGAATTACGGAGAAGCCAGACCTCTCCCCTTCCATCGTGCGTACATGCCTGTCATGCCCTGGACCCTGGTTCCATCTGCTTCTTCCACCACCCAAACGATGACATTGGCCCTGCCCTCTCCCAAATGCCTCTTTTTATCTTGGGAAACTGGAGAGGAAGGGAGGGGGTGCTGATAGGAGGCCTGAGGGCTGGGTGGGGCTGGGTGAGGCTCATGCCCACTCCCACCCCCCACTCTCTGCAGTTCATTCTCATCTTCACGGTGATCCAGTACCGGCCAATCACCTATAACCACTACCAGTATCCAGGCTGGGCAGTGGCCATCGGCTTCCTCATGGCGCTGTCCTCCGTCATTTGCATCCCACTCTACGCCCTGTTCCAGCTCTGCCGCACAGAAGGGGACACCCTCTTCCAGGTGAGGGGGGAGCCAGATGAACTGGGAAGGGGTGGATGAATGGGGCTTAAGGGCTCTCCTCTGACATGCCTTGCCCCGCCCTTCCCCTGCCCTAGCGTTTGAAAAATGCCACAAAGCCAAGTCGAGACTGGGGCCCCGCCCTCCTGGAGCACCGGACTGGGCGCTACGCCCCCATCATGCTGCCCTCCCCTGAAGACGGGCTGGAGGTCCAGCCACTGCACCCGGACAAGGCCCAGATCCCCCTAGTGGGCAGTAACGGAAGCCGCCTGCAGGACTCCCGGATATGAGCACAGCTGCTGGGAGGGCCCCAGCCCCACCTGTGCTCCCGCCACAGAGACTGGGGAGGCAGCGGACAGGTGTCACCGCCTGCCCCGCCATGCCCTGCGCAGGGCGGCTGCGGTCACCTTGGCCACCACTGCTAGGGCGGTCATCTGTGCTCGTGTCCCCAGTGTTTACAGGTCCTTTGGATGCCAAGATGGAAGCTGGGGGAGCAGGAGAGGGAGAAGGCAGGGTTGCTGGTTGGGGGCTAAAGCACTTTGAAGGGGTCTCGGGCCAGATCCCCAGAGGCCTGCCGTGCTTTATGTGGCCTCTGATGACCCCACACTCTGCCCTGAGCTGAGTCTCTGGGTGGGCCCCGACCTGTCCCTGTCCTTGGGCCACCAGCCTCCTGACCAGTGTTCCTGCCCTCAGAGCAGATCCCAGCCTCTGCCCGGGCAAATTTGGATCTTCCTACCTGGGGGCAGAGTGAGGGGAGAGGGGCTGTGCAGTGTTACTTGTCAGGCTGTGCCACCCAGCCCTGTTTGTCTGTGTAATTATTTTTGTAAAAACTGTCTTATCTGTGGTTGCCACTCCCTTGCCCCAGGCCTCAGGCCCCATCTGGCTTCCAGGCCGGCCTGCACCTCACTCAGCTGCTCTGGGGTTCCCCAGCCTCATTGCAGCCTGGCTGCCCGGCCTCGTGAGCAGAGGCCCGTGACTCAGCAGCCTGCCCAAAGCACTCGTTCTGGGGGCCAGGGGTGGAGTGCTGCTCAGCAGGAGGTTTAAGCTCAGAGCCCAGGGGAAGGGACCCTACATGACACCCCCTTGCCCGCCCGCCACCAGGCTAACGGCCCAGTCCTCCCAGATCGGGCTGCCCTTGATCACGTGCCAAATGGCTCCAGCCCGAGTGCACCATCCCCTCTCTGGAGCCGGAGCTCCTTTCCCCAAGCCCTGCAGTGTCCGTGTGTCCATCCTCATGTCCCTCTGTGCAGCGACAGCCCCGGAAGAGCCGCCTCTAATTCTCTGTAGCAATAACGGTGCGCCACCCACCCCTGTCCATCGTGCACCACTAGGATTTTAAAGTCCATAGATTTTAATGAAATTTCTATTCCTGTCTCTGAGCTGCTACTGTGCTTTGTCTGAGTCCTGCAGGGAGACAAGACTTGGGGCTGGGACGAGACCTCTGCACTGTCTACACCCAGGCTCCGTGAAAGCCTGGGAGGAGAGAGGCCAAAGGCCGCGATGGTCAGGGCCAGATACCAGGGACTTGGCAAGGGGGTGGGAGGAGGGTCAGACAGACGGACAGCCTTGGGGTCCTATCCAAGACAAGATCTGAAGCAGGCGAGGCCATGGCAACTGAGAGGTGGCAGTAGCAGGCGGGGCGAGGTCCAGAAGCCAAAGCCTACTTTGTGGCCAGCTGTCAGGTCGGGGCCTGGGGCACCGCACTGGACACTGAGGTGGAAGCTGGCCTTTTCCTGGGGCTGCACTGGAGCTTCCGTCCCCAGCGGCAGGTGGCAGCCAGGCCTGGAGGCCTGCGTTCCAGAGGAGGAGCAGGTAGGTGGCACTGGAGAGGCCTTGCCCAAACTCCAGCAGCTCCGCGGAGGCAAGGCAAGGATCTGAGGCCCTGGCTGGAGGACCCCAAGGGCTGCTGCCTGGACAAGGAGTGGCCATGAGAGGGCCATCGCCGGACCCTTTGCCCACCCTGTGAGGCCGTCCGTCTGCTCTGGCGTACCTGTGGCTGGGGGAGGCACAGGAAGGCCGCAGAGGTGCCTGCAGCTCCTGTTGCATGGCCGCCTTCTGCTCCTGTAGCTCTGGAGGAGAGGAATGCCTGAGGCGCGGCACCCAGCTCTTCTAGGGTCTGCCTGGGTGGGGCGTGGGGAGGAAGCTGGGGACTCGGGGGCCTGCTCAGGTTCCTCACCTGCCAGGGTGGGCTCTAGGGTTGCTTCGGAGGCCTGGCGTGCCCCTGTGCACGCCTCCAGGCAGCGCTGTAGGGAGAGCTGGCTCAGGGCCCCCCCCCTTCACAGCAGGGGTAGGATCGGCCAGGGCAGGAGGCAGAGGCCAAGCAAGATCTTGGCAGGGCCCAGAAGCAGCCCATGCCACACCCTCGTCTCCACCACCTGAGGGCAGCCCCCAGGAGAACACTACCCACGCCCCCCTGAGAAGCCCAGCTTGACAAGGGGGTGGTTGGACCAGACCCAGACTTGGGAAAAAGGCAAAAGATTGGAGAGCAAATCCAGCAGGTTGATTGAAAAGTGCTGACCTTGGACTTAGGGGCTCAACCTGAATCTCGGGCTTCTGGATTCACACACACAAGAAGTGCACACGTGAGAAGTGGCTACAGGACTCACGCAGCCTTTATATGCATGTACGCACACAGACACACATGTACACGGGCTCAGACACCAGGTGAGAGGTGGCTGTCTACACTCAGCAGAAAGGCTGGGGTGGGGCGGGGCTGCAGCTCACCTGCAGGACGGGGATCTCCCTCTCCAAGGTGTGACACTCCTCCTCCAGGAGGGCCCTGGGACACGTGGGAGTGCAGCAGCCGGAGCCAGTGCCGCAGGACCGGGGCTCAGCGCAACCCTCCACACAGCCCCAACCTCCAGCCCCACCACAAGCCCCCTCCAGGCCCTCCCTTCTCAGCCCACCTTGCCCTCTGCTGCCCAGCACGGCCCTCCAGCCCCTGCCAAGCCTCTTCCTGGGAAGAACGTGTCCTCTCCTTGCGTACCTCACAGCGCCCACCCGGACAGACACTGTCATTTCTTCTGTACCACTGCACCGGGCCTGCGACACCTCTTGCCTCTGTTCTCCCCCACATCACAGCCCTTCCCCTGTTTAAACTCTTCTGTGGTTTCCCCCACTTCACCTCAAGGTACAAATCCTCGGGCCATGGCCCCTGCTAGCATTCCTACTTGGACACTTCCTGGCAGCAACCTGCCCCCTCCATCTCTCAGCCTTACTCTGGTGGGCCGTCCCCCCTACCCCTCAGGTATGCTGCCTTCCTCTCCGCTCTCCTGGTCCCAGGACTTCCAGATCTATCCAGTCCCCTCCCTATTTCCACCCCCACTACACACCCGGGGGCCTCACCGCAGGTGTCTGGCAACCCCGTCAATGTTGGACAGGTCCAGCTGGTCCTTGATGAGACTGAGGTCTCTGTGACTGCTGCTGGGAGATGAAGTCAGTATCACCCCACGCTGCCTCGCCCGAGGCCTTCAGGACACAATGCCACTGCTCTTACACGACTCTGTGTCTTTTCTCATAAAAGCAATATGATACAGTACAAGGAGGAGGAGCTCTGGAATCTAGGTTTGCAAATGGGCTCTGCCACCCTTGGGCAAATGGATGCTTCTTTCTGAGCTTTCGTTTCCTCATCTGCAAAACGGGGCCATCACTTACCTCACAGGGTTGTGAGAATTAAACATGAGTTGCTGCCATTCATTTCTTATGAGCATGCCCCTGCTCACTTATCTCATTCCCTCCCAGCCCTCCTCCTGTTCTGTCAGCCTGAGGGACAAGTGATTCCTGGACACGGCCTCCTTTCCTCCCACCCATGTTTGCATATAGTGTCCCCTCTTCCTGAAAAGCTCTTCTCTCTTTCATCTGCTAAGACCCAGGTCAAACCAGTCACCTTCTCCAGGAGGCCTTGTGGGCCCCCAGGCTGGGCAGGTGTCTCCTGGGCCTCTGCAGCCCTCATGTGCTCATGCCCAGCACCAGTGGCTGTGGAAGTGTCCAGCCTCAGAGCAGGAGCTCCTGTACGGAGCCGGGTGGGACCCTCTGCCAAGCAGGAACAGATTCCCTCCTCTCCTGTCCCCAGTTACCTGGGTTCACCAGCTGGCACCTGGAACGCCTCCTGTGCTGGAAAACCACTCCGGGGCTCCTCCAAGGCAAAGCGCAGCACCCTGGGGCTGTACTGGACCCACGCTTGGGTCTGGTCCCTGCAGAACGCGCACATGAAGAAACCTGAGGGTCTCCTTCCAGGGAACCACAGGAGAGGCAACCCTACTCTGCACTGCCTGAGCCAGAGGAGGCAACGAAGTCATCAGCTCCGTGGGTTCAGATGACTCGGCTCTCCCACCTGTCCCGAAGCCGGAAGCACGGCCCCTGGTCAGAGTTAGAGCGAGCCCATCTGGGTTCTGGGGACCGGGCCCAACCCCAGGTGTGAGCTTCCCACCTGCCCTCATAGATGGCCTTCTGGCGGAGACACTGGAGCAGCTGCCGCAGCTCCCGGCGCACGAGGTCTCTCAGCAGGGGCGGCGGTGCCAGGAGGGAGGAGGGGTCGGAGGTGGGGCGGGAGCCGGGGGCTTGGGAGGACCGCGCCTCTTGGAGCAGAGACCGCAACATCGCCACCTGCAAGGAGAGCTGAGACACCTTGCGACGGGGAAGGCAGTGAGGGAGGTGAGAAGGGGGGGGAGGGAGTTAAACAAGAGAGGGCGGGGGATGTCCCACAGGACCTCGAGTTACCCGGCCGAGCCAGAACCCAGAGTAGATGGGAAATCACCCGAGTCAGGGGTCCGGCCAGGGGTGTGCCCACCTTCCCACTCGCCCCACCTCCGCCCGCAGCTCCAGGCTCAGGTCCACCATCGTCTCCCCCAGAATCCTCTTCACTTCGGGCCGCTCCGGGAGCGGCACGTGCTCCTCCACCAGCTCCCAGAGCCACGGG
>NW_005358857.1:418706-428240 GCF_000412655.1 Myotis brandtii | reverse complement strand
CGGCCGTCACCCGGGAAACTGGGCCGCCACCAGGCCCCGCCCCCGCCCTCTCCAGGTCTGGAAAGCCGCACCCACTCGCTGGGCGTCCGACGGCAGCTGATGGGTGGTTTTGGAGTCTGAACCACCCAATGATCCGAAGGGTCCTGACCCCAAGTACCTGGGTCTCATCCCTGGCCACTTTCGGGCGGGACAGGCGGAAGAGCCGAGTAATCTGAGTCCACGGAGCTTATTTCTTCGTTGCCTCCTCTGGCTCAGAGGCCGTGCAGAGTAAACCTCTCCCCTTAGAGACCCGGGCTCGGAGGGGCCAGGCGCCCCTACAACACACCCAGGGTCTGGATTCAGGGACCCAGATCCCCATCCCCAATCAGGCAAAGGGGCTGCTCCATTCACGTTTTTTACTAAAGCACCCACACAAGTTTCTGTGCAATGTACAAACACAAGCTAGCCCTGGGGCTACTGCCTTTGCTCTGAGACAGGGAGATGGGAACCAGACTGACTGATCCAAGCCGTACCTGCCACCCATGCAAAGCCCAAGCCCAAGATCCCAGGCAGTAACACAGCACCCCCTCTGGTCCCCTCCTGGGGCTGCTCCTCAGCACGGGGCCACCAGTTTGCCCCCTACAATGTTGAATGAAAAAGGTTTCCCCTCCCCTGGGAGCAAGGGGGATCCCCAGGTCTGAGAAGTCCCCCTGGAAGTGGCACTGCCCCCGAGTCCTACCTCCCATTCTTCCAGGCCCTAGGGGACTCAAGGGAGGGGAAACTGAGGCACAGAGAGGTGGAGTGACCTAGCCCAGGCCACTCCATGAGGCAGTGCAGGGGCTGGCCCAATCCTGACAGTAAGGGGGGCTGGGCTGGGGAGGGAGGAGTAAGGAGGAATGGCCCCAGAGGCCCCCCCCACTCCAGGGGCCTGTTCAGGATGGATGCCCCTCCAAAGTAGGTTCTGAAATTTCCGGTGCAGCTGGGAGGGCCTATTGAAGACCCTCAGAAAAACAGAGCCCACAGTTTCAGTCCTGGGGGATCCCCCTCAGAGCAGCCGCCAGCTAGGCTGAAGGTCAGTCCTCTGGCCAGCAATCCTTGGCACAGGAGCCTTTGTCCTTTAGTGTCAGCCCCGGGGGGGCCATGATGGGGGTCGTCCAATGTCCACTGTGATGTTGGTGAAGAGCGGCTGCCTAGACACCTCCAAGACCTGATACCGCACTGACCCGATGCCGTCCCGCTTCATGGTCAGCTTCGTGTTCTGAATCTTGGTAAACCTAGGCAGGACGGAAGTGAGTCCAGGTCAGGGCTAACCACCAAACCCAACATCTCTGGGGCCAAGGGTCAAGCCATCCGGCTTCTTCCAGGGGTGACCCAGTTCTCCTTGCCACCCCCTCCACCTGCCTGGAGCTCTTTTGCTCTTATAATTGCCCTCCAAACGGATCTCACCCCCAAAGTCCAGAACTGTGACATCCCCACAAACCTCTCATCTCAGACCTTCCTTCTTTAGACCCAGACATAGGGCATCCCACAGACACCTCAAATGCAAAGTGTCATCTCTGCTCCCCAAACCATCATCTCGGCCACCCTCTGTTCCTCATCCTTTAGTCACTCCTTCACCATCTATTTATTGAGCAGTCCCCATGCGCCAGGCTCTACCCTAAGCACCAGGGACACAGCCATAAACAGGCCAGCAAGGTCCTTCCTCTCACGGCAAGTCTCTGCCACTAGGGGAGACGGGTAACAGACAAGGAACACAGCATTAGTGCGAAGAACAGAGGAGAGGGAGACCAAGAAGACTGACTTGGAAGGGGTGAGCATGTGACATCAAGCTGACAGCAGGAGGGAGAGCATTCTAGGCAGAGGTAGCAGCACCTGCTGACCCTAAACTGGGAATGAGAATTTGCACAGCTGTGTGGCTAGAGCCTAATGGGCCAAGGGAAGAAGCAGTAAGACTTAGCTTGGAGGTTACATCGTGTATGGACAGGGCTCTGTAAGTCAGAGGAAGCAGGTTCTTTATTCTGTGAGCAAGAAGACATGGAGGGATCTTTAGCCCAGTTTGGGGGAGGAAGGGTCAGGGAACATGAACTACAGAAGGGACAGGGGAAGCAAGGAAACCAGTGAGAAGTCACTGCAGTGGTCCAGGCAAAAGGAGAGGTAGTGAAGGGAAATACTGATGGGCTCAGATATGTTTGGGGGTGGCACCCATATGACTTGCTGATGGTTCGGACATGTAGGGTGAGTGGAAGACGAATCCGGGAGAACTCCTAGATTCGAGGCAAAAGCAGCTAGGTAGATGAAACCACCACCCACAGAGTACCTTTAGCCAGAACATCTTGCTATCTTGTCACTCACCCACCCACAGCAGACATCACTAATTGATGATGGCTATTCCTGAACCAGGACCAAGGCTCCCACACTGTGCTTCTCGAAGAGCTGCACTCCCATCCTCATCCCAGCTGCTTTGGTCCTCCCAGTCCTTCTGAGCTCAGCTCAGACCCCTCTCTGAGCTCACTCTCAGATGCCCTGAAGCCCTCTCCTCCCAGTCTTTTGTCCCTGCCCTGCTCACCATGATTTTTACCTAAACTGCTTTTTCATCAGCTCCCTGGGCACCCGGTGCTTCATGCTTCCGCCAAACATCAACCCTACGTCAGTGCGGCACTCCCCACTCTTACACCCTGGGCTGAGCAGAACCACCCTACTGTTCCAGCTAGAGCAGAGCAGCCTCGCTCCCAGCATGCCCCTGGGGCCCCATGGATTCCTTCAGGCCTGGTCGGCTTCCCTCCGGCTCCACCCAGCAGCTCGGCAGCCCTTCACCTTCCTCAAGCTCCAAGGGCGATCCCTTCCATGACTCCCCAAGGCCCCTGGGACAAAAGTGAAACTGACACCCTGGGATGTGAGACCCCCAACACCCATCAATGATCTTCTCTACTGTTAGTCTCCGCCCTCAGAAATTTTAATGCCCCTGAGTTTCGGACTCTCAGCATATACCATGCACGTTCACATCCCAGACTCTGACACATACTATTTCCTTTTATCCAAACTGGCCTCCTCTATGAACCTGGTGAATACGGCACTGTGCCCAAGGTAGGTGGGTGACAAATATTTGCTGAATGAACAGCTGTCAAACTCCAGTTTACTACACATTCTCCAGGAGGCTTCCCACCATCCCTCTGCCAGGACAGCACCTTGCCCTGACCACCCTGTGCCGTAACTGCCTATCTCCCTCCCTAGAATGAACTTCGTATGGGACATCCAGCTCTGCACCCTTCTCCCCAGCAGGTTTGGCACCAGACAGTCCCGGAACGTGTCAGGAAGCCCGTGCCTACATTTCACATGCCCTCAGGCACTTCTCCCAGCCAGCACCAGACACCAAATGTTGCTACACCCTCAGAGACAGAGCCGCCCACTCCAATCAGAGGGTCAGTACTGTCTTTCCAATCCCCGGCCCACACGCCCAGGGCTCAGGCCTTTGTTGAGCTCCAGGCCCAGGAGCTGAGCCCAGTGCTGTCTATCTCTCATCCTATCTGCTCTGGCACAAGTGAGATCTGTGGGGACACCGATGGGAATGCAATCTACTCAATGACAATCTCAGCCCTGCCTTTACGTTTTAGTCACTGCTAGGAATCAAGCCAGGAGTGAGAGCTGCCTGGGTGAGGCTGAGCTAGCGGGTAGGGAACAGGAACCAGAGGCGCTGAGATTCACGTCGAGGGTCGGGGACCTTGGGATCATCTCTGGGGATCCACTGCAGAGGGGGTCACCCCAGGGAGTAAGGGGTTAGGGGCCCTTGGGGTCAGGGTGCTGGGGGTCACCTCTGAGGATTGGGCTCGTTATGCTTGTCCCGGTCGTGCTTGATCATGCGGTAGCGGCCTATGCGGACGTCTGGGCGTGAGATCTTCATCCCAGTCAGGGAGATCCTGGGGATGGGGACAGATGGACTGGAGCAGGCACCAGGAAGGACAAGCGGCCCTGCCCGGTCTGCCACACCCTCTCATGCCCCCTGTCTACTCTCCACCCCGTCACTCACCGGTTGAAGATGTCGTCATCCTCACCACCCCAGCCCCAGTACTCATTGGGGAAGCCATTGATTCTCAGGAACTGGGCTTTGCTCAGGCCCGACACGCCTCCAAAGTAGCCAGCGTAGGGCAGCCTATTGTGCAGGAGGGCGGGCGTCAGTGAGGGGCCTGAGGGGAGGATGGAGATGGGGTGGGGAACAGTGTGCCCCGGGCCAGGAGCTAGGGGGGCACTGGGGCTGGGAGTGAGGGCCTGGGCGTGTTAGGGGAGGTGGGGATGGTGGGGGTGGGGAGTTCTGGGTTCAGCTGCAAAGGGAGCTCTCACCGGAAGCCGAACTTGTCCATGGCGATGGCGAAGTGGCGGGGCTGGTCGCCGCAGCGGTACAGGTTGCGGTCATCCATGGGGACCAGGTCCACGTCGCTGAAGATGAAGCAGTCATAGGAGGCGTCCTCCTTCAGCGCCTCTAGGAAGCCCACGTTGAGCAACTTGGCCCGGTTGAAGGTGTCCTCGCCATGCTGGGGTTGGGGGAGGGGTCGGGTCAGCTCTGGTCCTGTGACTGGCAAGCACCTGCCATTTCCCACTGTCCAGAGTGGTCCCCAGGGGCCTGCTACCCACCCCCCACCCCCTTCGTGGCTCCTGCAGACTCCCAGGATCAAGTCCAGCTCCTTACCCTGGGCCCCGCCTTCCAAGGCCTTTCATGACTTGGCTCTAGTCTCCTCTCTGGCCACTGCCCTCAGACACCAAGGCCCAGCTACACGGCATCCCCCAGTGGCCCGGCTCTCCCTCGCCTTGGCCTTGGTGTTACAGTGCCCCTGCCCGGAATGCTCTCCGCTGCTTGCACTCGCGTCTGGAAGGCCTCCCTGAACCTCCCCGCCGCAGTGTCATTATTCATCCCCTCCCGCGTGCTTCACGTATGCCGGCGTCCACTTAAACTGTGATTTAGAGCTCTTACTTCAATCTTCCCTCACTCAGACATGCCCTGCGGCCTGGTCTTTGTGCCAGGCGTCTTGTTTGTGCCACTGGAGATCCTGGAGATGAGCAGCCCTGAGCACACTGCATCCCTACTGAGCACAGTCATGAAGTGAGACGAACAACGAACGCCCCGAGTGCCCAGAAACCATGGGACTGAGCTACGGAGCCTCAGCCACCTGGCCCCTCTGGCTCATGTGGATCCACACCCAGTTCCCTGGGGAGCCTCTGACACCAGGACGGGACGGGCGAGGTCACTCGTCTCCCAACAAAATGACAAGCACAGGCAGTCATGGTCCAGTGAGCCTGGGCCCCAGCCTACGATCTCCAGGCTGGAGCCGGAGAGGCTCCTGTGGAGGGTCTTCCAGGGGCCCTTCTGGAAGGAGAGAAGCAAGAGTGGCCCTTCCTCACCACCAGCCAGCTGGGGCCTAACGGGGTGGGAGCTGCTACCCTGGGGCCCTGAACTGCCCAGGGCTCTTGCTTTCCTCCCTTCTCCCCCTGCACCCTCTCTCCCTCCAGCCCTTGGAGCAGCTGTCCGTCACCTCCGGGCTCAACGGGACTCCTTTCCCACCTCTCTCACCAGCCAGGAGCTCAGGTAGCTCCCACAGGGCTCACACGCACGCCCAATTCTCTCCCCTCGGGAAGAGAAAACCTCCCTCTAACCACTGCCCTACCTTTTGCCGTCCCTTGTTGGCAGAGGTTTGTTTCTTTTAAGGAGTTGTCTCCAATCGCCTGTTTCCATGTTGTCAAATCTGATTCTTCAACCCACTGCAATCTGCTTCCGCCCCCACCATGCCCCTGAAATGGCTCTCGCTGGGCCCACCCTGTTGCTAAATCCACTGGACGCGTCTTGGTCCACATCCGTCCTTACTCCCACGGCAGTGCTCACGCACTCGCCACGCTTCCTTCTTGACGCTTATTCCTGGGCTCCCAGAGCACCGCACCCTCCCGGGTCTCCTCAAACCTTTCTTGCCAACCTTGGCAGCCTCTGCGGCCATCTCTCTTCCTCCACCCGTTTCTTCCACGCTGGCCTCTCCTCCCAGGCCCCATGCTGCCTGCAGGTTGGACATTGTTGGTTTTAGGGACCATCTACATACTGGTGGCTCCCAGAGCCCTCTCTCCACCGCAGACCTCACTCCAGGGTGGACTCATTTGACCAACTGCCTGCTAATCGCTGCTCTCACACCCCCCCAGGCACTCACACTCGTCACACACAGAAAAGAACTCAGAGTCATGCTCTCCCCCAGACCTGTCCCAGCTCCTGCGTTTCCATCTTGCTCACAGGCGCAGCGAACACCAAGACAGAGCACTCCAGCTGTCCTGGCGTCTCCCTCTCCACCACGGTGTCACATCTCTCCCTTTCACCCCACAGCCACTGCCTGACTCACACCATGTCCACCATTTCTTTCCTCCACGTCATAGCCTCTTCCCACTGGTCACTCTGCCTCGAGTCTCCTCTCCCAGGCCATTCTCCACGTGCAATCAGTGACCTTTCTATAAAGAAACACACACTTTGCTCCCCCCCTTAAAACTTTACAATGGTGCCCACCACCTTCAGGCTGGATTTCAAGTGCTTAACAGGCCTCCTAAGACCCTTATGGATTTGGCCTCCATCAGCTCTTCCAGCCTCATCTCTGTTACCCACCCTTCATTTTGGACCCCACACCTCAGGCAACAATTCCTGAACACACGAGACCAGCTCTCTCGCTGAGGCCTCTAGTCCCTCTGCCTAGCATGCCTGCCTCCGCCAGTCGTCTGCCAGCTGATGCCTGTTCATCCCTCAAGACCAACCTCAACCATTGCTTCCCAAGCCCAGGGCTGGACCAGGCCCCTTGGTGCTCCCACAGCTCCCTGCTCCAACTCCAGACTCACACCATCGTGCTGGAGTCTCCAGGGATCCAAGTCCAAGTCTGGGAGTTTTCTGTGGGGAGGAGGCCTACGCCAGGTCCTCTGTGGGCTCCAGTGGCCAGGCCTGGCTGGCCCATGGCAGGGCTCAGAAAGTGAGCCGAGTCCCTGGGCTTCAGCTGGGCCAGCACTTGGCACTAAGGCAGACTTCATCCCTATTTGAGGACTAACTCTTCCTCTCCTCGGCCCTCAACACCTCATAGCCAGCATCCCCTAGGTCTCCACCACCACGGGATGGGGCCCACCAAAGGAAGACAATGGGGCTCATGCCCATTAAGGCCAGGCACACATCCGCCAGTGTGCATGCCAACATTCACACGCACGTATCCCCTTCACGAGTATGCACACTGACATACATGTACCCCCACAGGTAATTCACATATCCACACAACCATGGCAGACAAGCACCACGAATGCCCCCAAACCCACACATGTACCAACAGGCACACGGGCTCCACATTCACAAGTGCCCACGGGTCCCCTGGTGGTCAGTACCCAGCCTGGGGGTCATAGACGGCACACCTGGTTGATGACATAGATGCCATAGCGCAGCCGCTGCCGCCTCAGGATGGGGTGCAGATAGTGGAGCCAGTAGCGTAGGTGGTGCTCCCGGTGTCGAAAGGGGATGATGACTGCCACTGTCTGGGCTGGGGTGCAGTCGGGCGGTGTATAGCGGCCACCCAGGAGCACACCCGGGTTCTCCCTCTGCACCCGCTCCAGTGGCATGGGCGAGGTGAACTCAATCAGCAGTCGGCCCACTGCAGGCAGGACGGTGGCAGGAATCAGGACTTCATCCGAATCCTGGGACACCAGCCCTCTCCCTCGGCCCGGGGGGTGGGCGAGGGAACCCGAGGAGTAGCCCTCTCACAACAGACCCGGACCCTCGGCACCCCATCGGTCAAGACTCCACTCCCCATGGAATGGCTAGGTCCTCTGCCCACCCCTATGGGCAGGCCCTACCCTGCAGGCTCACCAAGACCAGGTGGCGAGTCAGGACAGGGCGGCAGGACGGGAGCCGAGGAGCCAGGCCGGACACTGGGGGCCTCAGGGAGTCCGGAGCTGGGGGCAGTGGCGTTCGGCCGGGAGCAGTTGGAGCTGCTGCTGGCAGCTGGGTGAAGGACACGGGCAGGGCCTCGGGCACTGAAGCGGCTGAAGAAGGCCAGGTGCTGGGCATAGACGTCAAAGTAGAGGATGACGGCCACGAGAAAGTGCAGCAGGCAGAGAAGGAGCACGGCCTTGCAGACGCGCTCCAGCGTCCCCCCCAGCAGTCTGCTCATCCCGCAGGCGGCCTCCGGCCCGCCCAATGGGCCCGGGCATCCGGCTGCCGGCCTGAGCAAAGGTAGGAAAGAAACCGACCCAGCCGGTTAGGGCCGATGGGCAAGGCTACCCACCCACCTCCTGCCCACTGCTCCTACTCATGGACCCGCATCCTCACATTTACCTGCTCATGCCCTGTGACACTCCTCACATTCTACCTGCAAACAGACACAGAGACACAGTCCCTAGCAACTCAATACTCACACATCTTCACGCACCTGAGTACTTACCCACGTAAGCTTACATTCCTTATCTACACACACACACACGTATTCCCAGGAACATGGACACGTAGCCTCTGACCACACTGGTTCATACCTAAACATGGGAACATGTGTACCTAGAGACCCACAGTGTACCTGTGCCCCAGAGAACAGACACCTCACAGGGCAGTATGCTCATCCCAGGACTCCGGGCCTGGGGAAGGGGGCCATTTCCTGAGCACCTGCCATGCAGGAGTGCTCTGTACCACGGCTTCACGGCTTCACTGAGTCCTCCCAGGAGCATGGTGGGCAGTGGTTTGGTCACACAGGTCCCAGGGGCAAGCAGGCCAGGCCAGCTGGAACCAGGCTGGGCAGTGGCCCTCAGCATCTCAATGGCTCAAATACAGGATGTCTGTGGGATCCCTTCCTTCTGGAACAAGAGGTCAAAATACAGGGTGTGGCATGGGCACCCCCTATAAGACCTCAAGGGTTGGGCTGAATTCTCAGGGGCCTGCCCAGCACTGCTGGCCCTGATTCCCAGAACAGGGACGCTGGAGCCCTGGGGACGGAGGGGCAGCACTCAGCAGGCAGGAGAGGGTCCTGCTGGGCACAGCTCCAGCTGCGGTCCCATCAGCGCGGCCACACTTCCGAGGCCACTTCAAGAGGCGCTTCAGGTTGCAGGGGGCGTCTCACTCACAGACACACGGCATCGCACAACCGTGCAGACACCCTTGGTCCCAGCTATACTCACCTGCACTGAGACACACACAACTACAGACAGACACACCCAGGTGACAGTCACACACAAGTTACACACTCACAAACAAAGCCGCGGGTCCCGCACTTACACAGCCGCACCTACAAGCTCCCGGGCGCCTCCCAACACGCGGCCCCACGTGCGAACATTCCCACCCCTCCTGGGGCAGGAGTTCTGGGTCAGGCTGACCACCGGCAGCGAGGCGCGTTTGGGCAGGGCTGGAGGGCTGAGCCGCCTGAACACGTGGCACCCCGGGACTGGGGAGGCAGCAGCGACCCGGAGGGTGTGGAGCCTGGGGGTGGGGAGGCGTGGATTGGGGGAGTGGATGGAGGCGGGGGCCGAGGCCAAGGGGAACCGTGAGTGGAGCGCCTCCCCGCGCCACGAGGCCCGGTG